>NC_065579.1:73921760-74249267 GCF_024542745.1 Macaca thibetana thibetana | reverse complement strand
GAACATGTACAGTGGTTGTAGGAAAGTAGAGGATTGAATGGATTGATCAGGACAATGCAGAAAGATTGCCAGCAGCTGTATGGGCCCACAGTGGTTATTAGTCACGAGTTTAAATTGAGATTTGTCAGTGTGATTGTGGGGATTTTCTCCAGCCACAATCAGCTTCGGGGATGCAGGGTGTAGAAGAGGAAACTGGATTTAACCAGGGTTTTACCAAGCATACATGATGAATGAAAGGAAGGAAGATGTACTGGAGGGTGAATGAGTGAGCAGTTTTTAATAATGGACCATAGAATGTAAGCTGAGTCTAGAAGGAACTGAAGATTTTATGGGAGTGAGAGATGGTGAATGGATGGAGCATAGGTCCTAGTGAGGTTGAAGAATTTTTGGAGTTGGAGTATCGAGGAATGGCATAGAAAGATGAGATCAGTGGGTCTAAGAGTGGATGCATGAAATGACCAGGTCTGGGGTATAACTATAGAGTAAGTGACTGAGGCGAAGCAGAGAATAAGATCATTAATCATCATTAACTGGGTATTATGTCCCCAGTAAGTACTTAGAGGAGAGGAACCATATCTTAAAAGTCTGTGCCTTTCTCCTCAAGCATCTAGCACAGTGCAATGGATTTCACAAGGGCTTTGTTAATTTTTTTTTTTTTCTTTTTTTGAGACAGAGTCACCCAGGCAGTCTCGGCTCTCTGCAAGCTCCACCTCCTGGGTTCATGCCATTATCCTGCCTCAGCCTCTCAAGTAGCTGGAACTACAGGCACCCACCACCATACCCAGCTAATTTTTTTTTTTTTTTTTTTTTTTAGTAGAGACGGGGTTTCACCATGTTAACCAGGATGGTCTCGATCTCCTGACTTCATGATCCGCCCGCTTTGGCCTCCCGAAGTGCTGGGATTACAGGCATGAGCCACCACGCCCAGCCTGGGCTTTGTTAATTTTTATAAATTGATGTTGAATGAGAAGTTTTACATCAACTTATAAACATTGAGGAATTTTTTAAATTGGGGCAATGAGACTCAAATTTTCTACTACAAACTACTATTTTCTGCACCACTTTGTCACCCAAATTATTGCCAAGTTTTGGGGATCAACTAAAGGGGATTCCTGGCCTTACAGAAATTAAAGTAATGATTTCAATTATTCAATGCCAACCAGAGTTCCATGGCAGGAGGTCATTTGTAACTTGTAAAAGCACGAACTTGCACTTCATGACTTTAAGCCTTAGCTGATGAGTAAGACTAGCCAATCAGTTACTTAGCCTCTGTATCTCAGTGTGGCCATGTTATTTTACAGCTTTTATCAGATCTGCAGACACTCTCTAAAGAGAAGAAAACATTATATGTAAAATTGCCTGAAAATCAAAGCAGTACTTTCATAGAGGCATCCATAGAGGCCTCTGCATAGAAACCTCAAAAATGTAAAAACAACCAAATTTCACATCCATTTTATTTCAATGAGCTGACTGCTTTAATCTGCATTTCAGCATGTTGCTAAATACTCAGGCCAAAAAGTACCAAGCACTTGGTGGGGGGCGGAGGTTGGGGGAATTATCTTCAGCTCATTAGTGGCAAGCTCAGGAAAATAGAACAGAAAAAAATCTGGGGGGTCATGGGCTGGGAGAATGAAAATACACCAAGGTTTTTAAAATAAATAAACACAATCTTGTCAAATAAAAGGTATAGCCATAACTTGCAGGGGAGGAATAATTGGAAGGCTGAGGCTTATAGTAATCAATCAAACCTGATCACACAGCAGCTTTGGCAAGGAAGAGAAATAGGGGCTGTAGTTAATGTCTTGGCAAGAGCCTGCTTCCTTTCCACTTGCCCTGCCCCGAGAGACAAGGTGTCCGAAGGGGTCAGACATAATGTTAACTACCACCCCCACCCCCATGTGGTGCCTTGCAGTCCACAAATCTTGCTGACTGAGTTATCACAACCATCCTGTGCGGTAGGTATTAGTGTCTCATTTTGAGGATGTAAGTGGAGACTGAGGGACCAGGAAATCTGCTTAAGAACATCCAGCTTGTATGTGGCAAAGTAGTGATTCAAACCACATCTTCTGGGTCCAGGCCAAGCTGTTTTCACACCCCAGCCAGCCCTGTGTCCATGGGTGTCTAACCTAAGGAGTATTTGTCTTAGTTTATTTATAGTGCATTTTGATCAGGATTACCGTTTGGGAGGGAAGCACATCCCAGTATGAGTTGTTCAGCCTAGCATTCAAGAGGACTGAGTCTTCATTACGTCTCACGTCTGTTTCTTCCCCTTTTTCTTCTCACTGCCCTTCTTTACCTCATGCTGGGATATTGTGTCTAAGCTGAACATTCTGCCACTTCCACTTCTTTCCCCTAAACCAGTTCTTGTATTAATATAGATTAATTTTCCTAAGATACCAGCTTCATTACTGATTTTAAAATATTTGCTGGCTGCTGTTCTCAGGATCAAGTACAAACTCCTTAGCTTAGTATTCAAGGCTTCTGCAATTTGGTCCCTAGTTATTTTGTAATTTTACATCCCCCTTTCTGCCCTTTATCACCCCAGAATGAGCATATTTCCCAATCTGAACCCTCGTGTCCTGTGTTCACTCTGAATGCAGTGCCTGCATCTCTCTTCTACACCCATACATTCCACTTGTACTCTTTCAAAGCTAAGGTCCATTCTTACCGCCTCACGGCCTTCCCCCAACATTTCAGCTTATGTTGATTCTTTCAGGGCTACTATGTTCTGTTTATCCCTCCAGGTCTGCTCTCCGTCCTCTCCTCCCCTCCACCCAGAAGCTGAGCAGCATTGACTGGCTCCCTCACTCCCCAAATACTGAACTCTGTCTCTCTGGTTTTCTTCCACTCAACACCCACCATTGTAAATAACTTTTTTAAAACAATTAAATTCTCCTCAAATTACCCATTTGAATCTGCCATCTGCTTCCCGCCAGAACTCTGACTGATCTCTCTCCATTCCTCTGTATGCTCACAGGCCTTATTTATTGCTCTAAGTCTTCATGTACCATATCAAAGTCTGCTTTGAATTAATAGCTATTTTCCTCTGTGATTACATATTCCCAACTTGACTAAAGTTTCCTGAAGGCAAGGAATATGTATTATACTTTCATGTATGTATATCTTCCTTACCACCTCCTACCCCAATAATACTTAGCACAATATACTAAGCAGTTAATAAGGACATTACAGGTCAGTGTTCAAGTATAATGCTAAGAAGGGGGATGGGGGTGGGAGTCAAACTAGAAAAACCTTCAAGTCTTCACCATTTTCTTTATTTCAAAAATGAATAAGACTTAATTTCCTTATTTATTATTTGTGAAACGGGGATTAGGTACTTGCTCTTTCTACCTCACAGGAATGAAGCAAGAATTAAATCATGCAAAGCATATATAAGTATTTTGCAAACTATAAAACATTGTGCTTTATAAATGTAAGTGATTATTACTTTTAGCAAGTTAATAGCTAACCAGCTATAAAGGCTAGTGTTTCAAATGATTGATGAGAGAGGAAAACTTCCAAAGGAATGAATGCACGATTAGGTCATGAAATTTGAAAATGTAGTAAGGAAAACACTTGAAAGTTTAAAGAATTCTCAATGAACAAAGCATTGGATATATTTTATTATCTTGTGTTCCTATTTTAAAAACATTTAAATTGGTTAGGAAAAGCAGGCCAGTTTAAAGCCTTAACAAACACACACCTGGTGGAGGGCGGAGCAAGATGGCTGAATAGAACAGCTCCAGTCTCCAACTCCCAGCGCGAGCGACGCAGAAGACCGGTGATTTCCGCATTTTCAACTGAGGTACTGGGTTCATCTCACTAGGGAGTGCCAGACAATCGGTGCTGGTCAGCTGCTGCAGCCCGACCAGCGAGAGCTGAAGCAGGGCGAGGCATCGCCTCACCTGGGAAGCGCAAGGGGGAAGGGAATCACTTTTCCTAGCCAGGGGAACTGAGACACACAACACCTGGAAAATCAGGTAACTCCCACCCCATTACTGTGCTTTAAGCTAACGGGCACACCAGGAGATTATATCCCACACCTGGCCGGGAGGGTCCTATGCCCACGGAGCCTCCCTCATTGCTAGCACAGCAGTCTGTGATCTACCAGCAAGGCAGCAGCGAGGCTGGGGGAGGGGCGCCCGCCATTGCTGAGGCTTAAGTAGGTAAACAAAGCCGCTGGGAAGCTCGAATTGGGTGGAGCTCACAGCAGCTCAAGGAAACCTGCCTGTCTCTGTAGACTCCACCTCTGGGGACAGGGCACAGTAAACAATAACAAACACAGCAGAAACCTCTGCAGACGGAAACGACTCTGTCTGACAGCTTTGAAGAGAGCAGTGGATCTCCCAAAACGGAGGTTGAGAGCTGAGAAGGGACAGACTGCCTGCTCAAGTGGGTCCCTGACCCCTGAGTAGCCTAACTGGGAGACATCCCCCACTAGGGGCAGTCTGACACCCCACACCTCACAGGGTGGAGTACCCCCCAGAGAGGAAGCTTCCAAAGCAAGAATCAGACAGGTACACTCGCTGTTCAGCAATATTCTATCTTCTGCAGCCTCTGCTGCTGATACCCAGGCAAACAGGGTCTGGAGTGGACCTCAAGCAAACTCCAACAGACCTGCAGCTGAGGGTCCTGACTGTTAGAAGGAAAACTATCAAACAGGAAGGACACCTACACCAAATCCCCATCAGTACGACACCATCATCAAAGACCAGAGGCAGATAAAACCACAAAGATGGGGAAAATGCAGGGCAGAAAAGCTGGAAATTCAAAAAATAAGAGCACATCTCCCCCGGCAAAGGAGCACAGCTTATCACCAGCAACGGATCAAAGCTGGACGGAGAATGACTTTGACGAGATGAGAGAAGAAGGCTTCAGTCCATCAAATTTCTCAGAGCTAAAGGAGGAATTACGTACTCAGCGCAAAGAAACTAAAAATCTTGAAAAAAAAGTGGAAGAATTGATGGCTAGAGTAATTAATGCAGAGAAGGTCATAAACGAAATGAAAGAGATGAAAATCATGACACGAGAAATACATGACAAATGCACAAGCTTCAGTAACCGACTCAATCAACTGGAAGAAAGAGTATCAGCGATTGAGGATCAAATGAATGAAATGAAGCAAGAAGAGAAACCAAAAGAAAAAAGAAGAAAAAGAAATGAACAAAGCCTGCAAGAAGTATGGGATTATGTAAAAAGACCAAATCTACGTCTGATCGGGGTGCCTGAAAGTGAGGGGGAACATGGAACCAAGTTGGAAAACACTCTTCAGGATATCATCCAGGAGAACTTCCCCAACCTAGTAGGGCAGGCCAACATTCAAATCCAGGAAATACAGAGAACGCCACAAAGATACTCCTCGAGAAGAGCAACTCCAAGACACATAATTGCCACATTCACCAAAGTTGAAATGAAGGAAAAAATCTTAAGGGCAGCCAGAGAGGAAGGTCGGGTTACCCACAAAGGGAAGCCCATCAGACTAACAGCAGATCTCTCGGCAGAAACTCTCCAAGCCAGAAGAGAGTGGGGGCTAATATTCAACATTCTTAAAGAAAAGAATTTTCAACCCAGAATTTCATATCCAGCCAAACTAAGTTTCATAAGTGAAGGAGAAATAAAATCCTTTACAGATAAGCAAATGCTTAGAGATTTTGTCACCACTAGGCCTGCCTTACAAGAGACCCTGAAGGAAGCACTAAACATGGAAAGGAACAACCGGTACCAGCCATTGCAAAAACATGCCAAAATGTAAAGACCATCGAGGCTAGGAAGAAACTGCATCAACTAATGAGCAAAATAACCAGTTAATATCATAATGGCAGGATCAAGTTCACACATAACAATATTAACCTTATATGTAAATAGACTAAATGCTCCAATTAAAAGACACAGACTGGCAAACTGGATAAAGAGTCAAGACCCATCAGTCTGCTGTATTCAGGAGACCCATCTCACATACAGAGACATACATAGGCTCAAAATAAAGGGATGGAGGAAGATTTACCAAGCAAATGGAGAACAAAAAAAAGCAGGGGTTGCAATACTAGTCTCTGATAAAACAGACTTTAAACCATCAAAGATCAAAAGAGACAAAGAAGGCCATTACATAATGGTAAAGGGATCAATTCAACAGGAAGAGCTAACTATCCTAAATATATATGCACCCAATACAGGAGCACCCAGATTCATAAAGCAAGTCCTTAGAGACTTACAAAGAGACTTAGACTCCCATACAATAATAATGGGAGACTTCAACACTCCACTGTCAACATTAGACAGATCAACGAGACAGAAAGTTAACAAGGATATCCAGGAATTGAACTCATCTCTGCAGCAAGCAGACCTAATAGACATCTATAGAACTCTCCACCCCAAATCAACAGAATATACATTCTTCTCAGCACCACATCGCACTTACTCCAAAATTGACCACATAATTGGAAGTAAAGCACTCCTCAGCAAATGTACAAGAACAGTAATTATAACAAACTGTCTCTCAGACCGCAGTGCAATCAAACTAGAACTCAGGACTAAGAAACTCAATCAAAACCGCTCAACTACATGGAAACTGAACAACCTGCTCCTGAATGACTACTGGGTACATAACGAAATGAAGGCAGAAATAAAGAAGTTCTTTGAAACCAATGAGAACAAAGATACAACATACCAGAATCTCTGGGACACATTTAAAGCAGTGTGTAGAGGGAAATTTATAGCACTAAATGCCCACAAGAGAAAGCAGGAAAGATCTAAAATTGACACTCTAACATCGCAATTAAAAGAACTAGAGAAGCAAGAGCAAACACATTCGAAAGCTAGCAGAAGGCAAGAAATAACTAAGATCAGAGCAGAACTGAAAGAGATAGAGACACAAAAAACCCTCCAAAAAATCAATGAATCCAGGAGTTGGTTTTTTGAAAAGATCAACAAAATTGACAGACCACTAGCAAGACTAATAAAGAAGGAAAGAGAGAAGAATCAAATTGACGCAATAAAAAATGTAAAGGGGATAGCACCACCGACCCCACAGAAATACAAACTACCATCAGAGAATACTAGAAACACCTCTATGCAAATAAACTGGAAAATCTAGAAGAAATGGATAATTTCCTGGACACTTACACTCTTCCAAGACTAAACCAGGAAGAAGTTGAATCCCTGAATAGACCAATAGCAGGCTGTGAAATTGAGGCAATAATTTTAGCCTACCAACCAAAATAAGTCCAGGACCAGATGGATTCACAGCTGAATTCTACCAGAGGTACAAGGAGGAGCTGGTACCATTCCTTCTGAAACTATTCCAATCAATAGAAAAAGAGGGAATCCTCCCTAACTCATTTTATGAGGCCAACATCATCCTGATACCAAAGCCTGGCAGAGATACAACAAAAAAAGAGAATTTTAGACCAATATCCCTGATGAACATCGATGCAAAAATCCTCAATAAAATACTGGCAAACCGGATTCAGCAACACATCAAAAAGCTTATCCACCATGATCAAGTGGGCTTCATCCCTGGGATGCAAGGCTAGTTCAACATTTGCAAATCAATAAACATAATCCAGCATGTAAACAGAACCAAAGACAAGAACCACATGATTATCTCAATAGGTGCAGAAAAGGCTTTTGACAAAATTCAACAGCCCTTCATGCTAAAAACGCTCAATAAATTCAATATTGATGGAACGTACCTCAAAATAATAAGAGCTATTTATGACAAACCCACAGCCAATATCATACTGAATGGGCAAAAACTGGAAAAATTCCCTTTGAAAACTGGCACAAGACAGGGATGCCCTCTCTCACCACTCCTATTCAACATAGCATTGGAAGTTCTGGCTAGGGCAATCAGGCAAGAGAAAGAAATAAAGGGTATTCAGTTAGGGAAAGAAGAAGTCAAATTGTCCCTCTTTGCAGATGACATGATTGTATATTTAGAAAACCCCATTGTCTCAGCCCAAAATCTCCTTAAGCTGATAAGCAACTTCAGCAAAGTCTCAGGATACAAAATTAATGTGCAAAAATCACAAGCATTCTTATACACCAGTAACAGACAAACAGAGAGCCAAATCATGAATGAACTTCCATTCACAATTGCTTCAAAGAGAATCAAATACCTAGGAATCCAACTTACAAGGGATGTAAAGGACCTTTTCAAGGAGAACTAGAAACCACTGCTCAGTGAAATAAAAGAGGACACAAACAAATGGAAGAACATACCATGCTCATGAATAGGAAGAATCAATATCGTGAAAATGGCCATACTGCCCAATGTTATTTATAGATTCAATGCCATCCCCATCAAGCTACCAATGAGTTTCTTCACAGAATTGGAAAAAACTGCTTTAAAGTTCATATGGAACCAAAAAAGAGCCTGCATCTCCAAGACAATCTAAGTCAAAAGAACAAAGCTGGAGGCATCACGCTACCTGACTTCAAACTATACTACAAGGCTACAGTAACCAAAACAGCATGGTACTGGTACCAAAACACAGATATAGACCAATGGAACAGAACAGAGTCCTCAGAAATAATACCACACATCTACAGCCATCTGATCTTTGACAAACCTGAGAGAAACAAGAAATTGGGAAAGGATTCCCTATTTAATAAATGGTGCTGGGAAAATTGGCTAGCCATAAGTAGAAAGCTGAAACTGGATCCTTTCCTTACTCCTTATACGAAAATTAATTCAAGATGGATTAGAGACTTAAATGTTAGACCTAATACCATAAAAATCCTAGAGGAAAACCTAGGTAGTACCATTCAGGACATAGGCATGGGCAAAGACTTCATGTCTATAACACCAAAAGCAACGGCAGCAAAAGCCAAAATTGACAAATGGGATCTCATTAAGCTAAAGAGCTTCTGCACAGCAAAAGAAACTACCATCAGAGTGAACAGGCAACCTACAGAATGGGAGAAAATTTTTGCAATCTACTCATCTGACAAAGGGCTAATATCCAGAACCTACAAAGAACTCAAACAAATTTACAAGAAAAAAACAAACCACCCCATCAAAAAGTGGGCAAAGGATATGAACAGACATTTCTCAAAAGAAGACATTCATACAGCCAACAGACACATGAAAAAATGCTCATCATCACTGGCCATCAGAGAAATGCAAATCAAAACCACAATGAGATACCATCTCACACCAGTTAGAATGGCGATCATTAAAAAGTCAGGAAACAACAGGTGCTGGAGACGATGTGGAGAAATAGGAACACTTTTACACTGTTGGTGGGATTGTAAACTAGTTCAACCATTATGGAAAACAGTATGGTGATTCCTCAAGGATCTAGAACTAGATGTACCATATGACCCAGCCATCCCATTACTGGGTATATACCCAAAGGATTATAAATCATGCTGCTATAAAGACACATGCCCATGTATGTTTATTGCGGCACTATTCACAATAGCAAAGACTTGGAATCAACCCAAATGTCCATCAGTGACAGGCTGGATTAAGAAAATGTGGCACAGATACACCATGGAATAGTATGCAGCCATAAAAAAGGATGAGTTTGTGTCCTTTGTAGGGACATGGATGCAGCTGGAAACCATCATTCTTAGCAAACTATCACAAGAACAGAAAACCAAACACCGCATGTTCTCACTCATAGGTGGGAACTGAACAATGAGATCACTTGGACTGGGGAAGGGGAACATCACACACCGGGGCCTATCATGGGGATGGGGGAGGGGGGAGGGATTACATTGGGAGTTATACCTGATGTAAATGACGAGTTGATGGGTGCTGACGAGTTGATGGGTGCAGCACACCAACATGGCACAAGTATACATATGTAACAAACCTGCACGTTATGCACATGTACCCTAGAACTCAAAGTATAATAATAATAATAAAGAAAGAAATAAATAAAACAAACACATTTGAAAGCATCCAATTACAAGGGAAATAGGTAATTGAGTGGTGGCGGGAATTTATGATGATTTACTGCACCTTCCTTCTCCACGTAATTGGTTCCAATTTAGTCTTGCTCAAAATTAAACAAAAAAAATTTTATTATTTTTTTTGAGACCCTCTGTCTCCCAGGCTGGAGTGCAGTGGCACAATCCCAGCTCACTGCAAGCTGAGCCTCCCGGGTTCATGCCGTTCCCCTGCCTCAACCTCCCAAGTAGCTGGGACTACAGGCGCCCACCACCACGCCCTGCTAATTTTTTTGTATTTTTAGTAGAGTCGGGGTTTCACCGTATTAGCTAGGATGGTCTCAATCTCCTGACCTCGTGATCCGCCCGCCTCGGCTTCCCAAAGTTCTGGGATTACAGGCGTGAGCCACCGCGCCCAGCCGAGCAAATTCTTCTAACTCAAAGACATCTCCACTGGCCTCAGTTTACTTACCTTCTGGCTGGTGGAAGACAGCTACATTGAATGCTACCAACTTTAAGGATCTGACAACAAACATTCTGTACCTTAGAAATGGCATCTAAAAGATCTGGAAAACAATTTTCCAGGAATTAAGGAACAATCAAAGTTATTGTAAAAGGTACACCTATTTTCCACAACATTGATGAAGAATTAAATATTCAGTATAAAATACCTAGCTCAGTGCCTGATGCTGACATCATTCAGTGGGGGTAGCTCCCTTCTCCCTTATATTCAGATGTGTATATATCATATATAATTATATTAAACATGTAGAGTTAGAAATAAAAATTATACATAGGCTTAATTATAAATATATTACATATGTTAAATGTATAGCAGCATAATACAGATTGTGCTTTTGGAAACTTAACTGAGAACAAAATCTACATGCTTTTAATTATAGTAAATATGCCATGCATTAAGGAAAATTAACATTTCTCAAAATTCGTAAGCAAGAGAGTTGCTGCCTAAGACAATTTGCTGGAAAACGAATTGTGATCTGTACAATGTCTTTGTGCTTGCTGTGAATTGTAGACATGGGAGTATTCTGAGTATTTATTTTGTTAACTTGTCCTAGGCATTATAATTACTTGTAAACTCAATCTCTACAGACCTTATAAAGATGCTTTCAGAAAAAAGATCATTGAATCAGTTGACAAGAAATGAGAATTATAGATACCCAGCTAAAAGGTATTTTTATTTTCTTGTAAACAGCTCACGAATAATGGGAAATTGAAGAAGGCATCAAACTAAATCCATCTACAGGCTAGATTTGAGCGAATTGGGATTTTTCAGGTTTCCTCCATCTCTTCTGCTTTTTCTTCCTGCTTTTCTTGTTCCTCTGCTACTTTGTTTCTTAGGTTCTGCTTCCCTGCTTTTGGAACATTTGCCATCCAGTAGAGCATGTCTGTTGGGCTGAGCTCTAGCGCCAGGTCAGCACCAGCATAGACATGACTGACTTTTGGTTCAGGTGCTGCTCCAGGCTCTACTCCAAGCAAATGTGGCCAGGTATTTGGTATTGTGTAATACCTGTGTCTGAGAAATTCTCAAAGTGGCCTAGAGACATGGTTAGCACCAGCGTAACTCACAGAATATAAGCACTCCAGGAAAATCATCTTTAAAAAAAAATTATCTTTAATTTTACATTGCAGGTGCATATATCTGTGGGGTACAAGACATTTTTTGATACAGGCATGCAATGCATAATAATCATGTCAGGGTAAATGGTCATCACCTTAAGCATATATCATTTGTGAATACAAAAAATCCAATGATACTCTTTTAGTTACTTAAAATAGAGATGGGGTCTCACTATGTTGCCCAGACTGGTCTCAAACTCCTGAGTTCAAGCAATCCTCCTCCCTTGGTCTCCCAAAGTGCTGGGATTACAGGTGTGAGCCACCGCACCTGGCAATATTCTTTTAGTTACTTTAAAATGTAAAATTAAACTGTTATTGATGATAGTCGCTATGTTGTGCTATCAAATACTAGGTCTTATTCATTCTTTCTAACTATATTTTTGTATCCATTACCCATTCCCACTTCCCCTTCCCCTCACCCCTCCACTACTCTTCCCAGCCCCTGATAACCATCATTCTATTCTCTGTTTCCATGAGTTCAATTTTTAAATTTTTAGCTCCCACAAATAAGTGAGAGAATGCAAATTTGTCTTTCTGTGCTTGGCTTATTTTACTTAACATAACGACCGCCAATTCCGTCCATGTTGTTACACATGACAAGATCTCATTCATTTTTACAGCTGAATAGTACTCCATTGTTTATAAGTACCACGTTTTCTTTATCTATTCATCTGTTGCGGGACACATAGGTTGCTTCCAAATCTTGGCTATTGTGAATAGTGCTGCAGTAAACAGGGCAGTGCACATATCTATTTGATATATAGATTTCCTTTCTTCTGGGTGTATACCTATCAGTGGGATTGCTGGATTGTATCATAGCTCTATTTTCAGTTTTTTGAGGAACCTCTGTTCTCCGTACTGGTTGTACTATTTACATTCCCACGAATTTCTCCAAATCCTCACCAGCATTTATTATTGCTTGTCTTTTGGATAAAAGCCATTTTAACTGAGGTGAGATGATATCTCATTGTAGTTTTGATTTGCGTTTCTCTGATAATGATGTTGAGCACCTTTTCATATATCTGCTTTCCATTTGTATGTCTTCTTTTGAGAAATGTCTGTTCAGAACTTTGGCTCATTTTTAAATCAGATTGTTAGATTTTTTCCTATAGAGTTGTTTGAGTTCCTTATACATTGTGGTTATTAATCCCTTGTCATATGGGTAGTTTGCAAATATCTTCTCCCCTTCTATGGGTTGGCTCTTCACTTCATTGATTGTGTCCTTTGCTGTGCAGAAGCTTTTTTTTTTTTTTTTTTTTCTTTTGGTCCATGTTTGCCTTGGTTTTCTGTGCTTGTGGGATATTGCTCAAGAAATCTTTGCCCAGTCCAGTGTCTCAGAGAGTTTCCTTAATTTTTTCAGTAGTTCCATAGTCTCAGGTCTTAGATTTAAGTCTTTAATCCATTTTTATTTGATTTTTTATATGGAGAGAGGTAGGGGCCTAGTTTCATTCCTTTGTGTATGGATATCCAGTGTTCCCAACTCATTTATTGAAGAGACTGTCCTTTCCTCAGTGTATGTTCTTGGACCCTTTGTTGAAAACGAGGTCACTGTAGGTGTGTGAATTTGTTTCTGGGTTCTCTATTCTGTTTCATTGGTCTATGTGTCTGTTTTTATGCCAGCACCATGTTATTTTGGTTACTATAGCTCTGTAGTATAATTTGAAGTCAAGTAATGTGATTCCTCTAGTTATGTTATTTTTACTCAGGAAAGCTTGGGCTCTTCTGGGTGTTTTGTGGTTCCTTATAAATTTCAGGATTGTTTTCTCTATTTCTGTTGTCATTGGTATTTTGATAGGGATTTCTTTGAATCTGTAGATTGCTTTTGGTAGTATGGACATTTTAATACTGATTCTTTCAATTCATAGACATGGAATATCTTTCCATTTCTTTGTGTCCTCTTCAATTTCTTTCATCAGTGTTTTCTAGTTTCCATTGTAGAGATCTTTCCAGGAAAATCATTTTGAGGTCACTTCTAAATCTATGAGTCTATGACTACCAATTTAGAATGAGATTCAATTAATATGTGTTGGATGACTATTGCATGCCAGCTGTTCTCACATATACAGTCTCATTTATTTCTTATAAAAATACCACAATACACTTTTACCATAGTTTATTGACTCTGAGATGCCAGTAGTTATAAGCTGAATCATTCTTTTATATGCCATTAAGATAGAAAAACATTCCCAATTAAATTTTGATACAATATTCTCTTATCACTTAACTTTTTGTTGTGTTTATCTCAAAAGAGCTCTTTTAAACTTATATAGACACAGCTTTTCATTACATGTCATTTTGTGTGTATACTAAAGAGAAAATATAGCAAAATAAATTAGTGAAGGTTTTCTGAAAACCTCTTCACTTTCAGAGTCTGACTCTTCTGAATTACTTTTCTGTTCAGTTGTCCAAAGATGCCCAGGTTCTTGCACTTGATAGTATCCTCTGGGCCATCAAGTGCGTTGGTGATTTTTCTGTTCTTTAAAGAAAATATGACATATACACACCATGGAATACTATGCAGCCATGAAAAAGGTTGAGTTCGTGTCCTTCGCAGGGATATGGATGATGCTGGAAACCATCATTCTCGGCAAACTAACACAAGGACAGAAAACCAAATACCACATATTCTCACTCATAAGTGGGAGATACATTTAATAAATAAAATTCATGCCACATTCATAGATGGAATGCTAAATATTAAAGATATCCATTTTCCTTGAAAAAAAAGAAGGGCTCCACTATTGTCTCTGATATTTTCTTTCATACTGCTTATGCATATTTTGCAAGTTTTGATGCTAGGACGTTGTTTTTGTCTTATCAGAAGTTGTGGAAAATTGTACACTCAAAACCAGGACGTACATCTCTTCCTCAAATTCTTCTTAAATGGTCAGAAGAGCTATAGGCCCAGTCATGCCTTCAGGAATAACAATAAGTTCACACCTATGCAAGCAATAACAGCCATGTCACAACTGCCCTGTGACTATCCAAGACAGTAAGATGCTGCTAATGGCAAGACGTTAAAATGTCAAAAGCATATCTTAGAATCAATAATAAAGGTATCATTACCATAGATGAGGCTCAGGGACATTTTACCTGGTTCCCTGTGAAAGAGGTGGGAAGAGAATTAAGTTATTGAGTATCTACTTGTTTAAGTGTCCCAGAAAGTTCATTTGTGTTATATCACTGAATGCTCAGGAAAACACTCTTTGAAATATGTATTGCTTTACAGATGAGAAAGCTAAGATTAGAAGGTGAAATAATTTCCCCATGATCATAGATCATCAAATGGCAGAGCCAGAATTTAAACCCAGATCTGTCTTGTTCTCAGCTAGACCAGTCCATAAAGGTTGGAGTGGGATTAGAAGACTGGACAAGAAAGACAGCTAAGACTCAGAGAAAGCACTCTTTCACAGACCAGCACACTGCCAGTATTAAGGATACACATGAAAGAGTGGATGAAGTTCCTTGGTGTCTGAGGTCTGGTAGTTAATGGAATCAGTTTCCAGCCCACTGGCTCACTGCTTTTTATATCCTAGGCTAGAAATAGGGTCTCATCAGCTCTCAAAACTCTAGCACCCATCATACGGAGAAGTCACACTACACCAATTAGTTACATTCTTCTCCATTCTGCTTCTTATCTTTTCATCCAGCTTGCTGCAGATCTAACTATGACCTCTTGACTCAAATGACCTACTACTGAGCATAAAGGTTGTACTTTCTTTTTTGTTGTTTGGTTTTTGTTGGTGTTGGCGTTGCTTTGTTTATTTGGCCCTAAAGTATTAAAAGGATGTCATTTTATAATGTGATCCCAAAGAAATAATTCAAGTGAGCATTTTCCTTTCATTTTATTCAACACATAGACAATAATGAACCAAGAAAATGTCTAGTATAAACCTGAAAAGAGCACAGCTGTTTTTGAGTGTTATACCTGAGGCTAAGATTTCTGCTGTGGGCAGAAGTGAATGGCTGGACACAAGATTTCATCATTACAGATTACATTGTTGCTCTGAGCTCGTTCAGCTCTTGACAGGCAGCCCGGAGCTGTGTGTCTAAAATGAAAAGCCAAAGGACAAGAAGTCAGTCCAAGATGGGGCTAGAGCTCTCCATGAATGGAAGTGTTTGATAAGTGCTCTGACTTCCCTTTTTGACACCCCTCGTCTACATTCTCTGTATTTTGACTCACTCCAGTTTGAAAACCTATTCTTTTGGGATACTTCACACAAAGGAACAACACTTCCCTTCAGTTCAGCAGATCAAGTTAGTGCAACAGCTCCAGACAGAAGGTCTCTGAGATGTGGGTGGGAGTTGTGATAAGTCTCCACAATTTTCCCATGAGACCTTGATCTTTACATAAGACCGTCTGAATGGGAACATCAGGACCCAAAGACTTTCACACAGGCAAACCAAAGTAAGGTGGCCAATGTTGTTGGAATGCCATGGTTGATAGTTGGGTCTCTAATGTTGGAGAGCTGGCATTAAACATATCTATAGGGAATGGGGTCTACCTAGCCTTGGTTCAAGGTTCAGTAATGGTGATTCTAGGTACAGGTCAGTAGGAATTGTTGGAGTGTGTGTGTGTGTGTGTGTGTGTGTGTGTGAGAGAGAGAGAGAGAGAGAGAGAGAGAGAGAGAGAATGTGGAGTTCTGACTGAGAAGGTGCAGCGCAGGAAGACCATGCTGAAAGGAAAACTAGAAGCTATAATTGGAGGGGGAAAATGTAAGCGATATAGGTTATTATGGCACTTTAGATAATCTTACTCCCTCATTCTCCGTGTTTTACCTCCATAAACCCTTTTTCTTTTTCCTCATTGGCCAATTTATTCACTCAATAGATACTCATGGAGTTTCTATGATTCTGCATTCACTTTGCTCAGGGAAAAGGTTCATTCTCATTCAATTTCTTTCTGGAAAAGAGAACCATTCTAAATATGCCTCCACATATCCCCTCTGGAGTGCACTATAGACTCTTTACTGCATCATCTCACTCTTCAAGGCATTTCCTTCTAGAAAGGCTCAATAGACGCTCAAATGCCTCCCACAAAGGAAGTCTGAGGCAAGATTTAGACCCACCATCCATCTGGAGGCACGCATTGTTATCTCTGTGCTGAAAATTCCAAATAAGGCTATGGCATAACAGTCTGAGAGATTTGCCAGTTCTAAATGACTGATTTGCCCTTCCACTGGCATCCCATTGTCCTTAAAATCAGGGACAGGAAAAAAAGGTTTAAAAGAAGGGAGGGAGTTGGGGGTGGAGATAAGAACAAAAAAGGGAAAACAAGGGAAAGGATGGGGAGGGAAGAGAAAGAAAGAAAAGAAAATAGCCATTTCACCCTGCTGGTGGGAGGAGAATAATTCACTGAATTATGAAAGCATCCTAATCCAGGGTCCACTTGTGTGTGTGTATGCATATGTGTGTGTGTGAACATGTGTGTGTAAAGATGAAAATGAGTACATGTAGTTTTTGTATTGCTTCAGAAATTAATTAAAATTAATCACTTTTGATCCATGACCAAAGTGCTATTTATGTGCATTACAGCTAAGGTATGACTACATTTAAATTACCAAATAAGCCAAGCTGAATAATCTCTACAACTGAATATGAGATGCTCCCTCTTTCTTGGCTCTGATTTAGCATTCCTTGATTCAATTACTGATAGTTCTGTTTCAGGTTAGACCAACTTCTTCTCTTCATCAAAAGTCAATTTTGGCTCAAAGAGACCATATATTTTCAACTTCTCTTCAGATTGAATGTTTTGGCGACTATACTAGTACTGATGGTAATTATCAGGCTGAGATAAGGTCCAAAGTCATCCTGTATAATAATTAGCACTCTCTCCTCCAATTTGACTTTCAATCTTATGGTCAGTCAGAGACTCTGCAAAGCTTTGCAGGGACAGATATATCACTGCTGTCTTGATGTGGTTTGTCTGTGTCCCCACCCAAATCTCATCTTGAATTCCCATATGTTGTGTGAGGGACCTGGTGGGAGGTAATTGAATCATTGGGGCAAGTCTTTCCTGTACTGTTCTCATAACAGTGAATAAGTCTCACAAGATCTGATGGTTTTATAAAGAGGAGTTCCCCTGCACAAGCTCTCTCTTTGCCTGCTGCCATCCATGTAAGAAATGACTTGCTTTTCCTTGTTTTCCACCATGATTGTGAGGCCTCCCCAGCCACGTGGAACTGTAAGTCCATTAAACTTCTTTTCCTTTGTAAATTACCCAATCTCGGGTATGTCTTTATCAGCAGTATAAGAATGGACTAATACATGTCTCCATATCTAGGAGTTGTGGCACCTGTTTCTCTCATTCTGAGTTTTCATAGACTCTTGTGCAAGAAATTCTGCTTGAAAGAATTCATTTTGGCATTCTTGATCATTCTATTATATTCATTCAAATTACTTGATACATGAATATTATTAGTGAGTTACCACAGGCATTGCAGTTACTTGTGTGCAAATTTATTATACTTCCACAAGTTATAGAACCATGGGGGATAAGAACTTTGCCATTCTATTCATCTTTCTGTGCACGTAGTAGATACTCAGTAAATGTTGCAGAATCTATGAGTAGTTGTTATTTCTGAATGAATGCTCTTCTAGAATAAATAAAATTTTTCAGGTGTTGACAAATGGTATTCTCTTTGGTATAAACCAGTTCTGAATTGCTGAGTAGTTTGGAATTTGATGTTGTCAGTTTGGGCACAGCATCATTATTTCCAGCAGTAAGTACCATCTTTTAAGTGGTTATCTATCTGCCAAGCACTGTGTTTAACATATAATTTTTTCTAATCTACTAAATAATCCTGGATATAAATTTTATTATTTTCATTTTAAAGATAAAGAAAGTGAAGCTTAGAAAGGTTAAGTAACCTGACCAAGGTTACATACATAAACAGTGAGTAATGTTGCTGGATTCTTACCACAGCAGGTCTGCATTTATCTTCTACATCATCATACCTCTCATAACCCAACTGTAAGGAAAAAAACAGAAACTCCAAAGATTATTTGAGATGTGTAACTTATGCAGTGTGTAGCCTTTCTGGAAGCAAAATTGTTTTACCTTTATATAGCATTTTAGAATGTATTAAGTACTTACTCATATTATCACTTTATTTGATCTTCACCCAAACCTTCTGAGATATTGTTTTTATTTTTATAGTTCAAAGAATGTATAGATAATTTTACTGGATCAGAAAGACTGGAAACTTGCCCCAGGACAGAAGTAGCAGAGCCAGAGCTAATCACAGGATTTTTGTGGTTTCTACATGATTTAGCATCCCAAAGATAGCAAGGAATCCTGAAAGACTGAACAGAGAAGCAGTCAGCTGATGGGCTCTAGTCTAACACTATGAAAACAGAATCGAAAGTCAAATATGTACCAGAATGTAATGCTGATAACATGTACATTCAAAGAACATATATAGCAACCACACTTCAGTGCTGATTGGGCATGGTTTCCATAGCAATATGATTTATTTCCAGCAGAATTTTTCAACTTAAAATAGTAAGCTTCCCCTCATTAAAAGAAATAAATAAAAAGTTCATCAATATTTGTTTTTCCATTATACACAGATCAATGCCTGGTTACGGCAAAAAGATAGCAATTCCCATCAGAGAGCAAAAAGGAAGTAAAGCTACCATTGTTGATCTGGAACTAAATGGATTCTTGTCCATTGTGAGGAGCAGCAGCCCGCAAAGCACACGAATGCCAAACGCGTTGCACCAGGGCTACAGGTCTGGCTCCTTCATACCTACACTGTACTATAATGCACAGATGTTTACATTGGTCTTCCTTAAGTAGAAAAAAAATTAAAGAGGAAGATGAATGATTTCATTCTAGCTTTCTGCAGGGCTAAGGGAACACTTAGCCTTGAATGGGGCAGAGAATTCAAGAACTAGGAGAAAACAACAATAATAAAAGTTAACATTTATTGCATTCTTACTTTGTGCTGGACGCTATTCTAAGCTTCTCCAATAAATTATCTCAGTTACTCACCCCAACAGCCCCATGTGGTAGGTACTACAACTCTCCCTAGTTTACAGATGTGAAAACCAACGCACAAGAAGTATCTTGTCCAAGGCCTCACATTTGGGGATTGGCAAAGCTAGGGTTTAAGCTCTGGAATTTTGGCCCTCAAAATGGAACTTTTAATTCCTTGTCTACACAGGGAAGGAAATTAAAAAGAGAAACCTTCATGCTCAAGTTTCTACAGTGTCCTACGTGACCAAACTTGAGATCTTAAGCTACAGGTTCACTGGGATTTCCATTATCCCAGGCTGGCTCTTCACCCACAGATTAGGGTGCTTGGAGAATGAAAAGAGACTCACAAGAAGCAGAGCTGTGAAACTGATAAGTCATCTGTTTTCCTAATGCTTTTTCATAAACATATGAACTCCTCTAATTTCAAATACATGACTTTCTCCAAAACTCCCTCTACAGCTCAAAGTCTGCTGAAGCCCAGATTTTGGTGGAGCTGCAATTTGATTAGCTGATAATAAGTATTTCAAGTTCAAGGTTCTGATTTGAACTTGAAATAGTTTGCCATTCAGCAATTGTTGTATTTGGAGAAATAGGGTCTGATCCACATTCCTTTCAGCCAAGGAATGATGATGTAGTTCAATGGCTGCATTCCACACACCAGCTATCTTTGCTGACCTTGCGGGTAAAAATATCTTGATTAAAAACGAGTACTTTGGCAGCTACTTGATGAGAGCAAAAACCAGAAAAGTTTTTCTGTGAACTGGAGTAAGAAGACAAATATTGGGGAAGCAGTTTTACATAGCAATTAATAATGTCACTTCTTCAGGAGGGTCAAATCTCATTTCTACCATCTACTAGTAACCTTGAACAAGTTATGTAACCCTCTGAGGCTCAGTTTGCTCCTTTATAAAATGGGGTAAATAGTACCACCCTCATAGTGTTGTAGAAATTAAGTGAGATAATAAATATTTAGCAGTTAGAATGGTATCTGGCACACTATAAACCTCAGCCCTGGCTTCCTTTACCTTTGCATGCCAATGATACTAAACTTTTTGAAGTTGTCCAAACATACCATGTTATATAAGGCATCAGTGCCTTTCTGCTTTGCCTGGAAGGCCTGTCTCCTATATATTCTCTTGAAAAATACCCTTCAATCGCTTCTCAACCTTTTGGCTAAGATCAAGTGAAAAATACCCTTCATTCTTCAAGTTCAGCTGAAGTTACTCATGTCTCACCCAGGCAGTCTTACATATCTCTTCTATCCTTCCACTGTTTCTAGTAATCCACTTTATAATGCTTATTTAAACTGCAAAGATTTGCCAGAATATCTTTCTCTTCATTCAACTGTTTGAGGATATATTAATCCTCAAGGCCCAGCATAGAGCCTGGCTCATGAAATTCAACAACTACTGAATTTCAGCATGCAATCCAGTCATATTCAACAAATTAAAATGAAAAAATCTTCAGGAGGTAGTAACGATCTGATATGATCAATCAGAAAGGCTCTAACCATGAAATCTAAAGTACATTCCCATTTTGGTTTTAATTGAACCCCAAAGCTTTAGAAACTATAGTCCCATTAGACCCAGAAAAGATTATAGATACTTTTGTAATGAGGCCAGTGAAGCAGTTACGGTGGCATCTGGCACACTGTAAGCCTCAGCCCCTGCTTCCTTTGCCTTTTGCATACCAATAATACTGAACTTTTTCTCAGCCTGAAAAGGAGGCTGAGATCTTGACCCAACTTCCACTGGAGAAATTTCATAGAATCCAAATTCTTATTTCATGTCCAAATCAGCAAATAATAATTGATATTTTTGCCATCTAGTAAGTTTAACAAATAATAATGGACCACGAGACATTGATGTATAAAAATACGTTTTCTTAGTCTATTTTGCACTGCTATAAAAGAATGCCTGATACTGGGTAATTTATAAAGAAAAAAAGGCTTATAATTGAGATGATTTGGCTCACAATTCTGATGTCTGGAAAAGTTAAAGATTACGCATCTGATGAGAGCCTCAGGCTGCTTCCACTCATGGCAGAAGGTAAAGGGGAGCCAGTTTGGGCAGACATCACATGCCGAGAGAGGAAGCAAGAGAGAGAGGAGAGGTGCCAGGCTCTTTTTATCAACCAGCTCCCTTGGGAACTAATAGAGAACTCACTCCTCACCCTAACCACCACCTCCACCCTCAGGGAGGGTGTTAATCTGTTCCTGAGTAATCCACCCCATGACCCAAATTCCTCCCATTAGGCCTCATTTCCAACATGGAGGATCAAATTTCAACATGAGATTTGGAGAGGACAAACAGCCAAACTATAGTACACATCAAGAATAACTAGAGTATTTTTCTTCACGCTAAACTGAGGATCTATGGAAATAGCGATAGCCCTTTTATTGTTCCAAAGGGACATCCAGTTGTTGAGCAGCTTCACTGTAATGGAAACAGAGCTAAGACCTAAGTCTGGAAACCAGCCCATCCACACAGTTCATAGCTCCCCAGGTCTAGACTACTGTAGCAGGGAGGATGAGAGCATGTTGAAAAGGGCAGAATATTTCCACTTTTCCTGAATGAGATCTGAGAGGATATGCACTAAAAAAATACCTTGTAAAGTCACACTGCAGAACGCCCCCACCGCACCCCAACCCCATGTAGCCTGTTGACCAGACTATATAAAGCTGTATCAGCTCACAACCAATGGAGAGAGCCAAAATCATAAGTACCAGGCAAAGGCCCCAGAGCAGAAGGAAAAGCAAGGCTTTTTCTCAGGCAGCCTCCATCAGAAAAGCCAGATTACACAAGGTGTCTGCAGGCTTGAAAGGGAAGTTTTGAGGTTCCACAAAATGACTTTACACACTAAAATTGCTTTTGTATACATCCATCTACAATGTCATGGTCAGAAGGAATGTGTGTGTGTATACACATAAAAACACATACCACATTTTCCTCAAGATACAAGACAATCTGATACTTTAAAAAAATCAGTACTAGGAATGCAAAAGTGTGTCCAGTTGGAGTCCACAAAATCCAATTTACATTTCTCATCACTTTTCCATGTGGCTGTTTTTAGGTTTCCATGGGAGGACAATGGGTATTCCCTACTCTGATATTTCCTTCCATGGGTGGTCAGTGAGAGTGAAGCTCTACTGTTTATCTGCTCCTTCAATGGTTCCTGTCCAATAAGAGTGGCTGATCTTATTGGTGACTTTAGGAAAGGAACTAGGCACAAGTAGCTCAGTCTTTTCTCTCTCCTTCCTCTAGGGAGTCGACTGCTCACAGAAAGCAAACATTCTGTTCTAATTCTGTGCTGTAAGCTTTGCAATAAGAGGCTCCATATGAGAAGGGTGGTGGTTGTCCAGCTGGGCTTATGACATGTGGGTAAGTCTATCAGATTCTGGGTGTAGCATAGGAAGTTAATTCTTCCTGCACCAAATCACATTCACCAACCTAATCTATACCAGCAAAAAAGCTGATATGTTGGACAGCTGCCTGATTGGTTCAATTTTGAACCAATTGGTTCAAAACTAGATAGAAGAAAAGGAGTATATGGGCATACTTCAAAAATATTGTGGGTTTGGTTCCAGATCACCACAACAATGAAATCTTTTTTTCTCTCAGCAGTAGATCTCAGCAATAGACTTAAAATATTCAGTAAACTATGCTACAAACAGATGTGCTGTCATTCAGGCTTTGTTTTTCCATTTATGAAGCACAGGCAGAGTAGCTTTAGCATAAACCTTAAGAGCTTTAGGATGTTTGGAATGGAAAAAGAGCATTGGCTTCAACTTAAGGTCACCAGCTGCTTTAGCCCCTAGCAAGAGTCAGCCTGTCCTTTGAAGCTTTGAAGCCAGGCATTGACTTATCTTCTCTAGCTATGAAAGTCTTGTTCTAATAGAAGACTGTTTCATCTCCATTAAAAATCTGTTGTTTTGTGTAGCCACCTTGATCAATTATCTCAGGTAGATCTTCTGGATAACTCACTGCAGCTTCTACATGAGCTCTTGCTGCTTCACCTTGCACTTTTATGTTATGGAGATGGCTACTTTCCTTAAACCTTATGAACCAACATCTGCTAGCTTTGAACTTTTCTTCTGTAGCTTCCTCACCTTTCTCATTCTTGATAGAATTGAAGAGAGTTAAGGCTTTGCTCTGGATCAAGCTTTGGCTTAAGGGAATGCTTACTGGGGAGTTGAACAGAGGAGGCTTCCAGTGGGAATAGTGTGAATGTGTGATCTACTGGACTTCACGTGGCTGAAGAGTGATATCACCATAGCTCATGGATAGAGGGGAAGGAACCCAGATGGATGGGCCAAAATGGCTCCACCAGGCTGGGTCACAGGGTGACACCTTAGCCTGGGTGTCAGGCTAGATGAAGACCTCATAGACTTCATAGAGACACTCCAGATGCACAGGCTAAGGAGGAAGTTTGGAAAGGAAAGGCTCTGACAGAGCAAACAGATGGCATTGAGAAATCTTCTCAAAAGAGCTAATGCATCATCCTCTGCTTTGGTTTTACAGATGTGATTACATCAACTCCCAAGGATGAGAGAATTTGCCACAGATCAACAAGCATTTTCAAACAATAAAAATTGTATTATATTATCTCACCAATTTTAAGGTAATGAGTGAGCATGGCAAATTCCAATTCCATCAGGAGAAAGACGAAATAGAATGTGTTATTTTTGTATGCATGCTTACATGTCTAAAGATTTAGGGTTTTACATAACATGCTATGTTTTTTCCATTTTCAGACACACCCAGATGTTTTTAATCTATGCAAAATAATGATGGATACGTGCTACCTTCTTCAACTAATTTTCAAGATGTATTTATATAAAATAAAAGAGTCTTTTAAAGCACAACTTTTTTCAAATGTATTTGTTACTGCACCTTTTGCCCTGGAAAATTATTTTTCTATCTTTATTTTTATTTTTTATTTTTTATTTTTTTTTTGAGACAAGGTCTCACTCTTGTCACCCAGGTTGGAGTGCAGTGCTGTGATCACAGATCACTGGAGCCTCAACCCCCACGGCCTCAAGTGATCCTCCCACCTCAGCCACCTGAGTAGCTGGGACTACAGGCATGCACCACCATACCAGCTGATTTTTAAAATTTTTTGTAGAGACAGAATCTCATTATGTTGCCCAAACTAGTCTCAAACTTCTGGGCTCAAGCTACCCTCCCACTCAGCCTCCCAGTGTGCTGGGATTACAGGCATAAGCCACCACACTCAGCCTTATTGTTTTGCTCTTTAGAGTTAAGATACCCAAACTTCAAAAATATTGTTAATTTTGTACAAGTTAAGTCTCAGAAATTTTGGAAACAATTGCCTTCTGTAATATATGTAAAATATTATACAGTGTCTGGCATACAGTTAGTGCTAAATGAAAGTTTTTCCCTCCCATCTTCCTCCTCACTTACCTCATTGCCAGGGGCCATTTGGGAAAGAACCCCACCTTCTCATCCTTCCTGCATTGGCGTTCCCATTCCATTCCCATTCCTAATCTCCCCGAAGACATGAAAAATCTTCAAGATATTTCTGCTTAAATTGCACCAGGTGCTGAGAATGCAGAGATGACTCAGTCCTTGCCCAAAGAATCTGACAGCCTAGAGGGGGAGAAAGGCATGAAAACCTTTAACAAACTCAGTCAGACACTCGTCTGTCTGTATCTAATTCTATGGTTTTCTGTTACATTATGCTGTGATCTTCTCATCTGGCTAGCTCTCCACTGGTTGTCTTCTTCCTTAGACCACTCAGTCTGATGAATGGGGTCAGCCCTTATAAATTAGGCCTGCCTCATACAGCCCTTCAAACTAACCTGCAGAAGACTAACAGCTACATGGTCAGGCTTAATAGAGTCCTCGAACAGGCTTTCTAAACGAAGGAGAATCTGTTCTTAAATTGAAGAGGGAGATAGTTTTAAAAGTAAGTATTTGTGTAGCAAAGACACCTGCCTACTCACCATTTGGATTTTAGGAAACAATTTTTCTCACTTCCTTTCATTTTTACCCATCAAACCTTCCATTTAATAAGTATGTATGTGTGCCTGCCTTGGGCCAGGCATTGTATAGGGTTAAGATGAGTTGAACATGGTGCCTGCCCTCAAAGAGTTCATGGCCAAGGAAAGAAGAAAGGCAAGTCAACAGGAGATGAGAGGGGAGTGTGATGAAGGTGATGGCAGAGTCATGCACATGGAGCTTCAGAAATACAGAGGAGATTCACTTCAATCAATTGGGTAAAATTTGTTCCTTCACAATGTGTCCCTGGCCAAGTTAATCTCCATTACTGTAAGAGCAGTGATCCTGGCACAGAGAATAAGAAGGTTATTTTTCCTGATTCCAATTTGGCTCCCAGGAAAACAGAAGTGGTATGTCTTAAAGTTTGCATTCTTACTGCTAAAGCAGTTAAGGTTATTAAGATGTTGGTCTCAGTCTGACAGTCTTCTGGACTCTGTATTCAACATCCCTGAGGACATCTTAGGATGTGCATCTCAAGAAATGGCAGCAGGACTGTCAATGGTATAGTCAGAGCTCCTCCTAATAAAATCTGGGTTTAGAACTGATTTTGTCCACATTGAACAGAAACTTACCCCCTCATATTTTTTCTCTTGGTCCATTGGTATCCCACTAACACTTGGTGTGCATCACCACCTCTTTGCTTATTGCACCTCCAAGCTGGATTAGATCAAGTAGAACGTCTTCATTTCCCTCTAATTCTTTCTCTCTCCCCCCACCCCATCATTTTTTTTTTTTTTTTTTTTTTTTTTTTTTTAGGCAGGGTCTCACTCTGTCACCAGGCTGCAGTTCAGTGTCACCATCAAGGCTCACTGCAGCTTTGACATCCCAGGCTCAGGTGGTCCCCCCACTTCAAACTGTTGAGTAGCTGAGACCACAGAAGCACTCCACCACGCCTGGCTAATTTTTGTATTTTTTGTAGAGATGGGGTTTTGCCATGTTGCCTAACCTTCTAATTCTCTTTTTCAAAGGTATGTCCTCTAACTCTTTATTCTCGTATCAGGATGGATGAGCCGAGGGGGCAGGGAGACTCTGTCACCTCATTCCAGTTCAGAGAACTAAGAGATATGGCATTTCCTCTCTTGGGTTCTACCACTGCTCTTTTTAAAGTAAGAAGCTTTGTAGTGCTAGGGGTAAATCTGGGGTTGGAAGAAAAGACCTAGGCCAAACGTTGTGGCTCATGCCTGTAATCCCAGCACTTTGGGAGCCAAGTCAGGTGGATCACCTTAGGTAAAGAGTTTGAGACCAGCCTGGCCAAGATGGCGAAACCCCGTCTCTACTAAAAATACAAAACAAAAACAAACAAAAAAAAAAATTAGCTGAGCGTGGTGGCATGTGCTTGTAATCTCAGCTACTCGAGAGACTGAGATTGGAGAACCGCTTGAACCCGGGAGGCGGAGGTTGTAGTGAGTAATCACGCCACTGCACTCCAGCCTGGCAACAGAGCAAGACTCCATCTCAAAAAAAAAGAGAAAAGAAAAGACCCAGTAAAGGCCCTGGAACCTGGAAGATAGGGGAGACCAGAACATGGAAGTGGGCCTGGCATGGCAGAGCTAAAAGTTAGGAGGTAGTCTCATCAACCAAGCCAAACTTAGCATGAGATGGAGAGATTTAAAGTGCTTAAAAATACATTAATTTCTTAAAATAACATTTAAACAGGCCAGGTGCAGTGGCTCATGCCTGTAATGAGCTACTTTGGGATCATTACACTTTGGGAGGCTGAGGCAGGCGGATCATGAGGTCAGGAGATGGAGGCCATCATGGCCAACGTGGTGAAACCCCATCTCGACTAAAAATACAAAAAATTAGTGGGGCGTGGTGGCAGGCGCCCGTAGTCCCACCTACTCGGGAGGCTGAGGAGAATGGCTTGAACCCAGGAGGCGGAGGTTACAGTGAGCCCAGATCGCGCCACCGCACTCCAGCCTGGGCGATGGAGCAAGATTCCTACTTAAAGAAAAAAAAATAAAAAATAAAAAACAAAAACAAAATAACTTTTAAACATAAGTAGAAATCAAGTTTAAAATATTTTATGCTTTGACACTGACAATTGTTTCATAAATTATTTAGCAATTATGAAATTTTTGGTAATGTTTTACAAATTACTGGAGTTGCTGGAAACATCGCCTAAGGTTTTAAGGGAGAGCTATTTATGAATGTAGGGGAGCTTCAAGCTTCAAGTTTGTCACAAACAGCTCCTCCTTAAAACCTTAGTGAGAGTAAGAGCTTCTCAAAAACTATTTTTTTTTTCTTATTGAAAAAAGATTTTACACTACTGTGTGATTCTGGTGTGACTACAGTGTTGCTTCTGCTTTTGCCTTGTTGGGGATAGGGAGAGACGCCCCTCCCAGGAGGGGAGGAGAAAGACACTGTGTTTTTCTCCCTCTACTCACATTTTCTCTTCAGTTCAATGAACGACAACAAGACTAAAATAACAGAGCGATAACAGCAACTATGTATTGCTATAAGAACAACTATTTTACTTCATTGCAGAGTTAAGCTGCTTATAAGCCTAGAGACTTCCATAGCAAATCAAAAGGGAAAAAACTAAGATATTTGCATGACTTTTTTTGATATGAACAGACACTTCTCAAAAGAAGACATTTATGTGGCCAAAAAGCACATGAATAAAAGCTCATCATCGCTGGTCATTAGAGAAATGCAAATCAAAACCACAATGAGATATCATTTCACACCAGTTAGAATGGCAATCATTAAAAAGTTAGAAAACAACAGATGCTGGAGAGGATGTGGAGAAATAGGAATGCTTTTACACTGTTGATGTGGGTGTAAATTAGTTCAACCATTGTGGAAGACAGTGTGGTGATTCCTCAAGGATCCAGAACTGGAGATACCATTTGACCCAGCAATCCCATTACGTGTATATACCCAAAGGATTATAAATCATTCTACTATAAAGACACATGCACACGTATGTTTATTGCAGCACTATTCACAATAGCAAAGGCTTGGAACCAACCCAAATGCCCATCCATGACAGACTGGCACATATACACCATGGAATACTATGCAGCCATAAAAAATGAGTTCATGTCCTTTGCAGGGACATGGATGAAGCTGGAAACCATCATTCTCAGCAAACTAACACAAGAATAGAAAACCAAACACTGCATATTCCCACTCATTAGTGGGAGTTGAATAATGAGAACATATGGGCACAGGGAGGGGAACATCACACGCTGGGGCCTGTCGGGGGGGTGGGGAAAAGGGGATGGATAGCATTACGAGGAATACCTAAAGTAGATGACGGGTTTATGGGTGCAGCGAACCACCACGGCACATGTATACCTGTGTAACAAACCTGCATATTCTACACATGTATCCCAGAACTTAAAGTATAACTTAAAAAAGAAACAACTGAAAGAAAATGCAGAAAAGTACCTTAGCAGTTTCTATCTTGTCCATAAAAATATAGAAAATTTTAGGGACCATAACTGATGAGATTTAATGAATAACATGCTAAAAACATACATAGATGTTTATTTCTGTAAATCTTGCTCTATAAGAGTAGTGTTCCCTAATGTTCTTATATCTATTTTCAAAATATCATATTTTACAAGATGATAGCTGGGTAGAAAAGCAGGGTTTTTTTTCTCAGTTCACTTACCTGCTGTACAGATTCTCTGACCAAAACTAAAGTACCTCAAGTGACCTCAAGTCAGGATATACAAATTGCAGGAACACTCTGTAATGGGTTTGGGATTAGCACATTATTAAGTAATGAATTTGCAAACTTAAATATAAAATGGCAAAGGGTACTCAGTAAATGACTATCTCAATAATAATATGTCAAATTTACAGTGATCAAAACATCTTGATGATTGAACTTAAAGCATTGGGGCGGGGGGGGAACCATTCTCTTTGAGCTCTGAAGGCAGTAAACGTGAATAAAAGTCTTGCCAAAAATTATTTTGGAGGCCAAATGGTGCCTTCTATGGTATTGTCAGAGCTGAAATCAAAGTCAAAGCCATCTCCGAGAAAAATGAAATTTGTCAACCCTGAGAATGATACTGATTTTTTTTTTTTCCTGAGGTATGTGTAGATAATTCAAAACTGTAAGCTGGTTTTATCCTTTGGAATCACATATCTTGAAAGACGCTAGATCACAAGAAAGCCATTCACTGCTCTCTTGCCTTCATGGACACTGGCCTTTGGAACCCAGCTACCATGCTGTAAGGAAGCCCAAATAAGACCAGGCAAAGAGACCACATTGGGAGGCCCCATATAGGTGTTCTGGCCAACTGAGCCCAGCAGAGACCCTAATCTACAGTATCCACTGCCAGGCATGTTGAGTGGAGATACCTCCAGATGACCCCAGCACCAAACTCTTGAATCTTCACAGCTGAGAAGCCCCAGACGTGTGGAGCAGAAATAAACTGTCCTTGACATGCACTCTCTGAATGACTCACAGAATCTATGAATATTATCGAATGATTGTTCCATCCAGCTTAGTTCTGGGGTGGTTTCTCACGTAGCGATAGTAACTGCAAAAATATCTTTAAGTCTCCCAGTCCAGAGACGCTCTGTTATAGTATCCTGAGAACAAATCTCCAGTCTCAATGCACAATAGAAGAGAAGCAAATGTCAGCCATTTGGACTGAGAATCTAACAACTTCTTTAATATACTTTCAGTTATGCTTATCTTTAATCACACACATACTCCCACTTCCAGAGGTCTTGTTGCTATCAATTCTTAAGCTTTTTGAGGGGTCTGCTAAATTTTTTCTCATCTTTCCCTTCTGCCAGCTCAGGATTCCACTTTCTTGGCCTCTAAGGTCATTCCTTTAGTTCCCCAGCTTCCATGATTTTATTGCTGTAGTCTTCTCTTCCATTTCTTTTTCTTGAGAGTTTATACTTTACAAAAATCATCTTATTGATGTACTAACTGAATTTGTGGAGGAAATGGGATTAAATGAACATTTTCAATTTACTGTCTCCAATTAGAATTTTACCTAGCACTTGTATATCTTTTCTGGATGTTATGACTCTGTTTTCTTTTATTTTTTAATTAAAATCAATTACTCAAGAGTGCTGGATGTAAGAAGGCTTGTGCTTTGTTGAAAACAGCAACAACAACAAAAATCTTTACACCAACTATCTTTTTTCAAATCTTTTAGTTCTTTGAGATTTATCCAAACACATGTGAGTCTGAAAGTTGCCCCTTTCTTTAATTCCAATCATCATCAAAGAGCTTTTGTGTATGGTCTGTGTTGCATATTCATAAGAAGTTTTAAAAACGCAGACTCATTTCTGAAGGAGAAGACAATTTAAAGATAGAAAACAATGTAGAGAAAACACAGACTGTCAAAAAGCATGCCATAATTGTAAATAATAAGTAGACTGGATGAAATATTTACAAATTGAATGAGCTAAAGGGGTGAGTAGGTGGTGTAGGCCATGGAGTCAAGAAAGTTAGAGGTTTTTTGCTGTGGTCATAGCTGTTACCGCTTAACAGGACCACTGACATGTTCCTTTTCCCCTGCAGACGGGGTCTTGGAGACTGCTGTTTCTGCTGTTGGACTCTTCAGAAATGGGAGACTCTCCCTCTCCTGTTCTCTCTGCCTTTGCAGAAAACACTTCTCCCTGCGGTACAATCTCCCCCAACCTCTCAGCTGAGTCACAGCCTTCTGTTACTTGCTGTAGGTCTTCCTCATTGTCTCCGCGTCTCTGCTGGATGACTGCAAAGGGCTACCCAGAGAAACCATTCTCCACAGTTAACCAGCACCTCCATCGCCTACTTCTAGACCTGCTAGTATTGGACAGCCATTCTGCTATTTCCCTATCACATTCTGACTCATTCCAGACTCTAATTCTTCTCTATGCGGGAGCCTCTCTTTCTCATTCTCTTTGGGGGGAGGGGGGGAAACTATGTATCTATAATATCCCTTTTTTGTTTTGTTTTAAAAGGGTCAGGTAGCCTGAAGTAGCATTGTATGTGGCAACCCTAGCCAACGAATGATCAAGCATCCTGTGATCATGTGAAAACCATGCCTATTAATTCACAAGTGTTTTCTTTAATAGATATGAGGTTGGTAGTCCTTAGAATTGTATGTGTTCAAGTATTTAGTTTTTTAAAGTAAGCTTGACATTTCTTTAAGTGTAACCTTAAACTAGTGTCATTTATTTTAAAATAGTGTATAAAAGCTTTTTCTTTTCTTTTTCTTTTTTTTTTTTTTTTTTGAGATGGAATTTCACTCTTGCTGCCCAGGCTGGAGTGCAATGGCGTGATCTTGGCTCACCGCAACCTCTGTCTCCCACATACAAGCGATTCTCCTGTCTCAGTCTCCCAAGTAGCTTGAATTACAGGCATGTGCCACCACACCTGGCTAATTTTTTTTGTATTTTGTAGAGACGGGGGTTTCACCATGTTAGTCAGGCTGGTCACAAACTCCTGACCTCAGGTGATCCACCCGCCTCAGCCTCCCAAAGTGCTGGGATGACAGGCATGAGCCACCATGCCCAGTCGCATTTTTATATACTAAATAAATAGTATATAAAAGCATTTTTGAAATTATATACCTCTGTGACATCTATCTGTGCAAATACTTTCATGCATGTTAGGGTATTTATTTGTTTAATCAAGTCTAAATAACTTAAGGGTATGAAAATAGTTAAAAGGCTAAAGAAGAAATGCTTAAGTGAGAGGCAAATGGGCTAATGGACAAAATGAAACTCTAACACTATGAAGACACAGAAGGAGACATATCAGAAACAAGAAAGAGTGAAATGTCAAAAGACTAATGAAATAGAAGCATCTAATGAGATCACTAACAAACTATAGAAGGTAAAAGAATGTGATAGGAAATGTGCTGACTTTCTGTAAACTTTCACGTTGGCCTCACATCTGACACAACTGCACTTCTCAGAGGCAGACAAGGCAGTTCTCTATACATTTCACACTTTTACAGTCACCATCAACAATTAGCCGGGCATGGTGGGGCGCACCTGTAGTCCCAGCTACTTAAGAGGCTGAGGCCGGAGAATCACTTGAACTTGGGAGGCGGAGGTTGCAATGACCCGAGATCACACCACTGCACTCAGCCTGGGTGACAGAGTAAGATTCCATCTCAAACAAAAACAAAAACAAAAACAAAAACAAAAAAAAACCCCATTTAATATAATGGCTAAGAAAACAGATTGTCCAACATTATATTTAAATGACAAATGTAAGTAAATAATTACAATTTAATGATATTTTTATTAATACATTTAAAATCCTTTAGTTCAGGTTTGTTACTCCAAAGAAAATGTGACAATTTTCAAGTAAACCATGACAGCTCTTTTTAAATTCTCTTCTAATTCCCATTCCTTCTCTTGAGAGGCAACCTGTTAGGTACTTAACTCATTATATAATTAGGCATATGTACTTCCAGTCTTTTTCTACGCATTTTGATATGGATTGGCTGTGTCCCCACCCAGATCTCATCTTGAATTGTAGTTCCCATAACCCCCACATGTTATGGGGGGACCCAGTGGGAGGTAATTGAATCATGGGTGTGGTTCCCCCATGCTAGTCTTGTGATAGTGAGTAAGTAAGTTCTCATGAGATCTGATGGTTTTATAACAGGCTTCCACCTTCATTCTCATTCTCTCTCCTGCCACCATGTGAAAAAGGACTTGTTTTATTTCCTCTTCCACCATGATTGTAAGTTTCCTGAGGCCTTTCAAGCCATACTGAACTGTGAGTCAATTAATCCTCTTTCCCTTGTAAATTACCCAGTCTTGGACATGTCTTTATTAGCAGAGTGAGAACGGCCTAATACACATTTACACACATATGAGTATATATGCACTTGCTGTGGACAGAATAAAAACCTCCCAAAGATGTCTACATGCTATGCCCTGGAATTGTGAATATATTAGGTTATATAGCACAGAGCAATTGAAGTGGCTGATTAGCTGACTTTAGAGAGAGACGTGATCCTGGATTATCTGTGTGATACCAATGCAGTCACGGGAGTTCTTAAATGTGTAAGAGGGAGGCAGGAGAACCAATGTCAGAGTGATGTAATGTGAGAAAGACTTGAGTGGCTATTGCTGGCTTTAAAGATGGAGGAAAGGGCCAGGAGCTAAGGAATACAGACAGCCTCTAGAAACTGGAAAAGATAAGAAAACAACTTTTCCCCTACAGCCTCCAGAAAGCAACAAAACCATGCCAGCATTTTAATTTTAGCTTAGCGAGACTTACTTAGGACTTCTGGCCTAAGACACTGACAGTGGGAATTGCTCAATAAATGGCCTACCCAGTTTATCCAACAGTGATGTTCGGAATAAATAAGCTCTATGCAGATACACAGTTTCTAATCAGCTCTTTTCTCCATTTATAATCATGAACAAATAGACAAAGATCCCCAGATATCTGAAGAAAACCTTACACATGAAAAATAGAAAACAATGTTTGAAAAAAGCTTGGAGTAGTCAAATCTGTTAGCCTTCTCATGTAGGGCTTCTGGATTTTGTGAACTGATAAGCAAACCTGCCCTCCTTTTCCATCAAGATACTAAAGTTGTTTTCCATGTTTTCTTCCAGTTATTATAATGTTTTAGGTTTTCATTTTTAGCCCTTGGTTTATAACCCTTTTACCCATAATAAGCCTGGGCTGATGGTCTCAGCCTTCTATAGTATATACAGATTATCAGTGCCTTTATATCATGATCTCTCCCATTCTGAATGGTTCTAGCCCTCAAGGTTTTGTAAGAAAGAGTGAGTTAATAATTACAAGAGTAATTTGTAAAAATAAATTTAAAAAATTATAAAGCACTACTCAAATACAAATGCTGCTGCTGATGATTGCCAATTTTCCCACAGCTCTATTCTTTGCCAATTTTTTGCAGGTACTTCCTTCTCATCACCTCGTCTCTATATTTCTGACTTCTCTTTTGTTTCTGCCTCATCTGTCATGTCCCCAGAATTCCCAATAAGGAATTCTACATCACCTGGGAAGATGGACTCTGTATCACCAGAAACAGGCCTGAGCAGCACAAAAATCTTGGAGCTCTCATAATGTCTCTAGCATCACCATTTAGAGCAACCTGGATAAAGGCAATTGCCTCACACAGACACAAGCAAATCATCCTCTGGGCCCCACCTGCTGGGGTTTATTTACCAAGCTGGTATTCCAAACAGTAGCTCCACTCATTTCATCTCTTCTTCAGGCTTCAGAGGGTGCCAGACACAGGTGGCAGACACATGCCCTACGCCATGGCTGAAGTCCTGAGTAAGCTTGTTAATCAAAGTTTCTCCAGCTTCATCTAACAACAAGGGCGTGTTGAATAAAACTCCCAGTCAACTGTTGGCTTTGCCTCCTTGAAAGGAAAGCAGTGAGACAGGAAAGGCATCCAACCAAGATAAAAGCTGAGCTAACAAATGATAGCATTTCTAAAACAAATCATTGGACTTGAATGCCCTGGAATGAAATAGAAGAGGAGGGAGTGTCAGAGAAGAGCACAGGACAAACCCAACCTTTTGGTCAACAGAAGGCAGGAGGCTGACAGAAGACCTTGATATAAGACATGGGTCTTTCTGACAGTTTTCCCAAGATGCTGCCCTGCCTGTATTATGCTACTCTTCCTGTTTGCCGCATGCTTTCTGTCTTCTTCACAAGGTGCATGCTGAAAGGACATGTTAGACTGTCATTCTAGGCCCATAATTATTTTCACTGTTCTGTTTAAGGAAACAGTCTATTAGGGAGAAACACAGAGTTGATTGAGAAGAAATAGCCTCATCATTTTAGCATGGACAAGGGGTAGTGAGAAATGATGATCAAATGTGATGATGGAAAGGTTTGGGTGGTGCAGACAAGATCATGCCCAGGCCTCTTATGTCACAGTCTTGCTGCTACACCAAGGCAATCTCTGAGTTGCTGTGCTGTAAAAGCATAGATAGGCCACTGGAGAGTGCAGACAGAAACCATCCCAATCCACACTTTCTTAGTACCTTCTCTGTGCTAGGCATTATGCTATCTTGGAAATGGCATAAAGATAAGCAAGACATCCTTGTGCCCCCAGGGACACATCATTCAGCAGAGGTAATGGAAAAGCAGGAACATGTGACTCGTTTGAAGAGTGTCAGCAGGATTCGGTGATTGTCTTCATTAAAACTCTTTTGGTTTCAAAGATGGACTTGACCTAACCTTCGCATGGGGCTGGGTATTATAGGTGCTACATCACAGAAAAACCAAGTATTGCAAAGAGCAGTAATACAGTGGAGTCTCAGAATCAACTGGAACTGAGAACTTGAATGCTGCCAAGAACTCTTTTTTCATCTTAAGCAACTGCATCCTTCTTTCTTCTTTACCTGTTGATTATCCTCTACTTCTCTAGTAGAGCATTCAATAGAATTCAGCCATTAGAGAGATTATTTTTGTCCTGTCTTGATTCCAAGTCTAAAAGTCCTAGGAGGAATCTCATTGATCCATCTTGATTTGTGTTCCATCTCTGATCAACCCACAGAAGTGAAGGAGCAGCTCCATGTAAGAGCATAGATGCTCTAGTAGGAACCTCGCAGCTTCTCTCTTCAACTTGGTGAATCCCTATAAGCTTTGCCTCCCATAGTTACTTTAAGCCTTCTGGTGTTTATGTATTTTTTCTGCTTTTCTCACAGAGTCTTATGTCCATTCAGATTCCCCTTCTCCGCCCAGCTCTTTCAAAATAATGAGCAATTTAAATGATCTGTGTAGTTTGAACCTGCTCTGTGAACACTGGATAGAGATCATGATGTCTATCCAGCCCAGACTCCTAGATGCCAGGCACCCTTGCCTAGACAGTGATATTATGATGTCTATCAAATGACCATGGAGTTACCCAGAACACTGTTTGAAGTGTGGATCTGGAGCTCAAAAGAGCATTTGGATTGAAGGCATTGATTTGGGGGAATTGTGTGCCTGGGGATGTCAGTGAAAGTTGTGGAAGTGTATATATCATTATCAAAAAAGAAAATGGTGTGTGAGAGAAGAAAAGAGCCAATAATGACTTGGAGTACCCTGTATATAGGCAGATGAGAAGAGAACTTCATGGAAAAAAAAAAAAAGTCAGATGAAGAGAAGGAAGGAATTTGATTGACTTAAAGGACTGACTTGTATTATGCTGCAGGCAACTCTTAGCTATCCAATGGCCAGAAGTGCTAGACTTCAAAGTCCACGATTTCTCACCATTTTTCTATTTCTAGTCATCTATTTCACTTCTTGATAACATTACCATTTGGGGCTGAGAAAACAGATGAATCAATTTCATTTTGCTTCAAACACTAGGTCTGACAAAAAAGAGCTGACTGGATAGGCAAATGGCAAAGGTGCAAAGTAAAGATTTTTTTTATTTTCTTATTTATGGATTTTTCTTCATCCCTTCTAATATGGCATTAAGATTTTATTTCATTTTATAGTTGCTTAGGATTCTAAGAAACAAACTGACTGGCTTCCAAGTTTAGGAGACCAAGGTATATAAGATTGCTTATTATTGCCTAGAAAGGTCTTTCACTATAGGATACCCTTTTTATGACATCCTGCTGTCCTTTTATTTACACACTTGGCATTTAAACTATGGCAGGAAATGGACAACCCTACCAAGAAAAGTATATGTCTATGCTTGTAATAGCATTCATTGCCTAACTGCTTTGGCCAGTTTCCATGTTTGTGAGTATATTGATATATCTAAGTTGGCCTAGCCCAGAAACTGCAAAAGGATATAACCATCAATTAACATAGATGTTGGAGGTCATAAATGATTAAGTTCTTCTTTTCTCATTAGTGATGTAAACTTTTTTTTTAATTATTATACTTTAAGTTCTAGGGTACATGTGCGCAACGTGCAGGTGTGTTACATATGTATACATGTACCATGTTCGTGTGCTGCACCCATCAACTCGTCAGCACCCATCAACTCGTCATTTACATCAAGTATAACTCCCAATGCCATCCCTCCCCCCTCCCCATAATAGGTACCGGTGTGTGATGTTCCCCTTTCCGAGTCCAAGTGATCTCATTGTTCAGTTCCCACCTATGAGTGAGAACATGCGGTGTTTGGTTTTCTGTTCTTGCGATAGTTTGCTGAGAATGATGGTTTCCAGCTGCATCCATGTCCCTACAAAGGACACAAACTCAGTGATGTAAAATATTCCTCAAGGTTTTGAAAATCAAATCTTGCGGGTCAGATTATGGTGGTTGTCAGGCAAGGTGCATGTCCTGTAATGTGTTTTTAATAAACAACTCATATCAATTTTCTGCAAAAGTCATTCGTCATCAGTTTCTGAAATTAGTAGTAAAGGAAATTTTCCAGTGCCTTTTAAAAATTCCTTTCTTTTTATACATTGAACAATGTATAAATTGAACAAAATCAGAAATCCTTCAAAGAAACAACAGCAATTAAGATAAATGGAAGTAACAACCATAGAAGTCATGGCACCACCCTAAAGTGATGATACCAGGACAACACTCCATTGGGTACTTCAAATATTTAGTGTTAACTCCTATCACATTTGCACTGTATTTACTTATTTTGGCACATACTGCCAGCCTCCTACATACTCCCATTCCTATTTAAATCACATTTCCAACATACTTCTTTATATTAGACATTCTCCTCCTGATCCACTGAAAGGCCCCCTTTTAAGTGTGGGGATTCAGCTGACCAGAGGACTCCAGATGTGGCCCAACTAAAGCAGAGGGCAGCAGCAGGATTCATACCTCCAGTGTTTTAAATATTGCATTTGTTTTCTGAACAAGCTGTTCATTGAAACAGTTGTTTATTACTCCTTGTTTATTAAAGCACATATATATATACATATATATATATATATATATATTTTTTTTTTTTTTTTTTTTTTTGAGATGGAGTCTCTGTCTGTTGCCCAGGCTGGAGTGCAGTGGCGCAATCTCAGCTCACTGTAACCTCCACCTCCTGGGTTCAAGCAACTCTCCTGCCTCAGCCTCCTGAGTAGCTGGGATTAAGGCGTGCACCACCACATCCAGCTAATTTTTGTGATTTTAGTAGAGACGGGGTTTCACCATGTTGATCAGGCTGGTCTCAAACTCCTGACCTTGTGATCTGCCTGCTTCAGCCTCCCAAAGTGCTGGTACCACAGGCGTGAGCCACCATGCCTGGCCTATTAAAACATATTTTGTAAAATGGTTGGTGTAAACTGTCTATACTGCAGTGAGAAAAATCTTAAAGAACAGGAGTTTCCATGACTGGGACAAATTTGAAAAAAAAAAATTTCTATCCGACAAGTTATGGCCAGAGAGAAAGGGTATGAGTGAGATGCCTTACCACTCTTAAAAATCAAGATTAAGCAAAAATGGATGAAGAAATAGAAAGAACTATGGTGAAGGAATTTGAATGCAACATGGTATCATGAGTGAGATAAGGGCAGAGGTGAGTAGAAGCCAACTGAAGGCCACAAAGAGATGGAGTCCCAGAGCACCTCCTTTTCATAATATCCATGCCCATGTTGAGAGTAGGAAACATGGCCTATAAGGGTAACACGATAAATGTTCCCAACTGTATTCGTCAGCCTTCTCCAGGGAAACAGAACCACTAAGAGACAGATAATTAGATGACAGAGACAGAGAGAGATGAGAGGGACTCATTTTGGAAATTGGCTAGCATGGTTACAAAGGCCAAGAGGTCCCATGATCTGCCATCTGCAAGCTGGAGAACCAGAAAAGCTGGTAATATGATTTAGCCCAAGTCTGAAGGCCTGAGAACGAGGAGCGCTGATGCCTGAGGACAGGAGAAAACGAAGGTCCCACCTCAAACAGAGGGAATGAATTCACTCTTACTCTGCCTTTTTATTCGTTCAGGCCTTCAAACTATGGATGGTGCCCACTCACACTGGTGAGGGCAGAGCTTCTTTACTTAGCCCACTGATTCAAATTATTATCTTTTCTGGAAACATCCTCAGAGATATACCCAGAAATATTGTTTTACCTGCTACCTGGGCATCCCCTAACCCAGTCAAGTAGACATATAAAATTAATCTTCACATTGATAAAATCAGTTGAAGCATTTATAGACATCATCTTCATTGATAGTTGCCAAATCCCATCACAGTTTTGATGATTTTCACATAAAACATTTGATTCTAACTGATCCAGTCATTAGTATTATTCACAAATTATTTCTGGCTTTCATTTTCTACACATTGAACTTCACTTCCCCCTTGGAAGCTAGATTTGGCCATGTGATTAGCTGCAGTTAATGTTTGTGAGTGGAAGCCTTACAAGTTGATGTGCAATTTGCTACATTCCCTTCTCACTGCCAAATGATAGTGAAAACATGTGTCAAGATGATGCCTCTGCCAGCTTGAGTCTTCATATCCTTCTTCTGACTTGCTTTGGACATGTAGTATCATTGAGAACTAGGATTTCAAACTGGACCATTTTGAGAGTAAAAGGGACAATAGGCACAATTTGAAAATGTATGGTCATCCTAGTGAAACTTGTAATGTTAAGCCACTGAGACCTGGGGGCTGTTTTTTTACTGCAGCGTAACCTAGCCTATCTTGATTGATATATGAATGCATGTACAGAAATGCTCAATAACCCATTCATAGAAGTGCAACAAATGACTCATATTGCACTATAACTGTGTGAGGTTGATAAGAAAATGGATTCTAACATCTAGGCCTAAGGTGAGTCAGCTACATGGACACTGACAAGTGAGTAACCTGCTGGGATCAAGAGCTCTTGGCTTCCATCTGAAGGCTGTTTTTTAGATCTTTCCAAGGAAATGTTACCAAGGAGCTACATTCAGGACAAAAGCTGCTGACATGAGAAAAGGGTTAGTATAGCCCGGAAAGACTAGCCTTGGTCTTGTCTGTATAACCCTATATGCTTAAGAGTATGGCACCAAGTTTTACCGTGGAGGAGCCTGAGTCAACCTATAGAATGTTCGATTTGACCAGCAGAATATTGTAAACAAAACATGAATTTGCATGCCTTTCAGTTGAGCAAGCACTCTCAGCTTTGCCATTGCCCTTTGTTTTTTTCTGTCTTTTGATCCTGCTCTTTTCCACTTCTTCACCTCAGTTATATTACCTGCCTGGCTTTTGAAGACGTTTGAATTTGGACCTCTGCAGAAAAGCATTGTACCTGAGAAGGAAAGCACAGCAGCCTGCATGGACAGAAACAGGATGCTTCACCTCTGCAGTGTTCCTTCCATAAGTCCATAACCCCAGTCTAATCATGAGCAAAATAATCAGACAAATCCAGATTGGGAGACATCCTACAGGATACCTGGACAGTATTCCTAAAGCTTGTGAAGGTCATGAAAAACAAGGAAAGACTGAAGACTGTCGGAGGCCAGAAGCAAATGGACAGACATGACAACTAAATGCAATGTAGTGTCCTGGATCAGATATGAGAATAGTAACAGGTCATCAACAGAAACATCGGTGAAGTCTGAAGAATGTCTGGAATTTAGTTAACAGTTACTTACCAATAATGGGCTCTTCGTTTTGACAAATGTACCATGGTAATGTAAGACGTTAATAATGGGAAAAACTGGGTGAGGGGTATACAGGAACTCCCTGTTGCTTATATGTGCGACTTTTCTGTAAATCTAAAATTATTCCAAAATAAAAAATTTAAAAGTCCTTCTTTGTATAGTGATGAAAATGGAATGAGCCCATCCAGAACCCATTTCGTCCCTTCTCTCCACATTCCAGATACTTGAGATGCAGTAATTCTTTGCTCACGTGTCTCCAGACCTATACAGGACTCTTCTATGTCTCTGTCTTCCAAATGGAGACTATTCTGCCATTATAAATCCGTGTAGGTCCTGGTGGTCCCCAAAAGGAGGCTGTTTACAAGCTCGTGTGGACAAGGCTTGGATAGGTAAGCTAGTGTGCCTATGTGCAGGAGGTTCCTTGTAGGGTCAGATGAAGCCAGGGGGTGAGAAAAGAGGGTGGGTGGGCTGCCAATGGGGATCCCTAGCTGTCCCAGTTCATCACATTCTGGGGAGAACTCTGAGAAGTCCAAGAAGGCTGCAGTTGAGCCTGGCCTCTCAGATCTTTACACAGACATATTTATGAAAGTAGGAGGACAGAACATATTAATTCATTGGTCTCTTAGCTTGATGTAAAACTTTTAGGTATCCAGACATATGGTGCGTGGGCCTCCACTGGTATCTGAGTGTGAAGACACTTGCGTCAGGTGCTGTGAATCTCTCTCCGCACCTGCTAGGAGTGGTGTTCAGGGCTGTTGCCCTTCACCTTGCTTTGCAGTGTGTATTTCTTAGTGGAGGTTGCAGAAGCCCAATCAAACAAGCAGAATATGGCACAGCAGCCTCAGGACAGAATTTACCCTCCCTCTACCCCACACCGCATCCCGGGGCAGGAAACGTTATCCAAGTGGGGATAAAGGATATCATGGCTTTCTGTACAAAAGGTCCACATGTCGAAATACATGTGGTTGGCTTTAAACACAAGGAGAAAGACACAAAAGGATCATAGTTGAAGTCTTATGGGAAAAATGACCAGGACCAATGCTGAAATTTTATCAGGGAGCAGGCATATCTTTGTTCTGCAGGAACTGGGGAAGTATGTATATGTGTGTGTTGAAGGGATGGGACTAATCCATTCTGAGGTCAGATCTGCTCTGCAAGTCAGGCCACTGTGCCCCACGTTTTCAGAATAAGACATCAGATCCCACCCAGGGAACAGCATCTGGGGTCACTGTGTGGCCTTCACCTTCGCCTGCCTCTTCTAGACTCAGAACATGATAGAGAGCTCCACAGTAGACACCTTTATATAAACATAAAATTTAAAAATACAGAAAGCATATATTTATAAACAATAAATAGGTAAACATAATAAAATTTAAATAAATATACATAAATAGAATACGTATTTTATAAAAAGGAAGCCTGCAGAAGACACATGGCTTTCCTAACACACACATACCGCCCAGGCAGTCCAGGCACTTCCAGCTGCCTCCCGCACACTGCCACTAGGGGGAGCGGGGTCCCTGCACTTCCTGTGGTGGTGGTGGTTACTCTCCAAGATGTTTTAAAGGCCCCACTTCATCCTCTTTTTTATTTCTCCCACTCTCCTTGCCCACAGAGCCCAGAGCAAGGGGGAAAGGGAAACAATCAGAGAAGGCATGTTTTCTCCTAACAGTAGGTTCTCACTCAGGTCTCACCCACCGCCAGGGATTCTGACTCAGTTGGTCTAACTAGGGTATAGTCTGGGCATCAGGAGTTTTGAGTTCCTTGCATTGTTCCGCTGCTCTAACACCCCCACACCTGGGAAGAGGTTTTCTGTTTTAGGCCAATGTTTCCCAAACTGTCATGCCATTGAGACTTCATTCAGGAGAAAGATATCCTTGGGCATCCTTTCAGCAGCACTGGGCAAATCCATGCTATAAGTGTAGACACAATAATGGTGAACTTGGACTTCATGCAGTGTCAATAGACACATAATAGTCTCCCCTATTGCTTGCTATTAGCACCATATTTGCACAGATAAAAATCAATATGAAAATAGCTTATTGCGAGGGCTGGAACTTAAATATCTAAACTATTTCACTATTTTAAAAAACATAGCCTTAGGCAGTAATTTGTTTCAAGACTTTAAAAAGTGCTAAGGAAATATTTTAAATTGTAAAATTATGATACTTATTCTTGATAATTACTAGGCTTTTCATTTGCACAGAAGTCCTTTGCATATGAATCTGAAGGTACCAAGCCTTTTTTTTTTTTTTTTTTTTCCAGAAAGGATGTAAGGAATCTTGAAGGGTAGACTCAGCTCCTTGGAATGCTCTTCACTGATCACTTGTCCTGAGGCCAAAGCAGGCAAAGCCCCAGGGACAGCTCTAGAACCTCTGTGAGAGCCTCAGTCCTGATGCTGGCAGCCTGGTGGCACAGACTGCCTGCTAGGTCTCTGTCTCCTGCCCCCACTGAACTGTACTTTTCCTCTTTGTTAAAAGAAAGAGAAGTAATCCAGAAAAGAATTTGAAAAAGGAAATGAATTGGAATGTCACTGGTAATAGTCTCTGCCTCTACATAGGGAACAAAGAGAGTTAATCTGATAGGTAAAAAAACAAGGGATGGGTCTGAGCACCGTGTTTCATGCCTGTAATCCCAGCACATTGGAAGGCCAAGGTGGGAGGATCACTTGAGTTCAGGAATTGGAAACAAGCCTGGACAACAGAGCAAGACCTTGTCTCTAAAAACAGAAAACTTAGCTGGGCGTGGTGGCGCACTGCACACCTGTGGTCCCAGCTACTCAGGAGGCTGAAGTGGGAAGATTGCCTGCACCTGGGAGGTTGAGGCTGCAATGAGCTATGATTGTGCCACTCCACTCCAGCCTGGGTGACAGAGTGAGACGCCATTTCAACAAAAAGGAGGGGAGGTGGCATGGTTTGATGACAAGGAAGAGATTAAGAGTCATTGCAACAATAATAGAAGACCATCCAATAGGCTGTTTTTCAATTTATAATGGCATTTGCTCTTTAGCGATTGAGAAAGTCATTTTCCACTTCACTGGCGATAAGTCAATATTTTTATTACAAAGAATGACTGCTTTCTTCTCTTCCCTTTTGCCTAAAGGAAATTCTTAATTGATTGGCATTTAATAATGTAAAGCGTTCAAACAGAAGTGTTAGGAAGACATCTGTCACTCAGCTCGGAACTATATCTTCTTCAGAATGCATTCCCTCAATGTGGAAGCCATTCTGTAGCATGGGCACTTTCCCGCTGCTGTCAGATCCTGTCCTTTACCTGCTACAGACGGCCAAAGGAGAGTCCTCAGAAACCTCTGACGTGGGCAAGAGATGATCAGTGTCAAACACTCCAAATAAATCCTCAAAACAGCTCTGGAATTTGTCCGAAAACAAAATCTCAGCAAGTTCAGTTTAAAGGTAAAATTGGTGGGAACACACTGTAGGGACAAAAAGAAGTATAAAAATGAATTACGAATCATTCAAAAAGATTAAAAAAAAAATTTTAAGATAGAGTTGGCTTTTTTAGTCATTCATGAATTGGAAACAGCTCATCTCAAGATTTAGAAATGTGCTCCAGTGAGCTGGGCAGAAGAGGTGGGCTTCATAGGCAGAAAAGACTGATGAAAGCTAAAACGAGGAGCAAAAAGCAAACTGGTCATTACAAAACTGCTTTCCTTATAGAATTAAAACAGTGGGGACCTCCTTATCATGCTGGCTCAGACAGACTGGGTCCCTTTTGATTGGTTGATATGAATCTCCGGTTTATGGAAAACTGGCTCATTTTAAACTTTAGTTTGATTATGTAGCACCTAGCACAGTGACTACACTCTGGTTTCATCTTGTTTGTTGGGGCCTGAAGCAGGAGTAACTCCAAAACAATGGCCTCCCATACATATAACAAAGGTATAACTATTTCCATTTCACAGATTGACATATCAGGCCAGTAAATAAAGGCAGAGAGAAAAACAAAGGGCAATAAATACTCACAACATTCCTCTCATATGGAATTAGATGGATTAGGTTTTCAGTAGAGCTTTAATAAATCTATTTTAGTTTGAATTATAACTTCTATGGAGGGCAGTTTGGCACTACCTATCAAAATATAACTGTGCTTACCCCATAACACAACAATTCCACATGCTGGGATTTAGCCCACAAATACATGCATACCTACAAGAAGTGCATGTGTATCATCCATTTTAGCAGTGTTGAAATAGCAAATCTTGGAAGTCTACTATCAATGAGTGCCAATAATAGACTGGTTAAATTACTTTATGGCACATCCATCAATAGAATATTGTGCAGCCATTAAAAATGAGGCCACTCTTTCTGATGTAGAAAGATCTTCGAGGTATGTTAAATGTAAAAAGAATATATGAAACAGTGTGAATGTGTGTATAAAGAGTACACAGTAAGCACATATGAATTTACATATACTTTTATATTCATATATATTATATATTTATAGGCTATCTTCAGAAAGATATACAAGAACCTAGTAAGAGAGCCTGCCTCCTGTGAGGGAAGCTGAGTGGCTTTGGTGACAGAAGGAAAGAAACTTTTCACTTTGTACCTTTTGAATTTTGTACCATGTCCAGGTACTATTTAGGAAAACAACTGTTTTTAACAATTTAAAAGAGGTCCAAAGTCCTCTACTGAGGCCCAAGGAGGTAAACCACAAACCCAAGATCACAAAAGGTAGGAAGAAATGAAACCAGGGACTGGCCCTGGATTCGTCTGATTCCCACATCCACACACCATCCTCAGCACCACGCTGCTGTTCAACCAGTTCTCCTCTGCATCACAGCCAATGATGAGATCCTAAGGCTGAAATAGAGCTCTCACCATCCAAAGGGGCCCATTTCCCACCTTCAGCAGGAATGTTTTGAACCTAACCTGAAAGAGATCTGCCTCTTACTAAAAGAAATCCAGGAAGGAGATTATCTTAGTTTTCCTGTGTCAGTATCTTGCAAATAATTTTATTTCCCAAAGCTTCTTTTCAACATTTTGTAGCAAACCAAGCTCCTGAACAATTTACAAAGTAAAAATTTCATAAATCTATACTGTGACTTTAAGTTAGCACCTTGAAATACTGATTCATTCATTTCAAGAGCGTTTATTGGGCTTAGAGCCTGTTGGGAGATGAGTTGAGCGTGCAGGAATGTATGATACGAGGCAGAATGCCACGCCAACTATAAGCAAGACAGGTGGGAGGCTCCTGCAGAGTCCAGGTCACACGCCACAGGTCCACAGGACCCAGGCAGTGCCATGAGTGAGCCGCAGGGCCCCTGGGGGCATGGGAAGCTCAGGCCTTGTCCCAAGGGGCAGCCACTGTTCCCCTCTCTTCTACCGATGCCTCATGGAAATGAGGGCTCCGTGTTGTTTATCTTCCTATTTCATGTGGAATCTCTTAACTTTTATGTAGTGGCTTATATATTCTAAAAACCACCAGGCATCTCAGATAAAATGTATCTGTGGGTAAGTTTGAAAGCCTTGCGCTAGTGTTTTCACGTGCTTCCTACAATTCCCCCATGGACAAAGAGGCAGTTCAATGTTTGGGTCAAAATCAAAAGCCCTTTTCTCAGTCTGGGTGTAGAGAAAACTCCCAGTGTGGTAGCCTTGTTCTCTTGGCCCCTGATTTCCCCTTACCCTGTCACCATTTCGTTAGAATGTCCTTGGAGACAAATTTCCAACTCTGAATTTCCAGAGCAAATTTCCCAAAGGGTTTTCTGCAGCCCACCTCTCACAGACATGTCTTATCTTTAAGAGCTGCTCATGGGTTAACTATTCCCGTAATAATGGTGATGTCTTGGATGTGATACATTGCTGTCTTGCCAAATGCTCACACCTAGTGAAAAAACAGTAGTGAAAGCCATCTTTGTCCCCAGGCATCTTCATTACTGACTTTAATGCAGGGCTTCACTCACTTAGAATTGTCATGGCTTTGGAAGGGCCAGGAGAAGGGACTAAGCTCTAGAATTTTGAGAATTTTCTAAAGAGAACTTGAATATGGGGGCAGACTAGTCTTGTAGCCAAGAAACTTGGGTTTCAGCCCTTGTTTTGCTGCTGTGTGACCCTGGGCAAGTCATTGTTTCCAGGTAAATATCCATATGTTCCTCGATACAATGCAGACTCTGACAAGAATATCCCTAATGTCCTTTCTGGCCCTTGTTGTCAAGATTCTCTGCTCCTGATCTGAGTGGACATAGTGGACATAGAGAAAGCTACTCTCAGTAAGAACTCGGTGGATTGACACATGGCTGATTTAAACAATAACTGCAGGACAGGAAGATAAGGAGAGAGGGGCATCCTCCAAAGGCATGATGTTTTTATTGAACCATCAATGAATGATACATAGATTTTGTCAAAGTAGGTTTTTGTCCTCAAATGCTTGAATCAGCATGAGGCCATGTAGCATAGGACCACGAGAAATGAATCACTGGGTTTTTCCTTTTCCTCTCCTGTGAGCCCAGGTGGGTTTTTCCTTTTCCTCTCCTGTGAGTCCAGACAAGTGATAGGTGCTCTGTCAGGAAAGGACAGGAGGCCACAGGAACATGGATGGCAGGATCTAAACCAGGGTCTAGAGGAGTGCAGGAAGTCTTCCAGGACTAAATTACCTGAAATTTTATGTAGAGGCCTGAAATCTGAGTAAAAGTTAGCGAGGCAAACAGAAAAAGGAAACACTTCTAATCAATGAGAACAGAGAAGGTAAGGGCCAGCGTTGCAAGAGAGTCACCACATTAGAAAAACTGATTGAAATTCAGTATGACTGGAGCGTGGAGTGCAAGGAATTGAGACATAATGAGAGAGAATGTGTCAGGAGACAAGCAGATACCAGATCATGAAAACATGTCAAGCCATGACTCTATGCCCAATTCCTTAGTCCATTCATTTATTCATGTATCTATGCACCCCATGCATCTAGTCATCCACCCATCCATCTATCATCTGTCACCCATCCAACAAAAAATATAGTGGTTCTCAACCTTGGCTGTTTATTAGAGTTACATGAATAACCTCAATACCTCAACCCCAGGCTGTATCCCAGACCAGTTAAATAAGAATCCCTAGGCATGAGACCCAGGCATTAGTATTTTTCAAATCTCCCCAAGAGATTCTAATGTATAGCCAATAATGTGTTACCTTATACACTTTCAGGTTAACCTTGGTCTTGCAAGTAACTGCTCCACTTTCCTCTTATTGCTCTGCATCTTGGCTTCGCAATCCCAGGCCCATGAGTTTTATAGAACTGGCTATTCAATCTAGGCCACCAGTGGTTTATAGGACACCATTGTGTAAATTAGAACAGGCACTCCTTCCTCAAGACACATTGCTTCATGCTGTTCGAAATTGTCTTCATATTGTATATTGATTACACTAGAACAAATCTGCCCATCTGTCATAAAACTGATGTATTCAACATACAGCTTAATAATGTCTGCAGTACAAATACAGACTCCTTGCAGTTGCAGCCTGGTGCATTGGTGCAGTGCACAGGCCTGTATAACCTAGATGATAGCCCTCTTTCAGTCAAGGGAAGTATGTGATTTCAATCCCCCAAGTATTTTGCTGATCCTCGGCAACTTATTCTTTGGCTCCTTTATAGTCAAGATGATCTATAAATAAGGAGAATGCATGTCCAATCAAATGACTACTCTTGGTGCTGAGAAAGATTTTTGTGTTATTGATTAGTGACTTTATTTAAATAAGAAGTCCTATCAAAGACATAAAAATTAAATCACAGTTTCTTTAATGAGTCATCTTTATTTAAAAAATTATGTTGCATAAAATTGAAACTGTTCTGGAAAATCTGAGAAGGATGCCTGCCAAAGTCTAACTTCCAGTCTGAAATTCTACAGCCCAATCTCCAGCTCCCATGATGGGACAATTCCGCCCCAATCTGCTCTCTTTGCCTAGTGGGTTCCTTGCAGTTTAGAGGCACTGGTGACTGTGATGGTTCTAACTGGGACATGAGAGGTGCACAGAGCACTATCCCTGTGGTGCTGTCCCTCCAACGCTTCTCATGCAGAGATGGCTGCTAGAGAGGGAATGACTGTGCGGTCTGGTCTCTCTCTCTTACTAACCCTTTAGGCACCGCCATATACTCTTTCCCCTTACTGCTGTGCACCTGAGCTCACTGACGACAGAGGAGAGAGAAAACTGACCAGAGTGGTGATGGCCCCCAAAAGCACGTGGAGCATTTGTCCCACAGATGATCAGGAGGAAGGGAGATGCGCCTTCAGATAAGGAAGAGCTGTGCGGAGCTGGAAAACACCGCTTGTAAACTTGAGCCGGGCATCTTCATCCCACCCATGGAGGACAGAAGAAGGACTATCAAAAAACGGTAGCAAAAGCCATCTTTGTCCCCAAGGAACTATCATTCAAGGTGGGGAAACATGAGGATGTGGCCAAGCCCCCAACCTTCACAGAATTATCTGCCCAAATAATCTAAGGGCACAGTGATATGAGTCATGTTCTGAAAGATAAGATTCTAGTTCCAGTCCAGATGTTAACCAGCTGTTTAATTGTGGGCAAGTCCTCTCATCACCTGGTACCTCTGAGTCAACATTGTGGAATGAGGGTGAACTAAATGACCTACAAGCTCCCTTCCAGATCCAGAGGCAGCATGGCATAGAGAGTAGAGACTGGAGCCAGAAAAATCACCTGGATGTACATCACAACTCTGCCTCCTGATAGCTGTGTGACCTTGAGCAAGTGACTCATCCTCTCTGTGCTCAAGTAAAAATGGGGATTTAATTGTTACCTACTTCATAGACTTGCTGAGGGGATTAAATAAGATCACATGCGTAAAGTGCTGAGAACAGAGCCTGGCACATAGAGCATGGTTGATAACTGTTCTACTAGAATGGAGACCACATGAGGGCAATAATCTGTGTCTGTTTTGATCACTGATGTGCTTCTTAAAGTGTCTGATAACAGTATCTGGCACATAGTAGGCACTCAGTATTCAGTATTTGTTGAAAGAATGAATGAACGAATAAACATTCTGACTCTATGCCCTTATAATTAGGGTTTGCACTGATGGTACTTCTCTGTCCTCTCTCTCCCTCCATTGAGGTTTCCCACCATCATTCTTACTATAGTGTGGAGGATCTTGAGGAAGCAAGCGAGAAGAACAGAACATGTAAATTTAAAAAAACACCTTAGTTATATGACAGGTTGCATTTTCCAAAAATGGTTTTAACAATATCAACCCACATGCTCTTGCAGAAGAACCTTGCCACATCCCCATCAAGACATGGAGGGAAGTCAGACATTCCCTCTGCTTAAATATGACCAGGCCTTTGACTGCCTTGACTAATAGAGCATGGGGGATGTGACATTATGTGACCTTCCAAGGCCAAGTCACAAAATGTGATACAGCTTCTGCCAGACTCTCTGTCTTGAAATACTCAACTTGGGACACTGAGCTGCCATGTGAGAAGTCTAAGGCTGCCATGCTGTAGGAAAGCCCAAGCTTGCTGGTCCTCATCAGGTTACTCTTCAGCAGGGCCCCTGTTTTTTCTCTTTGCATCCGGTTACCATTAGGCCCTTCGACAACCATTTCACATGGCTCTTTCTTGAGAGGTTTAATATCTTCTTCCTTTTCCCATAATTTTTTGAACATTTTTCTCAAGTCTCAAGATGACAGGAACTCCAACATTTTCTGTTTTGTCATTAATGCTTGACTCATTATAAAATGAAGACCTATAAATTCTATATCCACCATGATAAGCATAATAAAGATTTGATTCTAGGGGGAAAAGGCACATTGATCATGATAAAGGAGGTACTATTTATCATAATGGCTATTTGGGGTGCATATTTGCACATTTTTAAGGATAACCATGCCGTGGGCATTTTAAAATAATAAAGTATTCAAGGAGCTATTCATACAAATCTCCTTACCTGATAAATTCAAGGCTGGCTACTCCTCTGGAACAGAAAGGAAGTCAAAGAGAGAACAAGCTCATGTTAAACATAAAATGCCTTGGGTGCCAAAAAGGAGTTCTTCAATGTTGAGAACAGAAAATAAGAAAGCATAATTTCAAAGTTACCATAGGAGACAACTGAGGTCTGACTTCGCGAAAGCAGCTTATAGTGTGGTGGAGAGAGCCGAGAATCTGGAGTCAGAAACCTCATTCACATTCCAACTCTGTCATATAGCAGCTATATAACCTAAACAAACACAATCTCCAAGACCTAATTTCTTTTATTTATTTCAATGCTTTTTGGGGTACAGGCAGTTTTTGGTTATGTGGATAAGATTTTTTAGTGGTGATGTCTGTGTCTGGGATTTTAGTGCACCTGTCACCCAAGCAGTGTACACTGTACCCAATATGTAGTCTTTTATCCCTCCACCCCCTCCAGGCTTCTCCTCCTGAGTCCCTAAAGTCCATTATATCACTCTTATGCCTTTGTGTCCTCATAGCTTAGCTCCCACTTATGAGTGAGAACATACAATATTTGGTTTTCCATTCCTGAGTTACTTCATTTGGAATAATGGCCTCAAGCTTCATCCAAGTTGCTGAAAGAGACATGATTTCATTTCTTTTTATAGCTGAGTAGTATTCCATGGTGTATATATAACACATTTTCTTCATCCATTCATCAGCAAGTTCTAATTTCTTTGTCAAATAAGATCTGCTTTTAAAAGTACGTAAAAAAAAGAACTGAGAAAAAGATATTCAAACAAAAGCTTACACACAAATACTCATAGCAGCACCATTCACAATAGCCAATAGGTGGAAACAACCCAAATGTCTATCAACCAATAAATGAATTAACAAAATGTGATGTATCCATAAAATGAAATATTATTTCATTTTAAAAGGAATGAAGTGCCAGCTCATGCTACAACATGGATGAACCTTGAAAATATTATGTTAAGAAGCCAGACATAAAACACTACATAGTGTGTATTACTATTTATATAAAATGACAAGAATAGGCAAATCCATCAAGACAGAAAGCAGATTAGGGACTGCCAGGGGCTGGGAGTAGAGGGAAGTGACTTCTTACTAGGTACCGGATTTGCTTTTGAGATGAAGCAAATGTTTTTAAACTAGATAGTGGTAATAAATGTACGACATTGTCAACGTCCTAAATGCCACTTAATTGTACAATTTAAAGTTGTTAAAATGGTGAATTTTATGTTATGTATATTTTACCACCCCAACAAAATAAAGTATTGTAAAGCATCTAGCACAATATCCAGCACTTCATTGGAGTTCAATAAATAGCATTTCTTATTTCTCTCTGATAACCTATCGTTAAGTTTGCCTGCTCTCCCCCAGGGTCCACAAAATGGAGATGAGCACACAGTGCATCTCATTGGCAGAGCCAAACTTGCACCCAGAACCCTGGTGGACAGGTGGTCTAGGCAATGTCCCACTAAAGACGATGTCAGCAAAGAGCTAAGAAATAATACCAAGCACAGAAAGGCACCATGTTTTCTCTGCAAGGATGACATTCCAGCAGAGTTTGCTGCTAGTGCAGTTGCTTTCACCCACTCATTGCCACGTATTAATACAGTCCCATCCTTAAGACATGTGATCCTGGGCCCCATCATCAGAGATTCTTCTTCAGGAGGTCTGGAATTGGGCTTAGCATTGGAACTTTTAAAATCTCTAAAACAACTCTGCACAGCCGGGACTGAAAGCCACAGTCTAGAGAGTGGGCCAGGACAAGAATACGAGGAGAGAAATAGAGAAAAGAAATCCTATGTAAACCCGAAACAACCCAGGAGAACTTCCGCTTCCAACTGGGGGAGGAATGGGGAAGGAGATCGAGAATGTTTTGTGGAGGAGATGGCATCCGTAGCAGAGAGAGTTGGAATATGAATTCACGGGGCAAAAGCCATTCCAGGTCACGGAAATGAGTGGAGCCAAGCCCTGGCAGTAGAAGAGCCCACGTCTTGCGTGAGGACCCGCAGCCTGGTGTTATGGAAGGAATGTTGTATTCGTCTGTTGAAAGACTAACCCCCCATTTGTGGCTGTAATAAGAGTAAGGAAGGAAGTAGTTAAGACTAAATGAGGTCATAAAGGTGGGGCCCTGATTTAATAGGATTAGTGTCCTACTGAGAAGAGACACCAGAGAACTATAATAAAGGAAAGGCCTTGTGAGGACACAGTGTGGCTGCCTACAAGCGAAAAACGGAGCCCTCACCAGAAACTGGCACTTTCATCTTGGGGTTTTAGCCTCCAGAACTGAGAGAAAATAAACTTCTGTTGCTTAAGCCACCCAGTCTAAGTATTTTGTGATGGCAGCCCAAGAAGACACATGGCTACAGCATAGAAGGTTCAGTAGACAATGGTTTCATCTGGAAAGTAGGCCGGGACTAGATCCTGGAGGACTTTGCATGCCAGTCCTTGGGTAGATAATATTTTAGAAGAATTGCTGTTTCCATAATGAACTTCAACTAAGAGAGGCCCAGTGTAAAGATATGGTTGTTACTTCTGGGAAAATTCTTGCTTGAAAATGAGCTACTGCCCTCAAAATACCCCTGGGAAATCTGTCCTATTAAATTATTGAAATATGCAGGTTTCAGGTGATTTGTTCTGAAGTGCATGCCGGGTCTGTGGGTGAGCTGAGGACCTGGCTGAATTAGGAGCCCTGGGTTTTCACCAGAGCTTCCTAAGGCCCCCTTCTCAATATTCACTGTTCCAGCAGGACATAGGAGTCTCATTAAACAAACAGCTTTTTCTCCTGGAGAACAGTGATTACTGAAGAACAAAGGTGAAATCGATAACTTTGTCAAGAAGAGAAGAGAAGGCCAGGTGGTCAGGGCTTTTCTCCATCAGTTCTGGAGAGAGGAGCCAGAGTGGTTGTTTATTTCTTGTTCTCCTCCACTGAAGAGTGGTCATTACCAGAAATCCCTGGCACACCAATGGTCTGGAACAAACAGCAATGCCCTTAGTACAGTTCTCTCTTCCTCCACATCCGTCAGATACTGTGTGGAGTGTTTTACATATGACGTGTCATTTAATCTTTATAACAATTCTATGAGTTAAATTGCCTTGCCCAGGCTGGGCACAGTGGTTCATGCCTGTAACCCCAGCATTTTGAGAGACTGAGGCAGGTGGATCACTTGAGCTCAGGAGTTCAAGATCAGCCTGGGCAACATGGCAAAACCCCATCTCTATAAAAATTAGCCTGGTATGGTAGTGCATGCCTGTAGTCCCTGCTACTCAGGAGGCTGAGGTGAGAGAATCTCTTGAGCTGAGGAGGTCAGGGCCGCAGTGAGTGAAGATAGCACCACTGCACACCAGCTTGGGCAAAAGAGCAAGATCCTGTCTCAAAAAAAATAAATAAACAAATAAATTGGCTTACTCCCCTTTACAGATGAAGATATTAAAGTTCAGAGAGGAACAAATGTGTTCTCTTTTGGAAAGGAGCCATGAAAGCAAATCCAAATAGAATCTCAAGGCCACTCCTACTGTGACAGATCACGTGCCCCTCTCACCCTCCCCATGCCACTAGACTGAAAGGAAACCAGCAACAGCCTGTTACAGGTGATCCCAACCACCCCATCACAAATGGAGATTCCCATTAGAAAGTCAATACAGGGGAAGGGACAATAGAGGTCAAAGAGTCAGCTTCATTTGCCTTGTGTGCAACTGTGGCATGTGTTTTTGCAAAATCTCCCCTGGTGATTCTCAGTTGTGCCCAAGTTAGGGACTTCTGTACTAGATTAGGCAGCCTCCCATCAATGGGTCTGAGACAAAAACTCTGCTTCATACCAGGAGTCCTGTGAATCACCTGATTCCAAGTGAAGTTCTGTCCACCAAAGATACATAGCTGACAAGACATTCAATTCAGGAGCCCTTTCTGGAGGACAGGCAAACGCCTCCAAACTAGATGGAACTACCCATCTCAAGTGAGCTAAATTGCAATCAAAACAAAACTCTACCCTTGGCTTTATCACTGTGAGACACAGCCATAAAAGAACCCCTTCTAATTATTTTTTGCAGAATTGCTATTAAATGATTTGCAGAGTGTGTTGAACAGTGGCATGCAAAAATGTTACATCCAAGTCCTAACCCCTGGTACCTATGAATGTGACTTTATTTACTGGAAATGAGGTCTTGGCAAATGGAATTAAACTAAAGATCTCAAGATGAGATCATCTTGGATTTAGGCTGGGCCCTTGATCCAATGACTGATGTCCTTATAAGAGGAAGCAGAGGGAGTTTTAAGACACAAAGACACAGAAGAGAAAGCTATATGAAGATAGAGGCTGAAATTGAAGTGATGCAACCCGGGGAACGCCAAGGATTGCCTGCAGCCACCAAGAGCTGAGAGAGAGGCATGGAATGGAGTCTCCCTCACAGCCCCCAGAAGGAACCAACCCTGACAACACCTTGATTTTGGACCTCTGACCTCCAGAAATGTGAAAAAATAAATTTCTGTTGTTTTAAACTACCAAATTTGCAGTCAATTGTTATAGTAGCCCTAGGAAGCTAATACATCTTATGCATTACGTCACAGTTCATATCAGGGACTAGACAACAAATTTCCTTCTAGAATTCAGTATGCAGAAGCAGCATGTGTCTCCTGATAAACACACAAAGAGCAGTTGGATTGTAACTTGACAATTTCACACTTTTTTGTCAAAAAAAATCAGATACAAACTAGGGCTCAAGTTCAGTGATTTCCCATCTTGAATTCTTGCCATAAATGTCTCCTTGCTTTTCTGTTTCTGTTCTCTCTTTCATTTTGAATGTTATTTTTAGTTTGCTTGCTGTGCACTATGTTATATTATAAATCACCTAAAATCCCTTTTGAACAGAGATGGCTACAAAATTATAAATAATAGCAGAGTGACTGAAAGAGTGAGCTCAAGAATCAAACTTCCTAGGTTCGAATACCAGCTCCACAACTTAGGAGTTAGATGACTCTGTGGGCACTCCATGCCTCAGTTTCCTCAGCTGTCACATGGGAATAATATCAGTATTGTTCTATAGGGCTGCTGCAAAGGATTAAATAAGTTAACAAATACATGCAAAGCACTTAGAACAATACGTGACATCTAAAAAGTATTCATTTTCCAAATGTTAGCTATTACGATTGTCTGTGTTACTGCCTTAGTTACAATGCTCTCCTGCAGCTTCATTGCCTTCAGGATGAAGTTCAAGCTCCCTGCCACAACACACAAAGCTTTCCATGACGGCTACCTGGGGGCTGCAACTTGTCTCTGCCGAGGGTGTCCTAGCTGACCCTCCAGCAATGCTGACCACACCTGCACACTTGGCTGTCTTTTCTGCCAGGGATTCTCTGACTAACTCCTACTCACCCCTCAAGACTTGGCCTGGGGTTACCTGCTCTTGAAACCCAGGCCTCCCCTGGGTTGTGGTAGACATTCTTCATCCCAGCTCTCTCTGTGCTCTGGGCCTGTCTCCATGTCTAGCTCACCATGTCCACAATCTGTTAAAGGGATTTGCGTTGTGTCTCCCTTGTCCAGGATGCATCCAGAGCTCCTGATTTCAGTTGTGTTTGCTGGCAAAGAATGAAAGCACGGAAGCCCTTTGGAAGATGAGCCATCAGGCTGTGGTGAGAGAGGCTCCCTGTCTGAAGTCTGCATCCTGACTGACCAGGGTGCCCCCGAAAGGGACAGATAGCATCCGACTGTTTAAAGCTCCAGAAGGTTCTGCAAACCACATCTGGTCTGCTAATGCTTAGGGTAAAAGTTGGCTTTTCCATTAAGGCCTTTGAACCTTAAGGCTGATGTTACACAGTTGGTTAACTGTCACTCTGCATTTAGAGTCACTGACCCCTATTTTGAGGGAGTTAAAGAATAACAGCCTCTGGGAGAAATAGAGTTTCCAGATAGATGACTTTGTTTGAGCGCATTTGGAAGCATGACATTAAATCCTCTGAGAGGTTTGCCCTCATGCCCTTTTGGAAGACCTCAGATCTGGGGCTTGGTGGAGTGAGTGTGTGTGTGTGTGTGTGTGTGTGTATCTGGGCATGTGCACACATGTATGTGCATGAGAGAAAGAACTGGTCAGTGCCCTGTGGTATCATGGGAACATCCTCATATGAGAATCAAAGGATAACAGGTTCAAGGAAGAAACCTGCCCATAGACTTGGGTTTAGCTGGCCCTGTGTTCCACCCAATCCAGCTCTCCAGCCTCTCGCCACAAAGTGGCAGGCCTCCTCACCTGGGATTCCTTATTCCCACTGAAGGCAGGATACAAAGTGTGAGGGCCCCAGACCTGGGGCCTGTGCACATCCTGAGATGGGAACCCAAGCCTGCACAGGGGGAAAAGTGGAACAGCTAGTCTGCAGGTTCTCGATAAGAAGGGCCCCTGTGCTCTCCAGAGCCCTCCTGAGACTGTGCCTTTTGAGACTCTCCACCATTCAAGGGGCCCTTTGTGGTTATTCAGATGAAGGAAGATCAGGAGGTCTTAAGATGCAGAAAGCAAGATGTTAGGGGAGTGGAAAGGGAGCCAGGGTGATTTCTCCTCAGGTGGGCCTGCACCAACAGCCAGTGTGGAAACAGCGTGGAGCCTGGAGTCAGGCTGGCCTGGGCTAGAGCCAGGGGTGGGAGGAGGAGGGCAACTGGGAACCTGCTACATCCAGGCTAGACTGTAAATGTCTTTGGATGGGTAACTGGTGCCAGGCACTCCTCCCTGTAACCACCCATAAAGGATGGCATGGAGTACATTTTCTTGCACACAGAAATCCTTGTACCATCAGTCTGTACCCTATCCCCATCTTCCATCCCCCAATCCCAACCTTCCAGGAGCGAAGGGGTGGAAACATTGATACTCCAGCCTCACCTGATCCAGTCTCATCATTCAGAGGGTAGGGAAATAAGACTCAATGTGCTTATGCCAAGATCAGATCTGCTTTGAGCCTGAGTTGCCTCAAGCAACTGAACGCCTCTCTTGGGGCAGGTCTCAGGTCACTTACATAGAGGCCAAAAATCATGTGCAACCAGTAGGCAAGGCATGAAGTCAAAGTCAGATCATACGCAGGACAACAAGTGCCCAGTGGAACAACCATCGGCCTGAGTTGTGGTCTAGAGCTAAGATTGGACACCACTAGCAGCAAGGAGGTGGCAGCCAGTCAACCAATAGGTTCTAGGTGGTAAGGACAAAGCAGAGAACAAAAGCACAGAAACTGTGTCCTCCTGGAGCCTACATTTCTCGCTGAGAAGTAAAGGCTGGTGGCCCAACCTAAGTCTGAAGGGTTCACTGTGGCACAACGGGGCACTCAGACTCTGGGTTTGACTCCTCTTTGCCTCTTATATCTCTGTGACCTTACGCAAGCCATGTACTTCTCCAGATCTCAGTTTCCTCATCTGTAAAGTGAGATTAATAAGACCAGCAGCCTCAGTGGGCTGCGGTGAGGATTTTGTCAGTTAAGTAAAGCACTAAAAACAGCATGTGATTCACAAGAAGCACGGTAAGAATTTCTTTATTATTGTCCTGGACACTCCCCTTACAAAAATGCCAGGAGTGTGCAATGCTTGCACTGCAGAGCATTTTAAAGAGGCCACCCAGGGCCTGCCAGCTTGTGTTCCATCAGTGGTGACAAATTTCTGCCTGGCCTCAGACAGGTCGCTAATTGTTCTCAGCCTCCATCCCTTTCCCCAGTCCTGGGGTGGTAGAGGAGCAGATGATGCTGGCTCACTCAGGAGGACCTAGGAGGCAATCTGAGGTCACCACCAGCAGAGTCAGAGCAGGAGGCTCCAAGCTTGCCATGGAAAGAGGTGTCAAGGCTTCATCTGGCAGGGTAAGCAGGAGCTCAGGGCTTACAGAGGTTACGTATGTGCCTCTGAACATCTTGAGGGGTGGCATCTGGAACTGTTGTGTCATGATTTATTGAAAGCTGTACTCAAGTTAAATCAAGGTTGGAAAGGTTAATGAATGAATGAACTACCATTTAAAAAAATATAGTCGCCTTATTTTGTTGAGGTTGGGATAGGAACAAGCAAGAAGAGGATCCAGCTCCTTCGGTCTCCGGCCTTCACTGCGCGAGGAGCCGCCGCCATGTCTGCGCATCTGCAATGGATGGTCGTGCTGAACTGCCCCGGTTTCCTGATCAAGAGGAATAAGCAGACCTACAGCACCCAGCCCAATAACTTGAAGGCCCGCAACTCCTTCCACTACAACTACCTGATTCGCTGCAAGACTGTGGGCGTGGCGCCGGCAGCCAATGGCAAGGTGTTCTGGTGGTCATGGGCGGAGATGCGGCCAGCGGACGCCTGCGGCCCCCTGTGTGCCGACCGTTATCAACAAGAACGCTCGCGCCAAGCTCAGCAGCATCAGACACATGATTTGCAAGAGCAAGTACCGTCCTGACCTGCCATGACTGCCATCAGCAAGGCCAGCGCCATCCTGCGCAGCCAGAAGCCTGTGATGGTGAAGAGGATGCGGACCCGTCCCACCAAGAGCTTCTGAGTCACCTGCCCCCAAAGCGATAATCAGCTGGCTTTCTAGAGGAAGAAGAAGAAGGGAGAGGGAGAGGGAGAGGGTCCAGTGTCCTGCAAAAAACTCAAGAAGACTTACTGTTTGCTCGGATTTGTCATCCCCTAGGCATAGTCAGAAATAATATGAATGTCCGGCCACCGTGAAAGCCCTTTGCAGTGTTTAGAAAATCTGTACTCTCCAGTATGGTAGCCACATGCGCCTATTGAGCACTTGAAAAGTGGCTCCATGAGATATGCTGTATGTGTACACTCTGGATTCCTAGACTTAGTATGGAAAAAAACAATGTAAACATCTCATTAATAATTTTTATTGATTACATATTGAAATGTTAATATTTTTATATATTGGGCAAAAATAAAATGTATTACTAAAATTAATTTCATCTATTTTTCTTTTTTCATGTGGCTACTAGAAAATCTACATATGTGACTTGAATAATATTTCTATTGGATGGTGAAGTTTAAATAGAGAATGGTGCTCATGGGGTGTGCCTTTCCCAGTGGTGCCAGTTGAGCCATCACTGATTTCTTTTTGCTCAAATAGCAAAAAGACTTTGCAGTGGAGAAAACCCTGGGCCAGGAGACTGCAGATCCAATTTATCACTTCACCTCAGCCATCAAGTTGCTGGATGGCTCTGGTAACAATAGTGATAGTAGCAAACACTTCTATAGTTTTTTATGTATATATGGAGGCCAGGTGCTGTTCTAAACATTTGACACATGTAAATTTCTAACTAAAACTCTATGAGATGATAGAAGCTATTATTAGCTCCATTCTCCATATATGGACACTGAGGTGTTAAGAGGTTAAATCACAAGCCCTAAGCTCACGACTGGAAATTGGTAGAACTAGGATTCAAAGCCAGGCAGTCTGGTTCCAAGGTCTGTATTGTAAACCACCTCTTACCTCAAGTAATCCAAACTCGCTTGGATTCAGTTTCTTCGTCTAAGAAACAAGGTTCAGAAAATGCCACAGGTGACCACAGGCTGTATAGACGTAAGCTGGCAGAAGCTTAGGAAAGGAAATTACATTGAAAGAGCTTCCCATCCACAAAGCTACTAAAACCCAAACCCAGTGCTTACAATAATGTCTTCCCAAATGCCTCCAAATGGAATTAACTTTTTCTTTTCTTATGCTTCATAACATTCTGATACATTACAGTCCTTCACACATCTTATCTTTCGTTGCACACACACACACACACACACACGTGTATATATATCTGTTTCCTTCATTACTGTTCAGATTTTTTAAAGGCAGTCTGCCTTACAGATCAGTGCTTTTTAACTGGAGGTTAAAATTTTGCTCCCAGAGGCCATTTGGTAGTGTCTGGAGAAAGTTTTGATTAACACAACTTGTGAGGTTGGAGGTATGTCGCTACTATCATCTAGTGGGCAAAGATAAAAAATGCTGCTAAGCATCCTACAATGCACAGGACAGCCCCCTACAACAAAGAATTATCTGGGCCAAAATCTGCATGCTGACAAGAGTGAGAAAACTTGCAGATCATTAGATGATCCACTGTGCCTAAAACATGCATGAAACAATAGGCACTCCATAAGTGACAAAAGATTGATTGACTGATTGAAAGAATAATAAATACATATTCACCTATCTGCCCTGAATGTAACTTCCTTTTGGTTATGCTCAAGAAGTATGTATTCAATGCCCACTATATGCCAGGCACATTCTAGGGCTGGGGGATAGGGGAATGCAAAGTTCTGAGACACATGAGGCCCCTGTCCTCAGGATAAGACAGTCTCCTAGGGGAGTCAGAGTCAAAGCAGTGCGTCAAACGGTAAGTGCTCTCAACCTCGCTAGCTCTGGACAGGAGCACCACACAGAAACTTTGTGAAGACAGATGACCCAGACAATCCTGCAGATACTCATCATTTTTTCTCAATCTTTATTTTGAAAAATGTCAAACATACAGAAAATGTGGAATAATAGTACAACACACATATTTATATACATAGTAACATTTAAATAGATAGATATAGAAATATAAACACACACATAATGCTTTGGAAAATAAGATGCAGACATCATGACATCAGCCAAATACATTAGCATGCATAGGACAGACCTGCTGATTTAATCAGTCTGGAGTGGGGCCTTGGCATCAGTAGTTTAAAAAATTCTCCATTTGGGTAAGGGCCAAGATAGCCGAATGGGAACGTCTCTGGTCTGCAGCTCCCAGAGAGACCAATGCAGAAGGCGGGTGATTTCTGCATTTCCAAATGAGGTACCAGTTCATCTCATGGAACTGGTTAGGCAGTGGGTGCAACCCACAGAGAGCGAGCAGAAGCAGGGTGGGGCATGGCTTTACCTGGGAAGTGCAAGGAGCCGGGGGACCTCCCTCCCCCAGCCAAGGGAAGCCATGAGGGACAGTGCTACGCACCCCGGGTACTATGCTTTACCCACAGATCTTTGCAATCCACAGATTAATAGATTCCTTTGTGAACCTACACCGCCAGAGCCCTGAGTTTCAAGCACAAAATTGGGTGGCTGTTTAGGCAGGCACTGAGCTAGCCGCAGGAGTTTTTTCATACTCCAGTGGCGCCTAGAACCCCAGTGAGACAGGAAACCATCCACTCCCCTGGAAAGGAGCCTGAAGTTAGGGAGCCAAGTGGTCTCACTCAGTGGGTCCCACTCCAACAAAGTCCAGCAAGCCAAGAACCACTGGCTTGAAATTTTCGCTGCCAGCATAGAAGTCTGGAGTTGACCTGGGATGATGGAGCTTGGTGAGCAGAGGGGTATCCACCATCACTGAGACTTTAGTAGGCAGTTTTCCCCTGACAATGCTAAGGAGACTGGGAGGTTTCGACTGGGCAGAATTCACCACAACATGGCAAAGTGGCTGTGGCCAGACTGCTTCTCTAGATTCCTGTCACCAGGCAGGGCATCTCTACAGGAAATGCAGCAGCCCCCATCAGGGGCTTACAGATAAAACTCATCTACCTGGGCCAGAGCACCTGGGGGGAGGGGTGACTGTAGGCACTGCTTCAGCAGATTTAATCTTTCCTGCCTGCTGGCTCTCAAGAGAGCAGCTGATCCTGACAAGGGAGATCCTCCCAGCACAGCACACCAGCTCTGCTAAGGGACAAACTGCCTCCTCAAGTGGGTCCCTGGCCCCCGAGCCTCCTGACTGGGAGAGATCTCCCGACAGCGGTCGACAGACACCTCATACAGGAGAGCTCCAACTGGCATCTGGCAGGTGCTCCTCTGGGATGAAGCTTTCAGAGAAAGAAGCAGGCTGCAATCTTTGCTGTTCTGCACCCTCCACTGGTGATACCCAGGCAAACACTGTCTGGAGTGAACCTTCAGCAAACTGCAGCAGACCTGCAGAAGAGGGGCCTGACTGTTAGAAGAAAAACTAACAAACAGAAAGCAACAACAACAAAAACAACAAAAAAGACCCCCACACAAAAACCCCATTCAAAGGTAATCAGCCTCAAAGATCAAAGGTAGATAAATCCAGGAAGATGAGGAAAGACCAGTGCAAAACTCTGAAAATTCCAAAAGCCAGAATGCCTCTTCTACTCCAAATGATCACAACTCGTCTCCAGCAAGGGCACAAAACTGGATGGAGAATTAGATTGATGAATTGACAGAAGTAGGCTTCAGAAGGTGGGTAATGACAAACTCCTCTTAGCTAAAGGAGCATGCTCTAATTCAAAGCACGGAAGTTAAGAAATTTGATGAAAGGTTACAGAAACGGCTGACTAGAATAACCAGTCTAGAGAGGAACATAGATGACCTGATGGAGCTGAAAAACATAGTACAAGAACCCCGTGAAGCATACCTGAGTATCAATAGCCAAATTGATCAAGTGGAAGAAAAGATATCAGAGATTGAATACCATCTTGCTGAAATAAGGCATGCAGATGAGAGTAGAGAAAAAAGAATGAAAACGAATGAGCAAAGCCTCCAAGAAGTATGGGACTATGTGAAAAGACCAAACCTATGATTGACTGGTGTACCTGAAAGTGACAAGGAGAATGGAACCAAGTTGGAAAACACACTTCAGGATATTATTCAGCATAACTTCCCCAGCCTAGCAAGAGAGGCCAACATTCAAATACAGGAAATACAGAGAACACTACTAAGATGCTCCATAAGAAGATCAACACCAAGACACATAATTGTCAGAGTCTCCAAGGTTGAAAGGAAGGAAAAACTGTTAAAGGCAGCCAGAGAAAAAGGTCAGGTTACCTCCAAAGAGAAGCCATCAGAATAACAGTGGACTGCTCTGCAGAAACCCTACAAGCCAGAAGAGAGTGGGGGCCAGTACTCAACATTCTTAACGAAAAGAATTTTCAACCCAGAATTTCATATCCACCCAAACTAAGCTTCATGAGCAAAGGAGAAATAAAATCCTTTACAGAAAAGCAAATGCTGAGGGCTTTTGTCACCACCGTGCCTGCCTTACAAGAGCTACTGAAGGAAGCACTCATTATGGAAAGGAAAAACGGGTACTGGCCACTGCAAAAGCACACCAAAATATAAAGACCAATGACACTATGAAGAAACTGCACCAAATAATGGGCAAAATAACTAGCTAGCATCATACTGGCAGGATCAAATTCACACATAATAATATTAACCTTAAATATGGGCTAAATGCCCCAGTTAAAAGACACAGACTGGCAAATTAGATAAAGAGTCAAGACCCATCCATATGCTGTATTCAGGACACCCATCTCACATGCAAAGACATACACAGGCTCAAAATAAAGGGATGGAGGAATATTTGTCAAGCAAATGAAGAGAAAAAAAAAAAGCAAGTTGCAATACTAGTCTCTGATAAAACAGGCTTTAAACCAACAAAGATCAAAAAAGACAAAACAAGGGCATTACATAGTGGTAAAGGGATCAATTCAATGACAAGAGCTAACTATCCTAAATATATATGCACCCAATATAGGAGCACCCAGATTCATAAAACAAGTTCTAAGAGACCTACAAAGAGACTAAGGCTCCCACACATTAATAGTGGGAGACTTTAACACTCCACTGTCAATATTAGAAAGATCAATGAGACAGAAAATTAACAAAGATATTCAGGACTTGAACTCAGCTCTGGACCAAGTGTACCTAATAGACATCTTTAGAACTCTGCACCCCAAATCAACAGCATATACATTTTTCTCAGTGCCACATAGCACTTATTGTAAAATTATCCACATAATTGGAAGTAAAACACTCCCCAGCAAGTGCAAAGGAATGGAAATCATAACAAATAGTCCCTCAGACCACACTGCAATCAAATTAGAACTCAGGATTAAGAAACTCACTCAAAACTGCACAACTACATGGAAATTGAACAACCTGCTTCTGAATGATTCCCGAGTAAATAACGAAATTAAGGAAGAAATCAAGAAGTTCTTTGAAACCAATGAGAACACAGAGACAATGTACCAGAATCTCTGGGACACAGCTAAAGCAGTGTTAAGAGGGAAATTTATAGCACTAAATGCCCACATGGGAAAGTGGGAAAGATCTAAAATCAACACCCTAACATCACAATTAAAAGAACTAGAGAAGCAAGACCAAACAAATTCAAAAGCTAGCCGAAGACAAGAAATAACTAAGATCAGAGCAGAACTGAAGAAGATGGAGACACAAAAAACCCTTCAAAAAATCAATGAATCCAGGAGCTGGTTTTTTGAAAAGATTAACAAAAGAGATAGATGGCTAGCCAGACTAATAAAGAAGAAAAGAGAGAAGAATCAAATAGACTCAATAAAAAATGATAAAGGGGATATCATCACTGATCCCACAGAAATACAAACTATCATCAGAGAATACTATATACACCTCTGTGCAAATAAACTAGAAAATATAAAAGAAATGGATGAATTCCTGAACACATACACCCTCCAAAAACTAAACCAGGAAGAAGTCGAATTCCTGAATACACCAATAACAAGTTCTGAAATTGAGGCGCTAATTAATAGCTGACCAACCAAAAAAAGCCCAGAACCAGATGGATTCATGGCTGAATTCGACCAGAGGTACAAAGAGGAGCTGGTACCATTCCTTCTGAAACTATTCCAAACAATAGAAAAAGAGGGACTCCTCCCTAACTCATTTTATGAGGCCATAATCATCCTGATACCAAAGCCTGGCACAGACACAACAAAAAAAGAAAATTTCAGGCCAATATCCCTGATGAACATCGATGTGAAAATCCTCAATAAAATACTGGCAAACTGAATCCAGCAGTACATTAAAAAGCTTATCCACCATGATCAAGTCGGCTTCATCCCTGGGATGCAAGGCTGGTCCAACATATGCAAATTAATAAATGTAATCCATCACATAAACAGAACTAATGACAAAAACCACATGATTGGCCGGGCGTGGTGGCTCACGCCTGTAATCCCTGCACTTTGGGAGGCCGAGGCAGGCGGATCACAAGGTCAGGAGATCAAGACCATCCTGGCTAACACGGTGAAACCACGTCTCCACTAAAAATACAAAAAAAAAAAAAAAAATTAGCTGGGCGAGGTGGTGGGTGCCTGTAGTCCCAGCTACTCGGGAGGCTGAGGCAGGAGAATGGCGTGAACCCAGGGGCTGGAGCCTGCAGTGAGCCCAGATAGCACCACTGCACTCCAGCCTGGGCAACAGAGTGAGACTCCATCTCAAAAACAAACAAACAAACAAACAAAAAACCACCCGATTATCTCAATAGATGTAGAAAAGGCCTTTGATAAAATTCAACATCCCTTCATGCTAAAAACTCTCAATAAACTAGGTATTGATGGAACATATCTCAAAATAATAAGAGCTATTTATGACAAACCCATAGCCAATATTATACTGGATGGGAAAAAACTGGAAGTATTCCCTTTGAAAACCAGTGCAAGACAGGAATGCTGTCTCTCACCACTCCTATTCAACATAGTATTGGAAGTTCTGGCCAGGGCAATCAGGCAAGAGAAAGAAACAATGCATATTCAAATAGGAAGAGAGGAAGTCAAATCATCTGTGTTTGCAGATGACATGATTGTGTATTTAGAAAACCCCAGTGTCTCAGCCCAAAAACTCTTTAAGCTGATAAGCAACTTCAACAAAGTCTCAAGATACAAAATCAATGTGTAAAAATTATAGGAATTTCTATACACCAACAATAGACAAGCAGAGAACCAAATCATGAATGAACTCCCATTCACAGTTGCTACAAAGATAATAAAATACCTAAGAATACAACTTACAAAAGATGTGAAGGACTTCTTCAAGGAGAACTACAAACCACTGCTCAAGGAAATAAGACAGGACACAAACAAATGGAAAAACATTCCATGCTCCTGGATAGGAAGAATCAATGAAAATGGCCATATTGCCCAAAGTAATTTATAGATTCAATGCTATTCCCATCACTGGGAATCCCATCAAGCTACCATTGACTTTCTTCACAGAATTAAAAAAAAAGAAACTACTTTTAATTTCATATGGAACAAAAAAAGAGCCCATATAACCAAGACCATCCTAAGCAAAAAGAACAAAGCTGGAGGCATTATGTTACCTGACTTCAAACCATACTACAAGGCTACAGTAACCAAAACAGCATGGTACTGGTACCAAAACAGATATATAGACCAATGGAACAGAACAGAGGCCTCAGAAATAACACCACACATCTATACCATCTAATCTTTGACAGACCTGACAAAAACACGAACAGGGAAAGGATTCCCTGTTTAATAAATGGTGCTGGGAAAACTGTCTAGTCATATGTAGAAAACTGAAACTGGATCCCTTCCTTACACCTTATCCAAAAATTAACTCAAGATGGATTAAAGACTTAAATGTAAAACCTGAAATTATAAAAATGCTAGAAGAAAACCTAGACAATACCATTCAGGACATAGGCATGGGCAAAGATTTCATGAATAAAACACCAAAAGCAATTGCAACAAAAGCCAAAATTGACAAATGGAATCTAACTAAACAAAGGAGCTTCTGCACAGCAAAAGAAACTATCTGCAGAGTGAACAGGCAACCTACAGAATAGGAGAAAAACTTTGCAATCTACCCATCTGACAAAGATCTGATATCCACAATCTACATTTACAATCTTGTAAATTTCTTAAACAAATTTACAAGAAACAAACAAACAACCCCATCAAAGAGTGGCCAAAGATATGAACAGACACTTCTCAAAAGAAGACATTTATTAATGGGTGCAGCACAGCAACATGGCACATGTATACATATGTAACAAACCTGCACATTGTGCACATGTACCCTAGAACTTAAAGTACAATAAAAAAAAAAAAAGACATTGATGCAGCCAACAAACATGAAAAAAAGCTCATCATCACTGGTCATTAGAGAAATGCAAATCAAAACCACAATGAGATACCATCTCATGCCAGTCAGAATGGTGATTATTAAAAAGTCAGGAAACAACAGATGCTGGCAAGGCTATGGAGAAAGAGGGACGCTTTTACACTGCTGGTGGGAATGTAAATTAGTTCAACCATTGTGGAAGACCGTGTGGTGAATTGCCAAGGATCTAGAACCAGAAATACCATTTGACCCAGCAATTCCTTTAATGAGTATATACCCAAAGAATTATAAATCATTCTACTATAAAGACACACACACACATATGTTTATTGCAGCACTACTTATAATAGCAAAAACTTGGAACCAACATAAATGCCCATCAATGATAGACTGGATAAAGAATATGTGGCACATATACACCATGGAATACTACACAGCCATAAAAAAGAATGAGATCATGTCCTTTGCAGAGACAAGGATGAAGCTGGAAGCCATCATTCTCAGCAAACTAACACAGGAACAGAAAACCAAATACCGCATGTTCTCACTCATAAGTGGGAGTTGAAAAATGAGAACCCATGGACATAGGGAGGAGAACAATACACAGTGGGGCCTGTCAGGGACTGGGAGGGGGAAGGGGAAGAAGAGCATTAGGACAAATACCTAATGCATGCGGGACTTAAAACTTAGATGAAAAATTGATAGGTGCAGCAAACTACTATGGCACATGTATATCTGTGTACCAAACCTGCACATTCTGCACATGTATCCCGAAACTTAAAGTAAAAAAAAAAAAAAAAAAAAAAAAAAAAAAAAAAAAAAAATCCATTTGGACACAGTCAAAGTTGAGAACTCCTGGGATATAGGAACTGTAGGAACCAGGCCTTTACTGGGAAAGAGAGATGGCTTTCAGGAAGAGGTAAAGCTGAAGCTGGGAGCCTGAACAAGCACAGCGGTGAAGCTGTAGAGGGAGGAGGGAAGGACTTGAGGGGGATTTATCTAGGTGGTAATTAGAACCACCTGGTGATTGGAGCCTGGCCTGCTTCCCAGTTCCCTTTTCCCCTCTCTGGCTGGCCTGTTTCCATTTACAGGCTTACTTTCCAAGTCTCTAGAACCAAGACTGGGCGACACAAGGAGGTACTGCTCAAAATAAGATCACCGTTGCTTGGGTCCCCATTCTGGCAGCTGCACTTCTGCTCTGTACCCACAGTGTTCCTCAGTCCTAGAATCCAATCTTGGCCCTTGCCTGCCCTTGTGCTTGTGTTTGTGTCTTTATTAGCCTGTTCTCATGCTGCTAATAAAGTCATACCGAAGACTGGGTAATTTTTAGAGGAAAGAGGTTTAATTGACTCACAGTTCAGCATGGCTGGGGAGCCCTCAGGAAACTTACAATTATGGCAGAAAGGGAAGCAAGTATGTCCTTCTTCACATCATGGCAGGAAGGAGAAGTGCCATGTAAAGGGAGAAAAGCCCCCCTTATAAAACCATCAGATCTCATGAGAACTCACTATCACAAGAAGTGATACAATTCAATCACTTGAATTGAAGTGATTGAATTGTATCACTTCACACAAGAAGTGTAACAATTCAAGATGAGATTTGGGTGGGGACACAGCCAAACCACATCAGTGTCTCAGCAACCTTCCCAGAGACACATGGGCCTTCTAAAATTGGAGTCCTCATTAATCCTTCTCCCTTTATTACAGGTTCCTTAAGCTTTTATTAGAGGTTCCTTAAGCTTTTGCCTGATCTCTGAATCCTGCCTGCTTCTGGGCTTACAATTCCACCTTCCATGCACTGCTGGGCCCCTCATGAATACCAGCTGTGCTACTGGGGAGTGCACGCCTGTTGCAGTGCCTTCCAGATGCCTTCTTCCACCTGCTTAATGCACGTCCTGCCACCTCACCCACCCTGGGAGCTGGGTCTGTTTACAGGGTCCTTTCCCCCACAATACCACAGCCCTGGTGCACTTCCCCACTTCTGGTTTCCATCTCCTCATCTGTACACAAATGAGAGGCTTGCTTTAGTGATCCCTACAGCTCTTTCAAGCCAAATATTCTATGATTCCCAAATCTGATCAATGATAACAGTGAGCATCGGAGTGCATGCAGAAAGTCCTTATGTTGGCTGTGGTTATCTTAAAACAGCTTACTAGCACACAATTTCAACATTCATAGAGGGCAAAACCATCAAACAGGCTTGTTCTTAGTCAACGCACAAACAAAACCTGCATGGTTGGTTGATTGCATTGTTGAATAATCTTCTGGTAAATTTTCTATTAATTTTAGTCCTCGTACCCCCAGCATTCTGGCTAATGCTTCATTCCACTCATCTTAGGTATATTTAGCTCATTCATTTTCCTCAGTTCTGTAAATTGAAACAAAATACCTCCATGCTGCCCCTGATTTCCACAGAGCCTGCAAAAGCAGCTGCCTTTAAAGAGGTCAAAACAGAAGAGAAATGCCACTTAAGGACAAATGAGGTCAGGCCTGGCCCTTGGACTTGGCTCTTCAAGTTCTGCTCTGTTGGCTGTGTACAGAATAAATTTTGGCTCCCAGCTGGCTGTGACGGCCTGGACACAGATACACTGTGTTCATGGGCAGATCGCAAGGGCCAGAGCAGTGATCTTTGCCAAACTCCTCACAGGCAGGAGGTTCTGAAGCCCAGGGACTTCCAAGGTGGAAAGGACCTGCAGGTCGTCCAGGGCAACCCCTCTCCACTACAAATAAGAAAATGAGACCCAGAAATGTCAAGTACCTTCTCTGAGGTTGCACATCAAATTAGTATGTGCTCATCTATGCTATCTCTTTCATTCTGTCCGACCTGGAAATTCTACTTTGTGGACTTTATGCCACAGATCTGCTCAAACACAGGCATAATGATGTATAAGCAAGGTTATTCACTGCAGCACGGCAGCATAGTAAAACACTGGAAGCAGCTTCAGTATCCATCAGGAGAGGACCGATGTTCAATGGAATACTAAGCACCTGTAAGGAAGACTGAGGTAGCTCTCCATGTGCTGATATGGAAAGATCTCTGAGATACCTTAGATGAAGAACACAAGGTGCTGAGCTGTGCCTATGGTATGCTACTATTTGTGTGAAAATGGAGAAAAAGGCTAAGAGTGTGTGTGTGTGTGTGTGTGTGTGTGTGTGTGTCTGTGTTTGCTTATAACAGGTAGGACTTTGATCTTGTTTGCCTACAGAGAAGGGAACTGCATGGCTGGGGATGAGAGGCAGAATTTTCACTATAAAACTTCTAACTGGACTGGGCACGGTGGCTCACACCTGTAATCCTAACACTTTGGGAGGCTAAGGCAGGCAGATCACAAGGTCAGGAGATCCAGACCATCCTGGCTAACATGGTGAAACCCCATCTCTACTAAAAATGCAAAAAATTAGCTGGGCATGGTGGTGTGCACCTGTAGTCCCAGCTACCCAGGAGCCTGAGGCAGGAGAATCACTTGAGCCCAGGAGGCTGAGGTTGCCGTGAGCCGAGATGGCACCACTGCACTCCAGCCTGGGCCACAGAATGGAACTCCATTTAAAAAAAAAAAAAAAAAAAAAAAAAAAAAAAACTTTTAACTGTTGGTGCCACATTATTACTCATTCAAAAGCTTAAGTAAACACATAGACCATGTGGCAGACTGGGGTCCAGGTGGCTTGTCCAAGGTGATTCAGCTGGCTAAATGACAGAGCTGCTCCTGAGTCCCAGTCCTCCTTATTCTTGGCATGCACATACAAAAAAATGTTTTCCAAAATACTTATTAAGTTCTAGAAAGAGGGAAGTGGTCAATTCAGAAGAGGAGGGAAAATGGGCGAGGGGGATAGAATACCATTAAGGTGAAGACAGAAGACAAGGGGAAGAGGAAAAGGGAGGCAGGAATGGAAGGAGAGTGGATGGGAGCAGGAGCCTGTAGGAGAGAATGTGAATTTGCAGCCCGAGGGCCCTTGCAGACTCAAGATGGCTCCAGCTCAACACGCGCTTGTAGCCAAGACTCATTTGCTAAGCAGCAATAGCAAGAGAGTTAGTCCAGGCAGGAGGTGGCTGAGTGCAGCCACAAGCTCTGTAGAGGGCCATGAGCTATCCAGGCGGCATCCACCTCCACAAGCTTCACCTGTGGTGTCAGCACACCTCAACTCAAACCCCACAGAATAAGCCTCTCTGGGCAGCTGTGCTCTGCTGTGTGCGTGAGTTCAACAACACCACAGCCTCCCTGAGAAATCTGCACATTCATTCCTCCAGCCTCCTGAGAGAGTGACACCCTTTGTGTGACGTGGCACTTTGTTTCTCCACCAGAGGTCTGACAGAACTTTCTGGGGGCGTTGACTGGACACAGCCTTAGGCTGGTGCCAGTGTGGTTCCGGGCAGGGGTCCTGCTGAGTCAGCCATTGTCTCTTTTCCATTTTCTAAATATGCCCCTTACAGTTAAGAGAACTTGTCTGCCAGAACACCATTTTATGTACTGTCCCTCATCAGCTTGGACCATTTTGGAGCCAGGAGAAGAGAAAGGGCTTGGGGAGTCAGGCTCTGGTCTCCACCCTCTCATGATAAGGAATGGAGCTAGGGTTTCCTAACAGCTGCAGTGCAGGCCCCAGTGCTGGGACTCTATCTTACATTCTTTGGGGATCAGCTCTCCTTTGTTGTCTTTCTTTTTCTCATTTGTTAAGCACAGAAGCAATTTTCTTTCTGGGTCTGTTTAGACAAACTAATGTAAACACCATGAGAAGCTTCAAACTCTCTGCCGATCGGCCAGCTCCATTTTGCACTCAAAGTCGTGTCTAAGCAAGGAGCCTGATGAGTACAAGGGGAACTCTAGCAGCACTGTGGGACCATCCTGAGGTCTCACTGTGGCCTGGCTTCCAAGGGCCTGGGTCCCCGACCCCCAGCCACAGCTGGGTCACAGGCTCCAAGGCACGTTGTCTCCCTGGAGGAGGTTTCAAATGGCTTGCCTCAGTCAATGTATTGTCAGAAAGGGCAGGGGAAGGCATCAAAGAAAGGGTTCATCTCACATAGGAAACCGCTTTGTGCAGAGATGACACAGTGATGCCTCAATGAACACACAAAGCATCTTTCACTAAAATCAGCCAGGCACAAAGGGGAAGCTGTGGTCTCCTAGACCCTTCTGCTCCGGGTTGGTTGGTGCTGCAGCTGTGAAGGGAAGGCAGGGGTGTGGTCTCAGCACAGGTGTAAGCCCCCTACAGGTGGGCCATGTGTGTAGGAGAGGGGGAGCTCACAATGTTGTGGGCATTGGACTTGTGCAAAGAGAGCCAAATTCAGAGTCCTTTGGAATATAAAAACTTTTGCTCAGTCCCACAGCTTGCCTGGCCCAAGACCAGAGAGAGGCAGTCTGGGACCTCCTACCCTGGAGCCCTCTCCAAGTCTGCACACCTTATCTAAGGTATTTTCTCTGCCACACCTCAGCCATTCAACCTACATGTAGTTGCAAGACCAGTCTTACTGAAGAACAGCTCTAATCATGTTACTTACCCATCAAAAAACTATGATGACTTCCTGTTTTTACTACAGAATGATGGGCTAATTTCTTAGTAATTAACTTACTTAAAATTATATGTAATAGGAGAAAAATTTCCAATTTTTTTATGGCAGCGAAGCTAAGGCCTGGCCCTCTGACTGCAGATGGGAAATTTCTCCTTTCCTGCTAAACTGCTCCGGCAGCATATGTCTATTTCAAGCTACATTTTAAGGCAATACATGGCACCTTTAAGCCAGGGTTTAATCTTCCATGGCAATTATCACTGGATGGTAGGACAGTCATGATAATTAATTATGAATATCTGATCTGACACAGTTATGAGAAAGGGAATTGATTGACGACAACTGTTCCTAGTATTTGACATTCATACATTATAGAATCAAGAAAAAAAGTGTGTGTGTGTACATAATCACAAGCTATACAGCATTCTCCTCATCACTAACAGTTTATTAATGTAGTTACTGCCAACAGCAACACATAGTTCCTGGTAAAGTAGTTGTCTCTGTCACAGCAGGGTGAGAAAGAGAGAGGAGGCCCTATCACTGGGCCATGGTCAAGGAATCCATGTCTAAGTCTCATCCCTGTGACTATTATATCGGTTTCTGATAATAAAAATTTTTCTAATAAATACTGTCCTTGGAATCTCCTATGGTGGAATTTATTCATGAATAAATGAGAAGGAGCAGGAAGCATTGGCTGGTAATACAATGCAGAGTAATTCTGAAATGAATGGAGAAGATGACATCTCAGAATGTTCAAGAATGGCACAAGCATGATCTTAGCTATAAAACTAACTCCGTCACCCCACAACATTCCCACATTCTGGGTCTCACTCTCTCCTACAACAAAACTCAATCTTGCCCCATCATTTTCAAGCCTCCGTTGAGATTTAAATCATTACTACCTGGTCCAACACTGGTTCTAGGAGAAGGTACTGGCATTGTTGGGTTCTGCATGCTGTGATCCAACCCTGGAAGACCCATTGGTTCTGGGAAAACTCTTATCTGCCTCCATCAATCACTCATGTTATCCAGACTCAGCCACTTTCCCCAGGAAAATCTTTAAACTTCTCTCCAGTTCAGACCCACTGCTTGGATGTGGCCCACAATGAATCCAGCCTGGGCCATCATGGTACTCCAAGTGGCTTCATTTTCCATACAGCTTGGTGTCCAGTTAATACCCAGGCATTTCCACATTTCACCCCATTAAAACTGAAGCCTTTCTTACGAAAACAGGAAGAAATTATAATCACTAAGCTAAGATCAGGTGACAGTTACACTCCTCTGTAGACCGGGACCTTAGGTCTTTAGGAGAAGGCCCAAATCTAATTTAGCAGAGGGATAAGATGCCAGCTCATCAACACAACATCTCCAAGTCCCTTATTTCTCTATGCAGACATCTGCTACGTTTGGCTTCAAATGTTGTCTGTCAGTTAATAGCAATGAAGTTACTCCTGAGGCTCCAATATGCCACAGATTTGTGCTTATTCATTTCCCTTTCCTTCATTACAAATGGGTTTGATTATAATTAGTGTACTCCATGGAGTGCTACTGGATTTTAGAATCTTTAATTATCTATAGTAAATATATTTCCTTTTTACACCAAAATACTTGATAAATTGCTGTTTAGTTGAAATGTGCTGTCAGCCTCATGAATAAATAACAGTTTGCACTCCAGTGGTTGGCCACATTCCGGACATCTTCTCAGAGTGGGCGCCTGGGGTGGGAGATGGAGGATGGAGGGTGAGAAATATCCTGACCTCTTCCCTTGTTGCACTGACTTGGGTGGTCTGGGCTTATTAAAGCACTTCTAACCTTGGGCTTGTGTTTTCCCAAAGCAAGTGGACAAGCATCATCAGCTCTCAGTTGAGGAGCTTTAGCCTGGACTTTTGGCCATGAGCACCATTAATCAACAGGTTACGCAAATTAGATGGTAATTAATTCCTGGTCGCAGGCCCATTTCCATTTAGACTGCTGCATATGCTGTGTGGTGATCAATTTGGTCTCCAAGGAAGCCCTGCTTCTTCTTCCAATGTTGTGGACCTTGGACTTGTACAAAAAGAGCCAAATTCAGAGTCCTTTGGAATATAGAAACTTTTGCTCAGTCCCACAACTTGCCTGGCCCATGACCAGAGAGAGGCAGTCTGGGACCTCCTACCCTGGAGTCCTCTCCAAGTCTGCACACATTATCTGAGGCGTTCTGTTTGCCACACCTCAGCCATTCATCCTACATGTGGTTGCAAGATCAATCTTCCCGAAAAACAGCTCTACTCATGTTATTTACCCATCAGAAAACTATGATGACTTCCTGTTTTTACTACAGAATGATGTGCAAATTTCTTAGTAATTACCTTGGTAATTAAAACTATATGTGGTAGGAGATAAATTTCCAATTTTCTTATAGCAGTGAAGCTGAGGCCTGGCCCTCTGACTGCAGATGGAAAGTTTCTCTATTCCTGGTAAACTGCTCTGGCAGCATGTATCTTTTTCAAGCTACTTTTTAAGGCAATACACGGCACCTTTGAGCCAGGGTTTCATCTTACATAGCAATTACCTTGGATGGAAGGACAGTCATGATCATCAGTTATGAGTATCTGATCTGACATAGTTACGAGAAAGAGAATTGACTGATGGCAACTGTTCCTAGTATTTGCCATTCATGTGTTACAGAATCAGGAAAATATGTGTGTGTGTGCGCGTGTGTGTGTGTACAAACTATACAGAGTTCTCCTCATCACTAACAGTCTATTAATCAGTGGGCCCAAGAAATACATTGGCTGCCCCATAATTGCAAACAGGGCCTGTGGACTCAGGGCTAGCAGCTGGACGGAGATCACAGTGAAGACTGGGAATGCCTGTTGGGAAGGTGCTCCAACCGAAGAATTCAAGGGACCAGAGGTCAAGAAAGAGCAGAGAAATCAAAGCTGGGCCCCCTGTGGGGAGGCTGAAGTCAGGCAAAACAAGTGACAAGGAAGGGGGTAAGTGCAAGCTGAGCAATTATGTGAACAGAGGCAGAAAAAAGGGAACTTTGGAACTGAAGAAAGCTGTTCCATGGCTTGTTCCATTTCGGAGTACTAAAATGTCACCTTCTCAGAATGGCCCTCCCTGGTGCTCCTGGCTAGAAGAGCAGGTTCTGAAACTCTCCATCTCAAACTTGCTTTATTGTTCATAGCCCTTTTCTCTGCCTAATAAGATATTAATTTTTCATTGCCTTGTGTGTTTATTATTTGTAACCCCCAGCAGAGTGTAAACTTGCTGTAAGTGGAGACATTTTCTTGTTCACTCTGGTGTCCCCAATGCCTAAGACAGCTCCTAGGACATAATAGAGTTTCAATGGATATTCGCTGTCTGAATGATGAGCTCACTTAATAGATGAGGAAAGTTGGGTTCAAAATGAGGAGTGGCTTACAGAGGTCAGGAGAGCTGTAAACATCCTACGATACAGAGGATCCCCCTCCAGCACCTACAACCGAGACAGCCAGTCCAAACTGTCAGTAGTGTCCAGCTGAGAAACACTAGGCTACACAGACAGGGTAGGAGGTTGGCAGTGGAAGAGGAGGGTGTGGAGAGGATGTGCGTGACCCAGACCTTGGATGATGGGAACATTTGCACATAGGGAGATGAGCAAGAGCTGGCGAGGAGGAAATTAAGTGTCTGTCTGCCATCCCCAGTGTGTGGCCTCCCTCACTTTGTGCCTAGCACTCCTCCCCGAAGTTGCGTGAACCAAAAATGTCTCCGGACATTGGCAAGTGTCCCCTGGAGGACAAAATTGCCCCTGGTTGAGAACTGCTGGAGTCCAGCCGAAGTCAGCTCTCCCCTCTCCTTCCTCAGAACTCCAACCTCACTGTGGGAGACCCTTCTTAAAGGCTGGGCACTGCTTAAGTTGCTCGTCTTCTCTCTTGCCGGGTGGTGAGCTCTTCATCCTGACCCTGGAGGCATTTCTCTCACACATGGGAGTAAGAGGCATCAGGGCATCAGTTTCTAAAGCACTTGGTAACCTTCGAAGGAAAAATAACCTAATTTAGAGCCAAATGGAAATAAATCAAAACTCTAGAGATAGTCTGGATATCACTGACTGCCATAAAATTGTGATGACATTAAGCCATCCTGCTAGACTGATTTGTAAATGATGCTAACATAGCTCTGATATTATAAGGAAGGCGTTTGAAATAAAAGACAAACAACTCTCTATTTATCACTGCTGAACATTTGAATGAAAACTGGGAACGGAAAGAAGCATTGAGGGCAGAAATCCAAGTGACTTGATTGGCAGTTCAGACAATAGTCCCTGAGGGGCACCCTCAGAAGCTCAGGGCTACTTTATTTAGCATTTAAAAATGTTGCTATCTGTCCATTCAAAGGAAAAAATAACCTTTTTGGTTTGATTTGATGTTCTTTCTTTCTGGTTTACGATTCAGCACATCACCCAGATGGATGAATTTCATCAAAATATTTTCCTCAAATGATCTACAGTTCCATTTTGTAATATGTTGCCACCCACATCAATAGCTATTGATATTCTGTAATTTTCAGTGACTAGCTGAAGCTCTCCCATGCACTACACTAATCCAGCTGCTTGTTATAGGTAAAAATAAAGGAAGTGATTATTACGCTGGTGGAAAACTCAGTTGCAGCTCAAAGACCACATAACTATAAATTGCAGAAGGATTAGGAATTCATGGTTGGGTAGAGCAATTATAGGTCAGCAATTTCTTGTTAAATTGCTTATTGCAAGGTGGGGGTAGAAGATACTGCCAAGCAAAATCAATTTACCTTGAAGATAATTAGTGAGATGCAAACGCCTGGAGATGGGAAATTCATTTGAAATTAATTATTGCTGCTCAAATCTAGCCAGTCTCTTTCAGCAGCAAGGACTGTCTGCAGATGGAGATTTCATTGCATTGAGCACTGCTGCAAGGATCTGTTGGATTCTGATCTAAAATCAGCTTGAGTTTAGCATTATAGGGGAAAGCTCATGCTGCACAAAGAGCTTAGTAGTCAGGATTAGATAAGTTTCTGAATACACAGGGAAGAGAAAAATGGGAAGCAATATGTGAACTGAACAATCAAGTCAGATTTAGAGGACTTAGCCTGGTCTAGTAACCCAGGTAATTGTCAATTCCTTTATGTGGATGAGGAAAGGTGAATGTCTCCTTTACTCACCATATGCAACACACCCTCACTCATTGAAGACAGAGACATTGAACGGAGTGACACTGTTTGGGTGAAGGAGAAGGGACAAAATGGAGGAAGGTGAACAAGATGGCACAGTCCCTATTGCTTCTGGGTTCTTCATCACCAACTTTCCTGTGCCTGGGAAAGTGCAGGACAACCGAGCATGCGCCAGGTGACGTCAATCCGAAGAGATTGAAACTTACCCGGCCACGCCTAGGGAGATGCCCCTATCATGCCCTTATCCTGCCCACTGTCCTCCCCCTTCCAGTACCAATGCATAAAAGTCTGATGCTGGCAGGAGCTGGCGTGACTTCTTTGGCCCCTCCTACTTGTGGACCGGAGAACCTCACCCAAGAGCACCAGCACGACTTCCCTGGCCCCATACCTGAGGACCAGAGAACCTCGCCCGGGAGTGTGTGCATATTTGCAATAAAAGGCTGCCGCTTTCTTATGTACTTTGGCCTCATGTTTAATTATTTAGCTCTCCTAAATTAAATTAAATTAAGACAGACACATGCTTTTCCATGTGCAATTCGCAGTATCTTTACTGGAGAGCATTCCGAGTACTGAGGCAGAAGTTGTGAAGTCAGTTAAAATCACCAGCAATGGTTGGCAAGGAAATTTCAACAATAAAGAAGCTGAGACTCTAAACACAACCCACAGGACTGGGTCTCACATCCCAGAAGGGAGGGGAAATGAGATAGGGCAGATGGTTTTATTGCATTGAGGTGTGCTTTGTCCTTTAAATTCATTTCTATCATCTATGCTAAAGCCATAAATGAAAACAGGTTCTGCAGATATGCAGCTGGTCCTGTATCACAGAACACTCCAGTGAGTTGAATGAAAACACAACCAAAAGAACAGGTAAAAACAGCCACAAATCACCAAATGACCAGAGGGACCGATGTCTTTGGTTTGTGGTCTTTCTGCTTCTGTAGGATCAGCCAAAGTAGTCCTTGGAGAGCAATTGGAGTCCCCTTTGTTACTGCTTCTGTGACTTCAGCTTGGTTGGAGATGACTTGCTCAGGCTGCAGGCAAAAGCCACAACTCACAGAGGGGGTGAAGAAGAGAAAATGAATCTCTCAGACTCTTTTTTTCTTTTCTTTTTTTTGAGATGGAGTCTTGCTCTGTCACCCAACCTGGAGTGCAATGGCGCAGTCTCAGCTCACTGCAACCTCCACCTCCCAGGTTCAAGAGATTCTCCTGCCTCAGCCTCCTGAGTGGCTGGAATTACAGGTGTGCACCACCATGCCCAGCTCATTTTTATATTTTTAGTAGAGACAGGGTTTCACCACGCTGGCCAGGCTGGTCTCAGACTCCTGACCCCGTGATCTGCCCACCTCAACCTCCCAAAGTGCTGGGATTACAGGCGTGAGCCACCGTGTCCAGCCCCTTGGATTTTTTTTTTAACTTAGTTCTTTTCAACTTAGTTTAAAGTTGAGGTTCATACACATACATTCAGCCAAAGGTGGCACCAGCCTAATCTCTCCTGGGTAAGCATTAGGAAAAGGCACCTCAACCTTTGGGGTATACAGCTTGTTCAGCAGATTGCAGGTTTAATTTTAGGGTGCAGCCATTAAACCAACATGGATATCTCTATCAATGTCTGTATTGGTCATGTTCCAGAAAAAAAAAAAATAGATGGCATATTGAAAGTAGGGCAATTCAAGGAGAGCATAATAAAGGGACATTTATGAAGGTATAGGCAGAGTATGGGATAGCACAGTACTCCTAGGATGAAAGTCAGAGTGTTACAAGAACCAGGAAAGAGAGGATCACTAGGAGAGGGTCTACTTGGCAGGAGCTGTGACCTCGGGAAAGCCCCACTGGAGGCCATTCCACAGGGAGGAAGTCAAAAGAATAAATACCCTAGCCTCACTCTGCTTCTTCCCTCCAAACTCCTCTGGGACTCCTCATAGGCTGAAGTTATCTGATAAGCCAGAGGTCAAAGTATCCCATTGATGTGGCCTGTGGGGTCAGCCCAGGGCGGAGAGCAGCAGGTTGAGGGTGGAGAGTGGGCCTGGGGGTGCACATGGGAAATATCCAGCTCACAGTTCATGACAGGGCTGCCCCAGTCATTTATTCTTCTTTCGAACGTGTGTTCAGAACCACCTCCTCGGTGCTGGACCTGTTCTGGGGGCACGTTGATGTGTCCGTTATGAATCCCTAGCCTCAAGAAGCTTTATTCCAGCAGGGAAAATGGTTGTTTTGAGGTTTTGGTTTTGGCTTTTTGCCTGTGAATCTCCTGCCAAAGAATGAGTCCACGAATTTTGGGGAATGGAACTTCTTTATTTCCAGCCATGTGGCTTCGGCTTCCACCCGAGGTGACCAGAGGGGGCTGATATTATCCTGAAGGCTCCTGACAACTTGTGTTTTATGAGCGCATCCACTTTATAAAATATTAACCAGAAATATATTAAAGTTTGCAAATGTGACAACAGACCCAGAGGGACAATGTGATGATACCATTTTTTATATATTTTTTCAAAACATGAAAAGCATTTCTGAAAAACGAAGGAAAAAAAGACAGGTGTGTTTTTGTTCTCCTTTCAATGTAAGCGGAGTGGTATGTTTGTTTTCTGTGGACAGTGCTGATTCACCAAGGATTCAAGAATTACTAATGAGTGTTTTTCACTTCTCATTTTATAAATGGAATACATGAAGAAATTACTCAGCCACACTCGGTGTGGTTTTTAATGGAAACCTACCTCTCTGTACGGATGAGTGGAATTTCTCTTTCTCCGCGTACAGGGGCTGGTTGACCTTTTCAGCTTCAGAGGGGCCTGAAATGTGGTCAACACATTTCTTTTCACACAAACAACCCCATGCGGTCTGTTTAAATAGAGTAACCAAACTGTCTAATTTTCACAGAACTCATTTCTCTCTGCACGTGCACATTCATTGCTCCCCACCTTCTGTCATAGAGAAAATGCAGTAGATGACACTTTTATTAGTCTAACTTCTGCCCTTTATTTCTCTCCTTTAATATCAGGCCCACAGAAAATAATAAGCAAACCATAGACTAGAAAGAATTATTAGTCCAGATGTGACAAGTGAAGTGTAAATATCCTCTTATATTCAAACACTGATAAAAACTAATAAAAATCTGATACCAATAAGTAGATGGACAAAGGACATAAACCAAATCATGCATCCAGAAATCACAGTTACTGCCCAGCACAGTGGCTTACGCCTGTAATCTCAATGCTTTGGGAGGCTGAGGTGGGCAGATCACCTGAGGTTGGGTGTTTGAGACCAGCCTGGCCAACATGGTAAAACCCTGTCTCTAATAAAAATACAAAAATTAGCCAGGAGTGGTGGTGCACACCTGTAATCCCAGCTACTCAGGAGGCTGACGCAGGAGAATCACTTCAATCCAGGAGACGAAGGTTGCAGTGAGCCGAGATTGCAGTGCTGCACTCCAGCCTGGCCTGGGCGACAGAGTGAGACTCTGTCTTGAAAAAAGTAAAATAAAATAAAGAAAGAAATCACAGTTACTAAACAAACATGGGGGGAATGTTCAACTTTATTTGCTTGTTCATTTATTCATTCATTTGTTAGATACTTATTAAGCACCCACTGTGTGCCAAGCACCACACATGATCCTGAAAATATGTAGATTAGTAGAACACAGACCTCATCCACAAAGCATTCCAATTATAGCAAAAGAGAACTGTAAACAAGATCTGTGAACTAGGCTGTTGTGTTCAGGGAACGATAAGCAATTTAAAAAGCTAAAAAGGTTACGGTAGAAAGAGTGAACTGAGCCCTAAAAGAAATGGCACTCAAACAAGTGCCATTTTCAATGAGGAAACTGGCACATATTTTTAATGTTATTATTTAATGTTGTAGTGCCTGCTTTGGGAGCAGATATATTGAACTGGACTGACCCTGTGGCAATTTTAGTAGTAAAATCCATGACTCTCTAATTCTATTTCTGAAGTTCCATATTAAGGGTATAATCTATCAAAAAAGCTATATGTCATAAGATGTTTATATATCATATAACATTGATATGTATAATAGCAAATAATTGGAATCATCCTAAATGCCCAACAACCACAGAAAGATTCAATAAATTATAGCATATTCATTTGCAAGAATATTCTGCATCCATTAGAAATGCTTATATTAATGGAAAACATGAAAATTAAGTATACACTAAATAATCATTATGTTTAAATATGCACAGAAAAGAAAATCTAGAAGGAAATACATTAAAATGCTAACAGTGATTATATGCATATTATTTTTTTTTCCTATGTTTCAAAAAAATTTTATTATTTTTTTTTTTTATAGAGACAAGGTTTCTTTATGCTGCCCAGGCTGGTCTTGAACTACTGGCCTCAAGCAACCCTCATACCTTAGCCTCCCAAAGTGCTGGGATTACAGGCATAAGCTGCTGTTTCTGGATCCCCAACATTTTTAATATGATTAGTTTTTTTAAGAATAAAGTTCAACCTTGTATGAAATGAACAGTTAACCAAAAAACTAAAATTCTACTTCATCAGATCAGTAGCAAGTTTCTACCAGCTTGAATTCAAACAGCAGGAAAAGCAGTGTTGTCAATCATGCATGAGTCTTGGATGGCAGGCCCATCTCTCTAATCGTGGTGTAATTTTGGCCAGGTCCCTTATCTCTCTCTTTTCATTTTCAGAAAATAAGATGCCCTGAATTCTCTCAAAACCTCTTCTGACCCAAAAATCTATGAATCTTGATATTCTAGGAAAAAGAGTTTTTGCCTCAATTCACTGAAATCACAAACAGTGCATTGAAACAGTACTTCACATAAATCAGGTACAAAATGTTAGATGGAGAGGAAGCATAACGAGAAAATAACGTGTGTTTGTCTCATCAAACATTTTTCAGAAAAGATTAAACAGTGTCTTTTCCCACTGAATTCATAACATCCTCTAGTCCTTGTCCTTAAAATCAATCTTTCCAGAAGAGCGAGCTTTATCCATTATTTAACACATATTTCAGTCTATTGTTATTTGGTCATGTGGAGGTAGTGCCTTAAATGTAGAATTTGGGTTTCCTATGCCAATACAAAACCTGTAACCCTAATTTACAGGGCCTCCTGCCTTTTTTATGGTCATTCACAATATGGCATACACTGAGCCTTTACAGATGCAGTGCCTCAAACTAAAGGTGATCCTGGGAAATAAATCTACCTAATTTCTTCAGAGCAGAGGAAAATGCAACATTAGTAGGGTATTTCTGGGCATATGCATGCTTGGGAGCCTGGAAATATTCTGTTTCATTTTCCAATTGGAGAGATTTTAAACATTGGATTGCTTTCTTTTCCAAAGCAAACATGTCATATCTTGGATTGACTGAGACCTGATGGGCTTCCCTTGATCAAAGAACCACTTAAGGTGACAGCCTACATGGTCACAGAGCATGAAAAATCTTACCCACGTTTACCCCTGTTTTCCCTGTAGGACGATCCCTAAGGGTTAGGTGATACCAGAACCAGGAGAGGTAGGCAGAGAGAAACTGAAAGACCTGAAAGAAAATAATTTCTCTGGATAGTTTCTCTGACTACTGAGGGATTATTTAATAGTAAAAACAGGCACTACAAATCCTCAGAGGGCTTGACTTTCCACCAGTTGGGGATTTGCTTCTGGTCATGACTGCACATCTCTGGGAAGTTACTGACTCAATCCTGGGCTCCTTCTTTTCCCCAACTACAAACTCTCCTTGAGTCTCATCCAGTCCTTGGGCTTTGAATATTGCCAGGCTGACAATATCAACCTGAGACTCCTGTATCTCACTGCCATGCGGATAACTCCACTGGGATGTCCCACAAGGCATCTCCAACTTAAATATCCAGGAGAGACCTCTTGCTTTCCTGCCTCTCACTTCTAAATGTGGAGCTTGCCTGGAAACCTGGGAGTCATGATTGGCAGCTTGCTTTTCTCTCATTCTTCACAGTCCTTTAAGCCAGCAGCTCCAGCCCCCATACCCGTGATTAGTCTCCACTTCCACTGCCACCACTCAAATTCCAGCCACGGTCCCTTCTCGTGCAGCAACACCAACAACCTTCTAATTACTCCTGCAACTTCCATTCTTGCCCTCCTCTAATCTGTCGTCCACACAGTGGCCAAAAGTTCTTTTTAAAACATGATTTGAATTACATCATTCTCTCGCTTAAGACTTTTACCTGGCTTTGCACTGTACCTTGAGTGAAATTCAGGCTCCCACTGTGGTGTCCTGGGCCATGCATGATAAGACCCATGCCCTCCTCTCCACCGCGCGCAGGCCACATTTCCTGCTGCCCCCTGCACCACAGTCCCTGTGGTCTTAGTCTTCCCAAGCACACACCATGCCTCAGAGCCTTTGCTCCTGCTGGCCCCTATTTCCCCTGCTCTTTGTGTGGCTGACTCTTTCCTCTCCATCAAGTTTCAGTGTCAACGTGACTTACTCTTACAGAGAAGCTTCCTCTCATTCGCTATGTAAAGAATTTCCCATCTTCATTGCTATCTGTGATAGTGCCCTGATTCTTTCTTAATACTTACTAAAAGTTGTAATTATTTTATTTATTGCTTATTTGATTACTATGCTACACCTTGTCTAGATTGTAAACTCTAAGGGAGCAGAGGTCTTGGTTATTTTTTCCCTATGTATGTCACATCCAGCACATAATAAATGCTCAATAAATATTTGCTGATTAAGTTAATTAATTAAAGAAGGCCATTAGTCATTGATACTTTTGGCTAGTTGTTAGAAAATCAACCTGATTAGCCCAATCTGATTGAGGCATGCCACTGTGCTCCTTCTACCTCTGTGCAAGCAGAGTTTCAGCTACAGTAATGGAGAAAAAAATTGCAGGCTCATTTCCATAAAGGTATAGAAAAGTCTATTCCTTTTTCAGGAGGGCATCTGAACAGATTCCTCTTTACAGCATCTCTCCTAAAAAGTTTTGATTTCACAGGGTATAGAGAATGTTAGTTATAATTTTTTATAGGCAATGCTCTCCATTTTATAGTTAATTACCATGTAGCTCAATAACATGTGTATTATTAAATATATGTCGGTTTAATTTTTTTGTAATTTTTTTCTTTTTCTTTTTCTTTTTTTTCTTTCTTTTTTTTTTTTTTTTTTTTTTTTTTTTTTGAGTTGTAATTTTGCTCTGTCGTCCAGGCTGGAGTGCAGTGGCACGATCTAGGCTCACTGCAGTCTCTGCCTACCAGGTTCAAGTGATTCTCCTGCCTCAGCCTCTCAATTAGCTGGGACTACAGGTGCACGCCACCACACCTGGCTAATTTTTACATTTTTAGTAGAGACGGGGTTTCACCATGTTGGCCAGGTTGGTCTCAAACTCCTGACCTCAGGCAATCCACCCACCTCAGCCTCCCAAAGTGCTGAGATTATAGGTGTGAGTCACTGCCCCTAGCCTCTTATAAGTTATTATTTTTAACTATAGCTCAGATAGTACAGTTTTTATTTTTACAAATTAGAGGAAACAATCCAGTGACTACATGGACTATTATGCAAGCACATAAAGTTATTAAGTAAGCATAGTAACAAATAGCAATGTTTATGATTCACTTTAAGAGACAAAAGCAGAATACATAATTGTTCTGATTTGTAATTAAAATGATCAAAGTACGTGTACAAGCAAGCAGTAACTAATAGGGAATAAGAAAAAAAAACCTTGATTTTCAAGTGTGGTAGATTTATGTCTGCTTCTTTTTTAGTTATTTCCATTTTCTTGGTACAAAAGTAATTGCACAATAAATTTAGGGCCGAACTGGGCTGTAAATATGATTGCTGGTGTGCCTGCAGTTAGTATAGTGACTAGAAACATGTGGGGTCAGTCAGAGAAAGTCTCGCTGCAATATTCCTGCTCATTTGGACTGTCTAAAAGTTGTGTCCTCTTGTTTAATGCTTCTAGCTTGATCATCTGGTTAAATTTGTCACTCAAATACTTCTATTGAGAAGTAGCAGCAAGAATAAACCGCTTTATTTGTATTTCGTGCTTGTTCTCCATGTGAGTGTGTGTTAGGGTAGAGGAAGTAGGGAGGACCATGCACTTAAAATAAATGCAACCCCAAAATTACAAAGAACAATATGTGTTTGTATGTCCCATATGGAACAATTCCCATGATAAACTGTTAGTTCTCTTTAAAAAGTAGAAACGTGCCTATTATGCTGTCATAATTTAAAAACAATAAAAAAATGAGAGAAGGGGATGCATATTTATATGTGCATTTATAGAGAGATTTACATAAACTATATATTTGCATTAAAAAAAATTTTCTTTTTTAGACAGTGTCACTGTGTCACCCAGGCAGGTGAGTCTTGCCCTGTTGCCCAGGCTAGAGTGCAGTGGCATGATCTCAGCTCACTGCAACCTCCATCTCCCAGGTTCAAGGGACTCTTGTGCCTCAGCCTACCAAGTAGCTGAAACTACAGGCACATGCCACCATACCTGACTAAGTTTTATATTTTCAGTAGAGGCAGGGTTTTGCCATGTTGGCCAGGCTGGTCTCGAACTCCTGGCCTCAAGTGATCTACCTGCCTGGGCCTCTCAAAGGACTGGGATTACAGACATGAGCCACAGTGCCCAGCCAAAATATGTTCTATATCTATACTATAGATACATATACTAGACACATGCACACACATATATCTGTTTTTAAGCGAAGCTGTATCTGGAAAGATAGACAATACGCCAGTAATAATGGTTACCACTAGGGAAGGAAAGAGGGAACTGAGGGAGGCAGGGCACTTACCTTTCATCATATAATCTTTCATACTATCTAAAATATTTACCATGGACATATATTACTATTCAAACAAATGATTAAACCATTAATAAAGACAGAGAGCTATTTGCCAACAAACCAAAATAAACAATGAAGTGAATTGCAGCCAGGCACAGTGGCTCACACCTGTAATCCCAGCACTTCGGGAGCCCGAGGCAAGTGGATCTCTTGAGGTCAGGAGTTTGAGACCAGCCTGGCCAACATGGTAAGATCCCGTCTCTACTAAAAATACAAAAATCAGCTGGGCACGGTGGTGCGTGCCTATAATCACAGCTACTCGGGAGGCTGAGGCACAAGAATCGCTTGAACCCAGGAGGAAGAGGTTGCAGTGAGCTGAGATCATGCCACTGCACTCTAGCCTGGGCAACAGGGCAAGACTCTGTCTCAAAAAAAAAAAAAAAAAAAAAAGTCAATTACATTAACTATTGTCTCATTAATAGATTTTTTAAATACATAAAAGATAAAAAATAAATGCAACTGGTGTCAAGTGTTGTCTAAGCTGGGCGTTGAGCATGTTATAAAGCATGATGGGTCAAGGATATGTTGGAGAAGTATAAAATGTCATTATCTATATTCATTTGCTAGGGCTGCTGTAACAAAAATACCACAGACTAGGTGGGTTAAACAATAAATTTTATTGTCTCACAGTTCTGAAACCTAGAAGTCCAAGATCAAATCAAGGTGTCACGGATTTGGTTTCTCCTGAGGGCTTTCTCCTTGACTTGTGGATGGCTGCCTTTTTTTCTTTTTTCTTTTATTTATTTATTTATTTTTAATTTTATTATTATTATTATTATTATTATTATTTTGAGACGGGATCTTGCTCTGTCTCCCAGGCTGGAGTGCAATGATGCAATCTCAGCTCACTGCAACCTCAGCCTCCCAAATTCAAGCAATTTTCCTGCCTAGGACTAGAGGCATGCGCCACCACACCCAGCTGTTTTTTGTATTTTTAGTAGAGATGGGGGCTCACCATGTTGGTCAGGCTGGTCTCGATTTCCTGAACTCAAATGATCCACCTGCCTCGGCCTCCCGAAGTGCTGGGATTACAGGCATGAGCCACCGTGTCCAGCCAATGGCTGCTTTCTTGCCGTGTCCTCACATGGTCTTTCCTGTGTGTGTGTGCATCCCTGGTGTTTCTTTGTGTGTGCAGATTTCCTCTTCTTATGAAGACAGCAGTCAGATTGGACTATGGCCAACCCCAATGGCCTCATTTTAACACAATTGCCTCCAAAGGCCCAATCTCCAAATGCAGTCATATTCTGAAGAATCAGAGGTTAGAGCTTTGTATTAGTCCCTTCTAGCACTGCTATAAAGAAATACCTGAGACTGGGTAATTTATAAAGAAAAGAGGTGTAATAATTGTCTCACAGTTCCACAGCCTGTGCAGGTAGCATGGCTGAGGAGTTCTCAGGAAACTTAGAATCATGGCAGAAGGTGAAGGGGGAGCAGGCACATCCTACATGGCAGAAGTAGAAGAAAGAGAGAGAAGGGGGAGGTGCTACACACTTTTAAACAACCAAATCTCATGAGAACTCATTCACTATCATGAGAACAGCAATGGGGAAATCTGCTCCCAAGATTCAATTGCCTTCCACCAGGCCCCTCCTCCAACATTGGAGATTACAATTTGACACGAGATTTGGGTGGGGACACAAATCCAAACCATATTAAGCTTTACCATATGAATTTTTGGGGGGAGGTTGGGGAGACACAATTCAGTCCTATTATTCTTGAGGAATTTTCAATTTAGTCAGTGAGTTAAGACATATATTCTTGAGTCAAAAAAAAAAAAAGCAACATTAAAGGTAGCAAACAAATGTCAAAATGAAAATAATACAGAAAGTAACGAGTTGGGATTTTCCAAGGCAGTGGCAATTTCCCAGGCACAATCTCCTATATAAAAAAAAAAAAGTCGGGAGCAAGATGGCCGAATAGGAACAGCTCCAGTCTCCAACTCCCAGCGCGAGCGACACAGAAGACCGGTGATTTCTGCATTTTCAACTGAGGTACTGGGTTCATCTCACTGGGGAGTGCCGGACGATCGGTGCTGGTCAGCTGCTGCAGCCTGACCAGCGAGAGCTGAAGCAGGGCGAGGCATCGCCTCACCTGGGAAGCGCAAGGGGGAAGGGAATCCCTTTTCCTAGCCAGGGGAACTGAGACACACAACACCTGGAAAATTGGGTAACTCCCACCCCAATACTGCGCTTTAAGCAATCAGGCACACCAGGAGATCATATCCCACACCTGGCCGGGAGGGTCCCATGCCCACGGAGCCTCCCTCATTGCTAGCACAGCAGTCTGCAATATCGCAGCAAGGCAGCAAGGAGGCTGGGGGAGGGGCGCCCGCCATTGCTGAGGCTTAAGTAGGTAAACAAAGCCCTGGGAAGCTCGAACTGGGTGGAGCTCACAGCAGCTCAAGGAAACCTGCCTGTCTCTGTAGACTCCACCTCTGGGGACAGGGCACAGTAAAAATAACAAAAACAGCAGAAACCTCTGCAGACGCAAACGACTCTGTCTGACAGCTTTGAAGAGAGCAGTGGATCTCCCAACACGGAGGTTGAGATCTGAGAAGGGACAGACTCCCTGCTCAAGTGGGTCCCTGACCCCTGAGTAGCCTAACTGGGAGACATCCCCCACTAGGGGCAGTCTGACACCCCACACCTCACAGGGTGGAGTACACCCCTGAGAGGAAGCTTCCAAAGCAAGAATCAGACAGGTACACTCGCTGTTCAGAAATATTCTATCTTCTGCAGCCTCTGCTTCTGATACCCAGGCAAACAGAGTCTGGAGTGGACCTCAAGCAATCTCCAACAGACCTACAGCTGAGGGTCCTGACTGTTAGAAGGAAAACTATCAAACAGGAAGGACACCTACACCAAAACCCCATCAGTACATCACCATCATCAAAGACCAGAGGCAGATAAAACCACAAAGATGGGGAAAAAGCAGGGCAGAAAAGCTGGAAATTCCAAAAATAAGAGCGCATCTCCCCCGCAAAGGAGCACAGCTCATCGCCAGCAACGGATCAAAGCTGGACGGAGAATGACTTTGACGAGATGAGAGAAGAAGGCTTCAGTCCATCAAAATTCTCAGAGCTAAAGGAGGAATTACGTACCCAGCGCAAAGAAACTAAAAATCTTGAAAAAAAAGTGGAAGAATTGATGGCTAGAGTAATTAATGCAGAGAAGGTCCTAAACGAAATGAAAGAGATGAAAACCATGACACGAGAAATACGTGACAAATGCACAAGCTTCAGTAACCGACTCGATCAACTGGAAGAAAGAGTATCAGCGATTGAGGATCAAATGAATGAAATGAAGCAAGAAGAGAAACCAAAAGAAAAAAGAAGAAAAAGAAATGAACAAAGCCTGCAAGAAGTATGGGATTATGTAAAAAGACCAAATCTACGTCTGATTGGGGTGCCTGAAAGTGAGGGGGAAAATGGAACCAAGTTGGAAAACACTCTTCAGGATATCATCCAGGAGAACTTCCCCAACCTAGTAGGGCAGGCCAACATTCAAATCCAGGAAATACAGAGAACGCCACAAAGATACTCCTCGAGAAGAGCAACTCCAAGACACATAATTGCCAGATTCACCAAAGCTGAAATGAAGGAAAAAATCTTAAGGGCAGCCAGAGAGAAAGGTCGGGTTACCCACAAAGGGAAGCCCATCAGACTAACAGCAGATCTCTCGGCAGAAACTCTCCAAGCCAGAAGAGAGTGGGGGCCAATATTCAACATTCTTAAAGAAAAGAATTTTCAACCCAGAATTTGATATCCAGCCAAACTAAGTTTCGTAAGTGAAGGAGAAATAAAATCCTTTACAGATAAGCAAATGCTTAGAGATTTTGTCACCACTAGGCCTGCCTTACAAGAGACCCTGAAGGAAGCACTAAACATGGAAAGGAACAACCGGTATCAGCCATTGCAAAAACATGCCAAAATGTAAAGACCATTGAGGCTAGGAAGAAACTGCATCAACTAACGAGCAAAATAACCAGTTAATATCATAATGGCAGGATCAAGTTCACACATAACAATCTTAACCTTAAATGTAAATGGACTAAATGCTCCAATTAAAAGACATAGACTGTCAAACTGGATAAAGAGTCAAGACCCATCAGTCTGCTGTATTCAGGAGACCCATCTCACACGCAGAGACATACATAGGCTCAAAATAAAGGGATGGAAGAAGATTTACCAAGCAAATGGAGAACAAAAAAAAGCGGGGTTTGCAATACTAGTCTCTGATAAAACAGACTTTAAACCATCAAAGATCAAAAGAGACAAAGAAGGCCATTACATAATGGTAAAGGGATCAATTCAACAGGAAGAGCTAACTATCCTAAATATATATGCACCCAATACAGGAGCACCCAGATTCATAAAGCAAGTCCTTAGAGACTTACAAAGAGACTTAGACTCCCATACAATAATAATGGGAGACTTCAACACCCCATTGTCAACATTAGACAGATCAACGAGACAGAAAGTTAACAAGGATATCCAGGAATTGAACTCATCTCTGCAGCAAGCAGACCTAATAGACATCTATAGAACTCTCCACCCCAAATCAACAGAATATACAGTCTTCTCAGCACCACATCGTACTTACTCCAAAATTGACCACGTAATTGGAAGTAAAGCACTCCTCAGCAAATGTACAAGAACAGAAATTATAACAAACTGTCTCTCAGACCACAGTGCAATCAAACTAGAACTCAGGACTAAGAAACTCAATCAAAACCGCTCAACTACATGGAAACTGAACAACCTGCTCCTGAATGACTACTGGGTACATAACGAAATGAAGGCAGAAATAAAGATGTTCTTTGAAACCAATGAGAACAAAGATACAACATACCAGAATCTCTGGGACACATTTAAAGCAGTGTGTAGAGGGAAATTTATAGCACTAAATGCCCACAAGAGAAAGCAGGAAAGATCTAAAATTGACACTCTAACATCGCAATTAAAAGAACTAGAGAAGCAAGAGCAAACACATTCGAAAGCTAGCAGAAGGCAAGAAATAACTAAGATCAGAGCAGAACTGAAGGAGATAGAGACACAAAAAACCCTCCAAAAAAATCAATGAATCCAGGAGTTGGTTTTTTGAAAAGATCAACAAAATTGACAGACCACTAGCAAGACTAATAAAGAAGAAAAGAGAGAAGAATCAAATCGACGCAATTAAAAATGATAAAGGGGATATCACCACCGACCCCACAGAAATACAAACTACCATCAGAGAATACTATAAACACCTCTACGCAAATAAACTGGAAAATCTAGAAGAAATGGATAATTTCCTGGACACTTACACTCTTCCAAGACTAAACCAGGAAGAAGTTGAATCCCTGAATAGACCAATAGCAGGCTCTGAAATTGAGGCAATAATTAATAGCCTACCAACCAAAAAAAGTCCAGGACCAGATGGATTCACAGCTGAATTCTACCAGAGGTACAAGGAGGAGTTGGTACCATTCCTTCCCAAACTATTCCAATCAATAGAAAAAGAGGGAATCCTCCCTAACTCATTTTATGAGGCCAACATCATCCTGATACCAAAGCCTGGCAGAGACACAACAAAAAAAGAGAATTTTAGACCAATATCCCTGATGAACATCGATGCAAAAATCCTCAATAAAATACTGGCAAACCGGATTCAGCAACACATCAAAAAGCTTATCCACCATGATCAAGTGGGCTTCATCCCTGGGATGCAAGGCTGGTTCAACATTCGCAAATCAATAAACATAATCCAGCATATAAACAGAACCAAAGACAAGAACCACATGATTATCTCAATAGATGCAGAAAAGGCTTTTGACAAAATTCAACAGCCCTTCATGCTAAAAACGCTCAATAAATTCGGTATTGATGGAACGTACCTCAAAATAATAAGAGTTATTTATGACAAACCCACAGCCATTATCATACTGAATGGGCAAAAACTGGAAAAATTCCCTTTGAAAACTGGCACAAGACAAGGATGCCCTCTCTCACCACTCCTATTCAACATAGTGTTGGAAGTTCTGGCTAGGGCAATTAGGCAAGAGAAAGAAATCAAGGGTATTCAGTTAGGAAAAGAAGTCAAATTGTCCCTGTTTGCAGATGACATGATTGTATATTTAGAAAACCCCATTGTCTCAGCCCAAAATCTCCTTAAGCTGATAAGCAACTTCAGCAAAGTCTCAGGATACAAAATTAATGTGCAAAAATCACAAGCATTCTTATACACCAGTAACAGACAAACAGAGAGCCAAATCAGGAATGAACTTCCATTCACAATTGCTTCAAAGAGAATCAAATACCTAGGAATCCAACTTACAAGGGATGTAAAGGACCTCTTCAAGGAGAACTACAAACCACTGCTCAGTGAAATCAAAGAGGACACAAACAAATGGAAGAACATACCATGCTCATGGATAGGAAGAATCAATATCGTGAAAATGGCCATACTGCCCAAGGTAATTTATAGATTCAATGCCATCCCCATCAAGCTACCAATGAGTTTCTTCACAGAATTGGAAAAAACTGCTTTAAAGTTCATATGGAACCAAAAAAGAGCCCGCATCTCCAAGACAATCCTAAGTCAAAAGAACAAAGCTAGAGGCATCACGCTACCTGACTTCAAACTATACTACAAGGCTACAGTAACCAAAACAGCATGGTACTGGTACCAAAACAGAGATATAGACCAATGGAACAGAACAGAGTCCTCAGAAATAATACCACACATCTACAGCCATCTGATCTTTGACAAACCTGAGAGAAACAAGAAATGGGGAAAGGATTCCCTATTTAATAAATGGTGCTGGGAAAATTGGCTAGCCATAAGTAGAAAGCTAAAACTGGATCCTTTCCTTACTCCTTATATGAAAATTAATTCAAGATGGATTAGAGACTTAAATGTTAGACCTAATACCATAAAAATCCTAGAGGAAAACCTAGGTAGTACCATTCAGGACATAGGCATGGGAAAAGACTTCATGTCTAAAACACCAAAAGCAACGGCAGCAAAAGCCAAAATTGACAAATGGGATCTCATTAAACTAAAGAGCTTCTGCACAGCAAAAGAAACTACCATCAGAGCGAACAGGCAACCTACAGAATGGGAGAAAATTTTTGCAATCTACTCATCTGACAAAGGGCTAATATCCAGAACCTACAAAGAACTCAAACAAATTTACAAGAAAAAAACAAACAACCCCATCAAAAAGTGGGCAAAGGATATGAACAGACATTTCTCAAAAGAAGACATTCATACAGCCAACAGACACATGAAAAAATGCTCATCATCACTGGCCATCAGAGAAATGCAAATCAAAACCACAATGAGATACCATCTCACACCAGTTAGAATGGCGATCATTAAAAAGTCAGGAAACAATAGGTGCTGGAGAGGATGTGGAGAAATAGGAACACTTTTACACTGTTGGTGGGATTGTAAACTAGTTCAACCATTATGGAAAACAGTATGGCGATTCCTCAAGGATCTAGAACTAGAAGTACCATATGACCCAGCCATCCCATTACTGGGTATATACCCAAAGGATTATAAATTATGCTGCTATAAAGACACATGCACACGTATGTTTATTGCGGCACTATTCACAATAGCAAAGATTTGGAATCAACCCAAATGTCCATCAGTGACAGATTGGATTAAGAAAATGTGGCACATATACACCATGGAATACTATGCAGCCATCAAAAAGGATGAGTTTGTGTCCTTTGTAGGGACATGGATGCAGCTGGAAACCATCATTCTTAGCAAACTATCACAAGAACAGAAAACCAAACACCGCATGTTCTCACTCATAGGTGGGAACTGAACAATGAGATCACTTGGACTCGGGAAGGGGAACATCACACACCGGGGCCTATCATGGGGAGGGGGTAGGGGGGAGGGATTGCATTGGGAGTTATACCTGATGTAAATGACGAGTTGATGGGTGCTGACGAGTTGATGGGTGCAGCACACCAACATGGCACAAGTATACATATGTAACAAACCTGCACGTTATGCACATGTACCCTAGAACTTAAAGTATAATAATAATAAATAAATTTAAAAAAAAAAAGAAGAGCAACAGAAGAAATACATAAAAAAAAAAAAAAAAAAAAAAAAGTCGGGAATACATGAGGACAAAACCACTAGTTAGTTTTTGCCATAGTTACTGTGCATAGGGCAAGGGGCCTCTCTACTTTTGGTTTGGAAAAACAATTAGTTCAGTAAATTATAATATGGTAGATTTAATCAATTTGGTGAAAAATATGATTCCTAATGCTGTTTGAAATTGTCTAGGCAAGAGAAAATTAGATTGTTTGAATGTTTTATTTGTTACCAATTATTTTTTGAAAAGGACAGGTGAGCGGGACCTGCACATATAAAAATGCTAAAATTCCTCCATCCAGAAGGAAGCACTGTTAAGTCATCTCTATTAATCAGTTCATGCAGCAAATTTCGAATTGAGAGCTCCAATGATGTACTTGGGCCATTTGTGGGCTTGAGATAGATCAAAAAAAAAAGAAAAGAAAGAAAAGGAACCACCTTGTCAGCCTCCTGCAGCACTCAGTCCAACCAATTGGAGCTTCCAATTGTTAAACTTTTTACTTGTTATTTTAACACAATGACCTGTCTTCTTCTTTCCCAATTTCTCCCCTTTTTCTTTCTTTCCTCATTTTTGTCCCTTTCTGTACTTCATTTTATTGGTAAAAGAACACATGATCAACAACCACAACAAACTGACCCCATCCCTAATCTCCCAGATCCACAAAAATGATGGTGAAACCATCCTATGACCCACTCTTTACAGGGGCACCTAATAATATTCTGTTCAACCTGCTCCAAAGGAATTGTGAGGGCCTCATTGTCAATGTATGTAAAAGCATTTTCGAGCAGTAAAGACCTCTTTAAATGTTGGCTATTACTACAATGGAGAACTAAAAGTAAAGAACTCAAAGGAAAGCAGGGTCCATTGAAGCTGGTCAGTTGTTCAAGTATACTGTAACTGTTAGGTATCTTGGAGCTAAGAAGATGCTTTTGTACCCTCTGATGGTAAAATGAGGAGCCATGTCATGAGGGAAACAAATATATATCATGGACAAAGGGAATTTCTGTATCCTCTGACTTTTTTGTGAACTGTTTGTAAATCAGTGTTTGCTTTTAATTTCCCTACTGTGATGTGTCTGTTTTGTAGGCCTCTCAGAAAGATTAATCATAAAACAGAACAAGATGGTGTACTGAATTCCAGAACACAAGAAAGAGACCCAAGAAACTCAAGTGCCAATCAGCTACTCAAGCCATGGTACAAAGACAGTTTAAAAGCTAAACAAAGTATGGACCTAGTGACCTGCAGGTTGACTACAACAAGTCCCCTCTCCCCAAATGGGGTTGCAGTCACATTACAACTGCAGAGTTGATCTATACTGCTCTCTGCTAGAGGCAGCTGTAGCTGCTCCATGATTGCCTAGGCCCTGCAACAAATACCAGGAGTGACTCCAAAACAATTCCCCAGGTCATTGACCTAGACTGGTATTCCCCTGCCACACAAAATCCTAGGGGAAAATCTAAATAAAGAAAGGGATTGTCAGCTCCATTTTCTCAGTTTAAATCCACAGAGGAAAAACACCATAGATTTTTTTTTTTTTTTTGAATAGTTTTGCTCTGTAGCCCAGGCTGGAGTGCAGTGGTGTCATCTTTTGGCTCACTGCAACCTCCACCTCCCAGGTTCAAGTGATTTTCCTGCCTCAGTCTCCTGAGTAGCTGGGATGAAAAGATAGCCAGGCACCTGCCACCATGCCTGGCTATCTTTTTTTTTTTTTTAAACAAAAGAAACATTAGACCACTTTTTAGATTAATTTAGCTTCTTGCACAGGTTTATTTGTTTTTCCAACTTAACCAGTCATTCCAAAAAGCAAAATTTTATTTGGCCTCAATGTCCAGCTTGCTTTTCACTTACCTATCTGGTTTTGAATGAGGGGCTATTGGACCTTTCCTCTTCCTACAGGAAGTATCCACTTCCAATCTGGGATCAGGGACTTTCCAGTTATTCCAGAGGTAGGGAGGACACTGGACCTGGAAGGCTGGCCCACTACTCACAGTCTCCAAGCTTGTCTACCAGATGGCACCAGCTCCCGCCAAGTTGAGCCAGAGGGCACATCTGGAAAGGACTTGAGACATATGGAACTCATCACTGTCATCATAGTTCCCCTCCCTCCCCTGCTTCAGTGCTTCTAAGAAGGGAGAGGCTGACATGAACCCTGGGGAGTCAGATCTGCTGTGCAGTTTACATGAACCCAGCATTCATGGTTAGACAGAACTCCTCTGGGCTGACTGTACTCTCCTGACACTTTCTCAGGCTCTCACTAGCATATGTAAAAAGAGGTAGAAGTAGGGAGGAGATGCCACATGCTGCACGAACAGTGTTTAAACTTCTATGTCTTTCCCATTGGAAACTAGTGTGTTACAAAGGAAAAGTCATGGCCTTTGGAGTCATAATCCTGTCTTTGCCACTGTATTAATCAGCTTAGGCTAGGGCATGATGTGGTAACAAACAACCCCAAATCTCAGTGACTTGGAATAGCAAATGTTTATTTCTCACTCAGGCTACATATCAGTTGTAGATCAGCTGCATCTGTCTTCCATGTGGTCATTATCTCCAGACCCAGACTAAAGGAGCAGGCAGTATCTGGGAAATTGATCTTGTGAAATAGAAATAAAAAGACAATGGGATCATATGTTGGCTTTTAACGTTTCTGCTCACATCACTTCCATTTATATTTTGTGGACCAAACAAATCACATGGCCAAGCCTGACCCCAACAAAGCAGGGGTATTTAACCCACTCCCAAGGAGAAACAGCAAATAGATTGAGCAATAATACAACTTACCACAGCCACTTACTCTGTGTCCTGCGGCAAATTACTATGACGTAAAAATGATGATGTGCACCTGGAGATGATAGGATGATTAAATAAAATGCAGATTTAAAATAGAGTATTATGTTCCCCTAGCCAGGGGAAGCAATGAGGGACTGTGCCGTGAGGGCTGGTGCTATCTGGCCCAAATACTATGCTTTTCCCACAGTCTTCTCAACCTGTAGACCAGGAGATTCTCTCAGGCACCCACACCACCAGGGACCTGGGTTTCTTTTTTTTTTTTTTTTTAATTTATTTATTATTATTATACTTTAAGTTGTAGGGTACATGTGCATAACGTGCAGGTTTGTTACATATGTATACTTGTGCCATGTTGGTGTGCTGCACCCATCAACTCGTCATTTACATCAGGTATAACTCCCAATGCAATCCCTCCCCCCCCTCCCCCCTCCCCATGATAGGCCCCGGTGTGTGATGTTCCCCTTCCTGAGTCCAAGTGATCTCATTGTTCAGTTCCCACCTATGAGTGAGAACATGCGGTGTTTGGTTTTCTGTTCTTGTGATAGTTTGCTAAGAATGATGGTTTCCAGCTGCATCCATGTCCCTACAAAGGACACAAACTCACACCAGTTAGAATGGCGATCATTAAAAAGTCAGGAAACAACAGGTGCTGGAGAGGATGTGGAGAAATAGGAACGCTTTTACACTGTTGGTGGGATTGTAAACTAGTTCAACCATTATGGAAAACAGTATGGCGATTCCTCAAGGATCTAGAACTAGATGTACCATATGACCCAGCCATCCCATTACTGGGTATATACCCAAAGGATTATAAATTATGCTGCTATAAAGACACATGCACACGTATGTTTATTGCAGCACTATTCACAATAGCAAAGACTTGGAATCAACCCACATGTCCATCAGTGACAGATTGGATTAAGAAAATGTGGCACATATACACCATGGAATACTATGCAGCCATAAAAAAGGGACCTGGGTTTCAAGCACAAAACTGGGCAGCCGTTTGGGCAGACACCAAGTTATCTGCAGGAGTTCTTTTGTTCATACCCCAGTGGCGCCGGGAATGCCAGTGAGACAGAACCATTCACTCCCCTGGAAAGGGGGCTGAAGCCAGGGAGCCAAGTGGTCTTGCTCAGTGGATCCCACCCCCATGGAGCCCAGCAAGCTAAGATCCACTGGCTTGAAATTCTCACTGCCAGCACAGCAGTCTGAAGTCAAACTGAGATGCTGGAGCTTGATGGGGGAAGCGGCGTCCACCATTACGGAGGCTTGAGTAGGCAGCTGTCCCCTCACAATGTAAACAAAGCCACCAGGAAGTTCAGACTGGGCGTGGAACCCACCACATGACAAAGCTGCTATAGCCAGACTGCCTCGCTAGATTCCTCCTCTCTGGGAAGGGCATCTCTGAAAGAAAGGCAGTAGCCCCAGTCAGGGACATATAGATAAAATTCCCATCTCCCTGGGACACAGCACCTGGGTAAAGGGGCAGCTGTGAGAATAGCTTTAGCAGACTTAAATATTCCTGCCTGCCGGTTCTGAAGAGAACAGTGGATCTCCCAGCACAGTGCTCAAGCTCTGCTAAGGGACAGACTGTCTCCTCAAATGGGTCCCTGATCCCCATGCTCCCTGACTGGGAGACACCTCCCAGCAGGGATTGACAGACACTTCATACAAGACAGCTCCAGCTGGCATCTGGCAGGTGCCTCTCTGGGACAATTCTTCCAGAGGAAGGAGCAGGCAAACAGGGTCTGGAGTGGACCTCCAGCAAACTCCAGCAGACCTGCAGAAGAGGGACCTGACAGTCAGAAGGAAAATTAACAAACAGAGAGCATTAGCATCAACATCAACAAAAAGCATGCCCACACAAAAACCCCACCTGAAGGTCACCAAAATCAAAGACTAAAGGTAGATAATCCACAAACATAAGGTAAAACCAGCACAAAAAGGCTGAAAATTCCAAAAACCAGAATGCAGCTTCTCCTCCAAAGGATCACAACTCCTCACCAGCAAGGGAACAAAACTGGATGGAGAATGAGCTTGATGAATTGACAGAAGTAGGCTTCAGAAGGTGGGTAATAACAAACTCCTCTGAACTAAGGAGCATGTTCTAACCCAGTGAAAAGAAGCTGAGAACCTTGATAAAAGATTACAGGAACTACTAACTAGAATAACCAGTTTAGAGAAGAACATAAATGACCTGATGGAACTGAAAAATACAGCATGAGAACTTCGTGAAGCATACACAAGTATCAATAGCCAAATAAATCAAGCAGAAGAAAGGATATCAGAGAAGATCAACTTAATGAAATAAAGATCAACTTAATGAAATAAAGCATGAAGCAAGATTAGAGAAAAAAAAAAAGAATGAAAAGGAATGAACAAAGCCTCCAGGAAATATGGGACTATGTGAAAAGACAAAACCTACATTTGATTGGTGTACCTGAATGTGGTGGGGAGAATGGAACCAAGTTGGAAAACACACTTCAGGATATTATCCAGCAGAACTTTCCCAACCTAGCAAGACAGGCTAACATTCAAATTCAGGAAATACAGAGAACATGACAAAGATACTCCTTGAGAAGAGCAACCCCAAAACACACAATCATTAGATTTACCAAGGTTGAAATGAAGGAAAAAATGTGAAGGACAGCCAGAGAAAAAGATCGGGTTACCCACAAAGGGAAGCCCACCAGACTAACAGCAGATTTCTCTGCAGAAACTCTACAAGCCAGAAGAGAGTGGAGGTCAATATTTAACATTCTTAAAGAAAAGAATTTTCAACCCAGGATTTCATTCGCAGCCAAACTAAGCTTCACAAGTGAAGGAGAAATAAAATCCTTTACAGACAAGCAAATGCTGAGGGATGTTGTTACTACCAGGCTGGCCTTACAAGAGCTACTGAAGGAAGCACTAAATATGGAAAGGAAAAACCGGTACCAGCCGCTGCAAAAACATACCAAAATGTAAAGACCATCGACACTATAAAGGAACTGCATCAACTAATGGACAAAATAACCAGCTGGCATCATAATGACAGGATCAAATTCACACATAACAATATTAACCTTAAATGTAAATGGGCTAAGTGCCCCAACTAAAAGACACAGACTGGCAAATTTGATAAAGAGTTAAGACCTATCAGTGTGCTGTATTCAGGAGACCCATCTCACATGCAAAGACACACATAGGCTCAAAATAAAAGGATGAAGGAATATTTACCAAGCAAATGGAAAGCAAAAAAAAGCAGGAGTTGCAATCCTAGTCTCTGATAAAACAGACTTTAAAACAATGAAGATTAAAAAAAAAGACAAAGAAGGACATTACATAATGGTAAAGGGATCAATGCAACAAGAAGAGCTAACTATCTTAAATATATATGCACCCAATACAAGAGCACCCAGATTCATAAAGCCAGTTCTTAGAGACCTAGAAAGAGATTTAGACTCCTACACAATAATAATGGGAGACTTTAACACCCCACTGTCAATATTAGAGAGATCAACAGGAGAAAAAATTAACAAAGATGTTTAGAACTTGAACTCAGCTCTGGACCAAGAGGACCTAATAGACGTCTACAGAACTCTCCACCCCAAATCAACAGAACAAACATTCTTCTCAGCACCACATTGCACTTATTCTAAAATTGACCACATAATTGGAAGTAAAACATTCCTCAGCAAATATAAAATAATGGAAATCATAATAAATAGTCTCTCAGGCCACAGTGCAATCAAATTGACTCAGGATTAAGAAATTCACGCAAAACTGTACAACTACATGGAAATTGAACAACCTGCTCCTGAATTACTATTGGGTAAATAATGAAATTAAGGAAGAAATAAATAAGTCCTTTGAAACCAATGAGAACAAAGATACAACATACCAGAATCTCTGGGACACAGCTAAAGCAGTGTTAAGTGGGAAATTTATAGCACTAAATGCCCACAGGAGAAATCAGAAAAGATCTAAAATCGACATCCTAACATCACAATTAAAAGAACTAGAAAAGTAAGAGCAAACAAATTCAAAAGCTAGCAGAAGACACGAAAAAATTAAGATCAGAGCAGAACTGAAGAAGATAGAGACACAAAAAACTCTTCAAAAAATCAATGAATCCAGGAGCTGGTTTTTTGAAAAGATAACAAAATAGATAGACTGCTAGCCAGTCTAATAAAGAAGAAAAGAGAGAAGAATCAAATAGACAAATAAAAATGATAATGGGGATATTACCACTGATCCCACAGAAATACAAACTACAATCAGAGTATACTATAAACACCTCTACACAAATAAACTAGAAAATCTAGAAGAAATGGATAAACTCCTGGACACATACACCCTCCCAAGACTAAACCAGGAAGAAGTTGAATCCCTGAATAGACCAATAACAAGTTATGAAATTGAGGCAGTAATTAGTAGCCTACCAAGCAAAAAAAAAAAAAAAAAAAAAAAAACTCAGGACTAGATGGATTCACAGCTGAATTCTACCAGAGGTACAAAGAAGAGCTGGTATCCTTCCTTCTGAAACTATTCCAAACAATAGAAAAAGAGGGACTCCTCCTTAACTCATTTTATGAGGCTAGCATCATCCTGATACCAAAGCCTGGCAGAGACACAACAAAAAAAGAAAATTTCAGGCCAATATCCCTGATTAACATCGATGCAAAAATCCTCAATAAAATACTGGCAAACCGAATCCAGCAACACATTAAAAAGCTTATCCACCGCGATCAAATTGGCTTCACCCCTGGGATCCAAGGGGATTCATTTTCAACATATGCAAATCAATAAACGTAATCCATCGCATAAACAGAACCAATGACAAAAGCCACACAATTATCTCAATAGATGCAGAAAAGGCCTTTGATAAAATTCAACACTCTTAATACTAAAAACACTCAATAAACTAGGTATTGATGGAATGTATCTCAAAATAATAAGAGCTATTTATGACAAATCCATAGCCAATATCATACTGAATGGGCAAAAACTGGAAGCATTCCCTTTGACAACCGGCACAAGCACGGATGCCCTCTCTCACCACTCCTATTCAACATAGTGTTGGGAGTTCTGGCCAAGACAATCAGGCAAGAGAAAGAAATAAAGAGTATTCATATAAAAAGAGAAGAAGTCAAATTGTCTCTATTTGCAGATGACATGATTGTGTATGAAAGCCCCATTGTCTCAGCCCAAAAACTCTTTAGGCTGATAAGCAACTTCAGCAAAGTCTCAGAATACAAAATCAATGTGCAAAAATTGCAAGAATTTCTATACACCAATAACAGACAAACAGAGAACCAAATCATGAATGAACTCCCATTCACAATTGCTGCAAAGAGAATAAAATACCTAGGAATACAACTTACAAAGGTCATGAAGGACCTCTTCACGGAGAACTACAAACCATTGCTCAAGGAAATAAGAGAAGACACAAATGGAAAAACATTCCATTTGAAGAATCAATATCGTGAAAATGGTCATACTGCCCAAAGTAATTTATAGATTCAATGCTATTCCCATCATTGAGAATCCCATCAAGCTACCATTGACTTTCTTCACAGAATTAGAAAAAACTACTTTAAATTTCATATGGAACCAAAAAAGAGCCCGTATAGCCAAGACAATCCTAAGCAAAAAGAATAAAGCTGGAGGCATCGTGCTACCTGACTTCAAACTATACTACAAGCTACAGTAACCAAAACAGCATGGTACTGGTACCAAAACAGATATATAGACCAATGGAACAGAACAGAGGCCTCAGAAATAACACCACACATCTGCAACCATCAGAACTTTGACAAACCTGATGAAAACAAGCAATGGGTAAGAATCCCCTGTTTAATAAATAGTGTTGGGAAAACTGGCTCGCCATATGCAGAAAACTGAAACTGGACCCCTTTCTTACACCTTATACAAAAATTAACTCAAGATGGATTAAAGACTTAAATGTAAGATGTAAAACCATAAAAACCCTAGAAGAAACCTAGGCAATGCCATTCAGGACATAGGCATGTGCAAAGACTTCATCACTAAAACACCAAAAGCAATGGCAACAAAAGCCAAACTTGACAAACGGGATATAATTAAACTAAAGAGCTTCTGCACAGCAAAGGAAATTATCATCAGAGTGAACAGGCAACCTACAGAATGAGGGAAAAATTTTGCAATCTATCCATCTGATAAAGGGCTAATATCTAGAATCTACAAGGAACTTAAACAAATTTAGAAGGAACTTAAACAAATTTCTAAATACACAAAAAAAGTCCATCAAAAAGTGGGAGAAGGATATGAACAGATATTTCTCAAAAGAAGACATGTATGCAGCCAACAAACATATGAAAAAAAGCTCATCATCACTGGTCATTAGAGAAATGCAAATCAAAACCACAATGAGATACCATGTCACGCCAGTTAGAATGGTGATCATTAAAAGGTCAGGAAACAATAGATGCTGGAGAGGATGTGAAGAAATAGGAATGCTTTTACACTGCTGGTGGGAGTGTAAATTAGTTCAACCATTGTAGAAGACAGTGTGACAATTCCTCAAGGATCTAGAACCAGAAATGCCATTTGACCCAGCAATCCCATTACTGGGTATATACCCAAAGGTTTATAAGTCATTGTAGTATAAAGACATATGCACACATACGTTTGTTGCAGCACTATTCATAATAGCAAGGCTTGGAACCAACCCAAATGCCCATCAATGATAGACCAGATAAAGAAAATGTGGCACATATTCACCATGGAATACTATGCAGCCATAAAAAATTATTTCATGTCCTTTGCAGGGACATGGATGAAGCTGGAAACCATTATTGTCAGCAAACTAACACAGGAACAGAAAACCAAACAACACATGTTCTCACTCATAAGTGGGAATTGAACAATGAGAACACATGGACACAGGGAGGGGAACATCACACACCAGGGTCTGTCAGGGGATTGGGGTCAAGGGGAGGGATAGCATTAGGAGAAGTACCTAATGTAGAAGACGGGTTGATGGTGCAGCAAACCACCATGGTATATGTATACCTATGTAACAAACCTGCACGTTTTGCACATGTATCCCAGAATTTAAAATATAATAAAAACAAAATCAAACAAAAAAATGTAAGGTTAGGGAAGCATGACAGTAACTACATTCTGGTAATAAACATATCTTTTTTATGAAAAAATTAAAAATAGAGTATTACATAGTAAGAGTTAATTAAGTTAACTATCACTCACACATTACATATTAGGCTTATCAGTCAAAGAAATTCTCATCTCTTCAGAACTAGTTATAATGATACTCTAATAATATGCAGATGTGGCAAGGTTAATTACTCTTCTTGGGAAATATTTGCATTTTAATAATGGCCTTGCATGCTGTTTTAACCTAAAGGCTTAACTCTGATAGTGGGAATTTCAGACACGGTAAGGGGTTAATCTACTTGACTGCCTGTCTCCCTGCACGTGTGGCCCTCTAAGCTTTTCAGTTTGGACCATTTAACCTTGATGTGTGGATTCAGCCCTGGGGCAGGGCCTGGCACTATTTCTCTCTCTCACTAGAAAGGATTACATAACCCTAGCACAGTCACTTGGTGACTCAGTCCCAACACAACTTCAAAAATAGTTTCATGCAATCTTTTCCTGTGATTCTTATAGGTTCCAATGGCTGAGTCCTCATCTTTGTTCCTGAACCTGTACCAGTTTCTTCTAAAGCCTGCCTTGCTATCCCGCTTGTCTCCACCTCCTAGAATTCAGAGACCTCCTGCTGACCCTCAGCCTGCAATTTCTTATTTTACGACCTTCTTATATAAATAAAACAATGCCACAGTCCTCCCACCTGCTGGGACACTCACCCTTTGCCTCCCACAGAACCTCTCTGATACCCACTGTCCACCCATCTGGACCACCACCTTTTGCCAGCTGATGGTACCTCCTATGTCCCTACTGATGTGTTGGGCTCAGTGAATCACATTCTGTTGGTCCTGGCACCAACCACACTCTAGTTCAGGAGCAGAAAGGTGAGAGGCATTTTGTAGAGTTGTTAAATCTCTGGTACCAAAGCCAGGCCTGGCTGATATCCCATAAATATTTCCTCCAGGCATCAAAGCATAAGACATTTCTTCAGTCACTGGAGTCATCACAGCTGCCCCTCCAAAAAGTGTCAACACTATCATGCCAGTGGCAGGGAACAGAGGCAACTCTAAACAACAGAAGCAGGGGTCCATATCTGTGGGGTTCTGACTGCCTCACGGCTTTGTGATGATGATACTAAGGATCGCTAAACATGTTTTCATGTTTTCAAAAATTCCTGAAATGCTTTCTATTGTCCTAGAATTGGTGGCCAGGTATCTTTACTTTCTAACAGTGCCATCTATGCTTGCACCATGCACTGCCCCCAGAACACACTAAGAGCTAACAAAACATCCCTACTACTCCCAAGCGTCACACCAGCCCAGTTTACACAAGAAGGCTGGAAGTTGGGAAAGCACATGTGATGTGTCCCATTGCAAGGAGTTCTGTGTTCATGGGGAGAGGCTTTTCCTCTGTTTACCAGCGAGGAGGACAGGCACTTTCTTCTCACATGTAATATTTAGTGTAACATTAGCTGCTGTAATCAGTGAACCCAAAATTCCATTATGGCTCAAACACAATAGTTTCTTTCTCACATAACAATTCAAAGCAGGTTTTCTAGTTCCACCGAGGGCTTTCCTCTGTAAGTGATTCAGGGATTCTGAGTTTTTCCATCATGTGGTTTTGCCATCATTTCCTGGGTCCTCATCATCTGCAACCAGCCGTTAGAAGTGGCAAGAGTGCCTGGAGTGAGCACATCTGCCTGCTAAATGCTTTGACCTGGAAGTGTCCCACATCACTTCTGCTTACAACCCATTGGTGAGAATCAGTCATGTGGGCACACCTGGAGGCAAAGGGGCTGGGAATTGTAGGCCCTGATTGGAAAGCTCTTTCTGAGAGACATGGAGAGGAGAAGGGAGCACAAATCCTAGTGGATATCTACCTACAACTACCACATTACCTAGTAGTATCAAGTGAAGGAGAGAAGGCTTCATGGGCACCACTTGTAGAGACTGAAGGTCCCAGCAAGAAGTGGAGAATATCACTCCACCTCTGGATGGATGCTTACAGAGCTGCACAATCTCAGTCTTGTTATGGAATCACAGAGAGTGGTAATGGAATTGTTAGGATATCTAGACATATGTCATATGCTGATGGGGCAGAAAGGATGCTTTTGAACCCAGAGACTAGTGCTTGCTTTTTGTCTGGATATTTCTAAAGAAGAGCTAGCAGAGTGAGAAATATCAGTAATATACCATATCATGTAAGAAAATAATGGCTGGGACAGCCTCATCCCAGTCCCCCATGACTCTCAGAAGGTATGGAACATACCTCAGTGATTTTTAGAGCATCATGCAATGGAACATAGAAGCTGTAGCAGGAGAGAGGAGACGTAAGGCTGTCAGGGCAGCTACGAGCCAAGTGAGATAATACCCTATTGGGAGAGGAGGGTAGGAACCTGGACTGCTAGCCAAACTGAAAAAGAGATACAATTGGCTCTCTCTGAAGAGATCTCAGTAGCAAAGGTGGTGGTGGGGCCGGGAAACTGACAGAATTTGACACTACCCTCAAGGAAACCTTGAAGACTACCTATGAAAAACTACCCCATCAACTATCCCATCTGTTTGAGCCACCAGCATCTAACAGAACCAGATCAAAACAGAGCTTGGTCAGAGATATCTCCCTACCACACATATGTGGCCAATTACGTAAGATGACCCCTGCCTGCACCATCTCTCCTTCCTGACTCCTAGCACCCCAGAGGATGAAGACCTAAAAGAGAAGGAGAGATACGGGTGTGTGCACCTTCATCCTCCTCTGCTTCCAACATTTAAAGGTCACTGCTCAGGTCTGTGCTGCAAGGAGAGGGTGGGGGAATTAGTTTTAATAGACTTAGAAATTGAACTGGACTTATAATTAAGCAAAGGTGATAAGAAAGTTATGAAATCAGCTGAATATGGTGTTAAGAAACAGGAAATAGGGGATTTATCAGAGCATAGCTTAAAGTGGTAATTGGGGAAAATAAAACTGTTATACGCCACTGAATTTAATCTCCTCAATACATTGTTAAACCTATTCCTGAGCCATTACCTGCATGTATTTTCCTGATTCAGAACTAACTTTCTAATTTCAGGAGTGGGGTTAAATGCAGGCTGTTTTTTCTTTAAAGTGTGGGCATTAATTTAGGGAAGATGGTCTGGTAAGCATAGGTAAAAGCCAACCAAGCTTTAATTTGGCCTTCCAATCTCCCCTGTCCCAAAAGGGCCCCAAAAGAAGATGGGGTTCCCAGCCAACAGAAAAATAAAGTTTCTTCGCATTCCAAGCAGGATTTCATGCTCACAGATGGTGAAGAGGAAATGGAGTGGTTCCAACTGTGACTTCCTAAGAAAACTAGGTCTTCTTCCTCCCATCAGGGGAAAAGACAGCACTGGCATAGGTTTCAGAAGGTGCACCCCAACAGCATGGACTAATGTGTTCCATTACCTTAGGCTGTTCTGGAGAGAGTGGTTATAGCCCTGAATCTTAACAAGAAGGCAAGGCCACTTATTCACTGATTTATGATCTATTTGGCAGATACGGAACATCGCAGCATGTCAGGCATTCTCTGCTTCGCTGTTGGGATACATCAGTGACCAAACAGAAAATTCCTACCCCAGTAGAGCTCACATTGTGGCAGGGGAGAGAAAGAATCAACAGTGAAATGTCATACATGTTTTTAATGAAGTGAGCGAGCAGGCTGTGCAGTTATCCTGGGGAAGAGCATTCCAGACACAGGCTCCGAGGCAGGAGCTTGCCTGGATTTTTTGAGAAACAATGAGGATGCCAGGGTGACTGGAGCAGATATTGAGTGGAGGGATATGCAGCAGGAGATGTGGTCAGATAGGTAAGTTGAAGTCATCTTGAGGACTCTGGCTTGTGCTCTGAGTGAAACTGAGAGCCATCAGAGGGTTTTGAGCAAAGGAGTAACATGATCTGAGTTACATCCCTAGAAAGGATCTGGGGCCAGGTCTGGTGGCTTATGCCTGTAATCCCAGCATTTTGGGGGGCCAAGGTGGGCAGATCACCTGAGGTCAGGAGTTCAAGACTAGCCTAGACAACGTGGTGAAACCCCATCTCTACTAAAAATACAAAAGTTAGCCAGGTTTGTGGCGCACACCCGTAATCCCAGCTACTCGGAAGGCTGAGGCAGGAGAATCACTTGAACCTGGGAGGCGGAGGTTGCAATGAGCCAAGATCATGCCACTGCACTCCATCCTGGACAGCAGAGCAAGACTGTGTCTCAAAAGAAAAAAAAATTAAAGTTAAATAATTAAAATTTAAAAATAAATTAAAAATTAAAAAGACCTGGCTAGGTGTGGGGGCTCACATCAGTAATCCCAGCACTTTGGGAGACCAAGGCGTGTGGATCACTTGAGCCCAGGAGTTGGAGATTATTCTGGGTAACATGACAATATCCCATCCCATCTCTACAAAATAATACAAAAAAAAAAGGCAAAAAAAAAATGACCAGGCATAGCGGCGCTTGCCCACAGTCCCAGCTACTCAAGAGGCTGAGGTGGGAGGATCACCCAAGCCCAGGATGTCAAAGCTGCAGTGAGCCATGATCGCAACACTACACTCCAGGCTAGGTGACAGAGTGAGACTCTGTCTGAGAAAAAAAAAAAAAATCATTCTCACTACTTGAAAAACTTGAAGAGAAACTCTAGGGAAGGCAAGGGCGAATGTGAAGAAACTCAGTGGGAAGCTACAGAAATGATTCAACTAAGAGATTATGAAAACTTGGGCTGGAATAGTGAGAAATTGCCAGATATGCATTTTGAGACGGAGTCTCGCTCTGTTGCTCAGGCTGGAGTGCAGTGGCGCGATCTCTGCTCAATGCTCCACCTCCTGGGTTCACGCCATTCTCCCACCTCAGCCTCCCGAATAGCTGAGACTATAGGTGCCCACCACCGCACCCGGCTAATTTTGTTTTTGTATTTTTAGTAGAGATGGGGTTTCACCGTATTAGCCAGGATGGTCTTGATCTCCTGACCTCATGATCCGCCCGCCTAGGCCTCCCAAAGTGCTGGGATTACAGGTGTGAGCCACCGCACCAGGCTGAGCCAGTGCAGTTTTCTAATGGATTGGATATGGGGTATGAGAGAAAGACAGATATCATGATGTGTACGATTTTTTAGTCTGAGCAACTGGAATATGAAGTGGTCATCAGTGTGGGTAGGAATACTGCAAAGAAGCAGGTTTTACAGAGTATATCAAGAGGTCAGCTCTGATCATGCTAAATTTGAGACACCCAGGAAAGGATGTTGAGTTAGCAGCTGGATATGTGAGTAGCACTTAGGAGAAAGGTTCAGGCTGGAGATAAATATTTGGAATTCATAGCATATGGATGGTTTTTAAAGCCCTGAGAAAAAATTAGATTGCCAGGGTTGAGGGTGGAGAGTCAGTGTAGACAGAAAGCAGAATCAAGAACTGTGCAATGGGACACTGAAATGTTAAGAGGTTAGGAAAAACAGGAGAAATCAGCAGCAAAGGATATGGAGGAGGGATTAGTGAGGTATAAGAATAGTCAATGGTTTGCTGGTAACTTTATAACATCCAGTTCATCAGAAAAAAAAAAAATCTCAATATATAGAGCTTACAAATTTCCATGATGTAAATAATTCAACTATGGCCAATGTTAAGTTCCCAGTGTGGAATCAACTACTCATGAGTTTCTTAAAACTTTAACAACCACCAGCCCTCATGAGCCAATATTAACCAGCTCCACCACACCACTTATAAGACTATTATGAATAGCTATAAACCACAACATTTTAAATCAGTTTAAATGAATAGTTTTCTTACAATATATTTTAAAATGACAAAATCAACATGAGGAGAAATCAGAAACTTGTATAAGCCAATTACCATTCAAGAAGTTGTAATTTTAATCAAAGCTCCCTCTTTCCTCCAAAAAAGAATCACACCCAGATGATTTCATATTATGAGTACTATCAAAGTTTGAGTGAGATAATCACTCTCTGATATAAGTTGTTTAAGAAGTAAAAAGGAAAAGCTGTTCAACTGGCTTTATTAGGATTGTATAATCTTGGTAATTAAACTGGAAAAGGGCACCACAAGATTGAAAATTTACAGGCCAATTTCACTTTTGAACAAAAATACAAAGCCAAAAAAATGCTAACTGTCTTAGTTTGAGATTCCTCAAAGCAGATCCTATTATAAGGATTCATGGGCAATGATTTTATTTGGAAGGTGACACAAGGAAACACCAGTGAGTGAGTGAAGAGGTGAGAGAGTAAAAGGAAGGAAGCAAATGCATTTTCAAACAAGTTACCACTGTGAGTAACTTGAGTTTAATCTATTGAGTTAAACTGAAAGCCAGTGTAGAACACATGCTTCGGTGTTATTCTTCCTGAAGAACACGGAAACTGGGTCCTTTATTCTCCCAATATATCAGTCATTCGTTGATGGCTACTCCTGAGATAGAAGAAGTGTTATTTGTCTGGTACGTACAGTCTGGCATGCACACAGGCAGGGGAGGCCCAGTGACCACAGAAAACTCTGAGGCCAAGAATCACAGATGCTGTTAGTCAGTTTGTCACGCACAGAAATGGTCCATACCAAGTCAGCATGAGCAGGACGCAAAAGCACCTACTACTTTAGCTAACTAAATCACATATTAAATAGAATGTCATAATGCTCAAGTAGGATTTAACACAGAAATGCAGTGAACATTTAAAAATCTGTAATATTATCATGTGTATAGCACTACATGTAAGTAATTATCTCAGCAGACATCAAAAAGTTATTTAATAAATTCAACACCTATTTATGATTTTTTTTAAGTTTTTAGGAAAAGAAGAGAGAACTTAACTTGCTTTTGGAACAGCTTACATGCATAGATATACATTTCCCTTACCCTTATTTGCCAACATGTGAGCAGCTTTACATGATAATGTCAAAAAGCTACCCATCATTGGCTTGATCCTCCCCAGGCTTAGATGACTGTCCCACCTTAGCCTCTCAAGTAGCTGGAACTACAAGCACATGCCACCACACCTGGCTAATTTTTGTATTTTTTGCAGAGATGGGTTTTTGCCATGTCGCCGAGACTGTTCTTGAGCTCCTGGTCTCAGGTGATCTACCCACCTAGGCCTCTCAAACTAGGATTACTAGGGGATGCAAAGAAGCCCATGTTTAAGCAATATTTTTCTAAGTCTGTCTCCAGAATTGATGCATTTATGAAGATGGTCTTGGCCACAACCCTGCCAGCAGCCACTAGGAAAGTGGGGCCATGAGCAGCTGCTATACTGCATGTTTTCAGACACCCACCACTTACTGCCTACACATAGCCATGGCATCTGCTGCATCAGGACATGGGGATGGAGAGCACCTCTACTCACTGTGCTGCCCCCATACTTGTGTGGGGAGCCTTCCTTGGAGCCAATTAATTATAAAATGGATTAGACTAAGAAGGACTGATGCTCTGTCTCTGTGCTGACTGCTCATCAGCATTGCCATCCTCACTTGTCAAAATGGAGCCTGCTCACCCTCTGTCCAATCTGTCCTCTAGATAAATGATTTCTTCTCTGCCCCTCATCACCAATTTTAGAAACCAGTGCTGTTTACAAAATCCACTCTTCCCACCTGAAAATATCTGTTTCAGCACCAAGGACAGAAGCCCTCCATTTCTTGGTTGCATGAGTGGGAAAACATACCATTCTAAGAACTGTACCACGTTTAAGGAAAATGTCTTCAGCTGGGAAAAAGGGTCTCATAAATATTGTCTGATTATTCCTGCCAAATTGACCAACCCCTGTGTTATTTTCAGGCCAGCTCATGAAATGAAAGCCATAAACACTAATAGTTGTTTTAAGCAATCCCCGATTCTCTTAGTGTTCCAGTAGCACCTACCACAAAGAACTGTAATTTTTTTGATAACTTCTCTGCATCCCCCATTAGACAATAAGCTCCTGGAAGGCAGAGGTTACAACTTCTACTTGATCATTCCTAGCAACTTGCATCTTGCACTGGGCACATAAAGGCTGTATAAATGGTTGCTTAAATAAGTGATATGTAGAAGCTGATGATAAGTCTAAATAAAAACCTAGAGGATGTATTAAGCTTCAGAACTAAAATCAAGGGGGAAATTATACTATCACTTTCTCATTCCTCCCTTGGCATCCTCACCAACTCCAAGCCTCTCCCATCCCATTCACTCAGGTTACCATCTTAAATCAAAAGAAGAAGAATAAAGCTATTTTTATGCATCCAAAAATATTATCTAGGAGCTAAGCATGGCTGAAGGGATGGGAAAGGAAGTTCTATGAGACAGGGGCTAAAGGGGAATGATCTCACTCAAGGTAATGTCAACTCCCAAAGTCAAAAGAAATATCAGGGAAAGAAACAAAAGCATGCAAGAGTGCTCAGTGAAAAATGCCAGGAGATCATCCAAAGCCAAAGGGGCCATAAGCAGGCATTGAAGTCAGAGTACAGAGTAAAGATTTAAAGTGGGTAAGATGGAAGCAAGAGCAAGCATAAGTGAAAGTCATTATCTTTTAACATGGAGGCATGAAGGAGAGAGCAATTCATGCTCCCTTTGTGGATGCTGCATATCAAGATAGTTTAAGATAAAGTGAATACAAATCTTTCTTAGTGTAATTTTCCAAAATAAAATTCATAAATAACCCCTAGCATAAACACAGACAATTTTTTTTAATTTTTTTTATTATTATACTTTAAGTTCTAGGGTACATGTGAATAACATGCAGGTTTGTTACATATGTATACTTGTGCCATGTTGGTGTGCTGCACCCATCAACTCATCAGCACCCATCAACTCGTCATTTACATCAGGTATAACTCCCAATGCAATCCCTCTCCCCTCCGCCCTCCCCATGATAGGCCCCGGTGTATGATGTTCCCCTTCCCGAGTCCAAGTGATCTCATTGTTCAGTTCCTACCTATGAGTGAGAACATGCGGTGTTTGGTTTTCAACACAGACAATTTCTAATCAAAGAACTTAGTCATTTCTGCCATCACTGAGTGGCTCCAGACATAATTTAACAGCAGTTCAAATTTAATATGACATAAGATATTTAAAGAACTGTTCACTTGGTTTTACAACAACACAGAAGTGCTCTGTTCCAAAATGATGCACTTTTCCATGAAAAAAGTTGATGCTGAAATATCTAATGATTCATAAGCTCTGATGCATACTGTTGCAGAGTGAAGCAATATGGAAAAGAAATTCCACTCATTTTTCAGAAAGTCAGTTTCTCATGCATGATCTTACTTTTCAACTACTCATCTGTGCAATGAATAAAAAGCATAATTTAATTTGATCAAATTTTTATTTTATTTCACTAAATATCTGCATTGAAAGAGAACAATTTATTGCATGGCCATATGAAAGCTTTGACAGGTCACCCATCTAAGTGGCCATGACTTGCCATGATAATGTCAACTTTACTAACAAATAAACAGTGATGGTTGGAGACAACCATTTGAGTATTCTGCTGCTGGTGAAACATACCTACCAGTGGCTTAAGGAATTTATAAGTTAATTTTTCTCATACATAAAGGAAGGCTCCAGGTAAGAAGCCCAGGGCTGAACTGGCAACCCTAGACTCATGAAGGACCCAGAGCCCTTCTATCTTTCTCCTCCACCATCCTTGGCTCATGGTCTCCATTCCCAAATCACCGTCTCACCCAAAATGGCCGACTGGGCTCTAATGATCATATCCAAATTCAAGATAAAACAGGTAAAGACCAAAAAGTCACACAGCTGTCAGTTCATCTTTTAAGCAGATTTCCCAAAAGCCCTAGAGGCCAAGTAGACTAAGAAGTGTAGACTTTAGCTGGCACTTTTCCAACCAGAACAAAAAGGAAGTATTGTTACTAAGGAAAGAGAAAATTAATATCAAGTACCTGAGTAGCCCCCATTATATGGACAAGGAAAATAAAGCCCAAAGTGTCTGACTGTCTTGCCCAACCTCAAAAAAACTGGTAAGGATACATTCCAGAAAATTTTCACAGGCATCCATTCATTTCTCTCTTCTGTCATCCTAAAAGAACTTTGATTTTCTTCAGGTATTCACTTCTCCTACACACAGAGTCAAAGCTATTCACACATCTACCCCCAGAGACGGGCTTGATTCATTTAAAGGCCATCCCATCTCCTTTGCTATAATGAGCTCCAGACCAGTAACATGAAGTCAAATGAGTCAATTAGACACAGAAGGGTTTTTTCCATGGCTTCTGGAAGTTTTCTTTGATCTTCTCAGAAGAAATCCCCAGAAGTAATATTTTAACTCCCTCAATTATCTTATTAGTAGGTATGAGGTCTCATTCTAGGGCAACCCTTCAATATCACCCATGTAAACAACATACAAGAAGGAGAGAATAAGAAAATGGCGGCTGCGTGCAGCGGCTCACGTCTGTAATCCCAACACTTTGGAAGCCAAGGCGGGGTGGATCACGAGGTCAGGAGATCGAGGTCAACATGGTGAAACCCCGTCTCTACTGAAAATACAAAAATTAGCCGGGCGTGGTGGCGGGCACCTGTAATGCCAGCTACTCAGGAGGCTGAAGCAGTAGAATGGCGTGAACCCAGGAGGCGGAGCTTGCAGTGAGCCGAGATGGCGCCACTGCACTCCAGCCTGGGCGACAGAGCGAGACTGCGTCTCAAAAAAATTTTTAAAAAATAATAAAATAAAATAAATTAACATAGTGGTCTACCTTACCTCTGGATTCCAGGTAAATTTTCCTATTGTTTAGAATGATTTCGGTTTGGTGGTTCTTATTGTTGTTGTCGGTTTTTCAGACACACCTGGTTTGACACTGGTTCCTGCTTGGTTGCCTCCAACATCCTGCGTCCACATTCTTTCCATAGTGGAAGCCATTCTACTAACATCCTAGGGCCTGACAGCACTTGAAAGTATCATTAAAAAGGCCATGTAAGTAACAACAAGTTCTTGTTTGAATTTAGACTAACCTTAAGGATACTTCCATATTTAGCTATTCACCACAGTAACTATAATTAAAGTTTCCTCTTTTTCTCTGTTTTCACAAAAAGCCATGTTTTCTTTCTCTACCAAAGCCTGGTATCATAGTAAAGGTCACAGCATGTCTTCTCTACCTCAACAATCATGCCAGCCTTGCTGCTTGACACAGATCAGGCATCTCTTGATGTCCCATTGCTTAAGCCTGAATATATTTCTCACTGTGGCTGATCTCTGGCTCCTGCAGCATGTCAGTTGTCTCCTGAAATTGTTACTTTCTCGTGCATATTTATGGAAGCAATCTAATCGGCTGAAATTGATGCTGCTACATTTGAGGGGAGTTTGTATCATAAATACTATTGCAGCTTGAGTAAACATGCCATGGCCAAAGTCCACCAATAGGTTAACATCCATCAATGACTGCCTTTTCAGAATTGCACACAAGCTGTCTTTACTGATGGCTGTTTACACATCCAACAACATTTATTGATACCAATGCTTATCATTATTGAACTTTTAAAGCTTTTTTTTGGCTGTGCTAAGTATTTTTGTGATCAATAGTTAAGTAAAGAACAGGCCATTAGAGAACGTAAGCACATGTGTCAACAAATGGACAAATATTGATGGGATTATTAATGAATTTTATCCAGTTGATGGTCATTTGCTATAACAGAACATGCATAAATAGATAATAATGTCTATAATTAAAGTTATTCATTTACATCAAGACAGAAGAAAGCGTTCGATGTAATATTTGTAAAAGTAAAGAACATTATCACATTTACTCAAAACGAACCTCCTTACATCTCAGTTATCAATATAGTTTGCTATAGTCATAACTACCTATATAAAAAATGTACTTTAACCTCAGACAAAATCATAAATTACATGTTTGGAGTTTGTTCTCTGAAGTCTGTCCTTACTCAATAGTTTTAAACAATGACTATTTCTTATAAAGGAAGAATGTCTTACCTAAACTTAAAAATAACATTTGGGCAGTAAATGTTAATAAATTTGCTACAAGCTATTCTGTTTTCCAACTGTAACCTGATTTTATTCTTTATTCAAAACACACACTATATGTTATATATGAGGGTAGAAATGTAAAATGTTAAAACTTAATGTCGACTCAATAATCATCAAATACAGCTCCCTTATTTCACAGAAAAAGAAGTTGAAGGCAGGAAGGTTAAGTGATTTGCCCAAGGTAATGAAGATAACTTAGCATTTAGAACCTACACCTAACTCTTGGCCTGTGATCTTTCTATTATACTAAACCACAGTATTGGGTAATTACCACTGTTTATAAATGATTACAATCATCATTAAATGTAAACTTTCATTCATTTGCACAGTAACTACAGTTTTTATTAGAGTACAAAGTCTACTTGGAATTCCCAAGTGGATTGACATTTCTATAATATTTCCAGGTCCGGAAACAAAGTTCTCAATTTCAACCTATAAAAATGTCTAATTGTAAGGTAGAGTTTATGCCATGAATACGGATTTCAAAGAATTCAAATAGAACAAAATATATTTAGTACTAAAGCTATGTATGAATGTAAGATGAATGTTACTCAGCCTAGGTCCAGTGATTCAGAGACACTTGCTCTGTTTTGAAAAATCATCATTATAGATGCTAACACTGAACTATTAATTTATGAATTCACTGGCAAGTACAAATAAAAACAAAAATTGGCATATAAAGACCAAAATTGATTTTCCAGATTTCTAAGAACCATTAAATTTTTTTATTTTAAAAATGAAGCGGGGGCGGAGCAAGATGGCCGAATAGGAACAGCTCCAGTCTCCAACTCCCAGCGCGAGCGATACAGAAGACTGGTGATTTCTGCATTTTCAACTGAGGTACTGGGTTCATCTCACTGGGGAGTGCCGGACGATCAGTGCTGGTCAGCTGCTGCAGCCCGACCAGCGAGAGCTGAAGCAGGGGGAGGCATTGCCTCACCTGGGAAGCGCAAGGGGGAAGGGAATCCCTTTTCCTAGCCAGGGGAACTGAGACACACAACACCTGGAAAATCGGGTAACTCCCACCCCAATACTGCGCTTTAAGCAAACAGGCACACCAGGAGATCATATCCCACACCTGGCCGGGAGGGTCCCACACCCACGGAGCCTCCCTCATTGCTAGCACAGCAGTCTGCGATCTCGCGGAAAGGCAGCAGCGAGGCTGGGGGAGGGGCGCCCGCCATTGCTGAGGCTTAAGTAGGTAAACAAAGCTGCTGGGAAGCTCCAACTGGGTGGAGCTCACAGCAGCTCAAGGAAACCTGCCTGTCTCTGTAGACTCCACCTCTGGGGACAGGGCACAGTAAACAATAACAAACACAGCAAAAACCTCTGCAGACGCAAACGACTCTGTCTGACAGCTTTGAAGAGAGCAGTAGATCTCCCAACACGGAGGTTGAGATCTGAGAAGGGACAGACTCCCTGCTCAAGTGGGTCCCTGACCCCTGAGTAGCCTAACTGGGAGACATCCCCCACTAGGGGCAGTCTGACACCCCACACCTCACAGGGTGGAGTACACCCCTGAGAGAAAGCCTCCAAAGCAGGAATCAGACAGGTACACTCGCTGTTCAGAAATATTCTATCTTCTGCAGCCTCTGCTGCTGACACCCAGGCAAACAGAGTCTGGAGTGGACCTCAAGCAATCTCCAACAGACCTACAGCTGAGGGTCCTGACTGTTAGAAGGAAAACTATCAAACAGGAAGGACACTTACACCAAAACCCCATCAGTACATCACCATCATCAAAGACCAGAGGCAGATAAAACCACAAAGATGGGGAAAAAGCAGGGCAGAAAAGCTGGAAATTCAAAAAATAAGAGTGCATCTCCCCCGGCAAAGGAGCGCAGCTCATCGCCAGCAACGGATCAAAGCTGGGTGGAGAATGACTTTGACGAGATGAGAGAAGAAGGCTTCAGTCCATCAAATTTCTCAGAGCTAAAGGAGGAATTACGTACCCAGCACAAAGAAACTAAAAAATCTTGAAAAAAAAGTGGGAGAATTGATGGCTAGAGTAATTAATGCAGAGAAGGTCCTAAACGAAATGAAAGAGATGAAAACCATGACACGAGAAATACGTGACAAATGCACAAGCTTCAGTAACCGACTCGATCAACTGGAAGAAAGAGTATCAGCGATTGAGGATCAAATGAATGAAATGAAGCGAGAAGAGAAACCAAAAGAAAAAAGAAGAAAAAGAAATGAACAAAGCCTGCAAGAAGTATGGGATTATGTAAAAAGACCAAATCTACATCTGATCGGGGTGCCTGAAAGTGAGGGGGAAAATGGAACCAAGTTGGAAAACACTCTTCAGGATATCATCCAGGAGAACTTCCCCAACCTAGTAGGGCAGGCCAACATTCAAATCCAGGAAATACAGAGAACGCCACAAAGATACTCCTCGAGAAGAGCAACTCCAAGACACATAATTGCCAGATTCACCAAAGTTGAAATGAAGGAAAAAATCTTAAGGGCAGCCAGAGAGAAAGGTCGGGTTACCCACAAAGGGAAGCCCATCAGACTAACAGCAGATCTCTCGGCAGAAACTCTACAAGCCAGAAGAGAGTGGGGGGGGGCCAATATTCAACATTCTTAAAGAAAAGAATTTTAAACCCAGAATTTCATATCCAGCCAAACTAAGTTTCATAAGTGAAGGAGAAATAAAATCCTTTACAGATAAGCAAATGCTTAGAGATTTTGTCACCACTAGGCCTACCTTACAAGAGACCCTGAAGGAAGCACTAAACATGGAAAGGAACAACCGGTACCAGCCATTGCAAAAACATGCCAAAATGTAAAGACCATTGAGGCTAGGAAGAAACTGCATCAACTAACGAGCAAAATAACCAGTTAATATCATAATGGCAGGATCAAGTTCACACATAACAATATTAACCTTAAATGTAAATGGACTAAATGCTCCAATTAAAAGACACAGACTGGCAAACTGGATAAAGAGTCAAGACCCATCAGTCTGCTGTATTCAGGAGACCCATCTCACACGCAGAGACATACATAGGCTCAAAATAAAGGGATGGAGAAAGATTTACCAAGCAAATGGAGAACAAAAAAAAGCGGGGGTTGCAATACTAGTCTCTGATAAAACAGACTTTAAACCATCAAAGATCAAAAGAGACAAAGAAGGCCATTATATAATGGTAAAAGGATCAATTCAACAGGAAGAGCTAACTATCCTCAATATATATGCACCCAATACAGGATCACCCAGATTCATAAAGCAAGTCCTTAGAGACTTACAAAGAGACTTAGACTCCCATACAATATTAATGGGAGACTTCAACACTCCACTGTCAACATTAGACAGATCAACGAGACAGAAAGTTAACAAGGATATCCAGGAATTGAACTCATCTCTGCAGCAAGCAGACCTAATAGACATCTATAGAACTCTCCACCCCAAATCAACAGAATATACAGTCTTCTCAGCACCACATCGTACTTACTCCAAAATTGACCACGTAATTGGAAGTAAAGCACTCCTCAGCAAATGTACAAGAACAGAAATTATAACAAACTGTCTCTCAGACCACAGTGCAATCAAACTAGAACTCAGGACTAAGAAACTCAATCAAATCCGCTCAACTACATGGAAACTGAACAACCTGCTCCTGAATGACTACTGGGTACATAACGAAATGAAGGCAGAAATAAAGATGTTCTTTGAAACCAGTGAGAACAAAGATACAACATACCAGAATCTCTGGGACACATTTAAAGCAGTGTGTAGAGGGAAATTTATAGCACTAAATGCCCACAAGAGAAAGCAGGAAAGATCTAAAATTGACACTCTAACATCGCAATTAAAAGAACTAGAGAAGCAAGAGCAAACACATTTGAAAGCTAGCAGAAGGCAAGAAATAACTAAGATCAGAGCAGAACTGAAGGAGATAGAGACACAAAAAACCCTCCAAAAAATCAATGAATCCAGGAGTTGGTTTTTTGAAAAGATCAACAAAATTGACAGACCACTAGCAAGACTAATAAAGAAGAAAAGAGAGAAGAATCAAATCGATGCAATTAAAAATGATAAAGGGGATATCACCACCGACCCCACAGAAATACAAACTACCATCAGAGAATACTATAAACACCTCTACGCAAATAAACTGGAAAATCTAGAAGAAATGGATAATTTCCTGGACACTTACACTCTTCCAAGACTAAACCAGGAAGAAGTTGAATCCCTGAATAGACCAATAGTAGGCTCTGAAATTGAGGCAATAATTAATAGCCTACCAACCAAAAAAAGTCCAGGACCAGATGGATTCACAGCTGAATTCTACCAGAGGTACAAGGAGGAGTTGGTACCATTCCTTCCCAAACTATTCCAATCAATAGAAAAAGAGGGAATCCTCCCTAACTCATTTTATGAGGCCAACATCATCCTGATACCAAAGCCTGGCAGAGACACAACAAAAAAAGAGAATTTTAGACCAATATCCCTGATGAACATCGATGCAAAAATCCTCAATAAAGTACTGGCAAACCGGATTCAACAACACATCAAAAAGCTTATCCACCATGATCAAGTGGGCTTCATCCCTGGGATGCAAGGCTGGTTCAACATTCGCAAATCAATAAACATAATCCAGCATATAAACAGAACCAAAGACAAGAACTACATGATTATCTCAATAGATGCAGAAAAGGCTTTTGACAAAATTCAACAGCCCTTCATGCTAAAAACGCTCAATAAATTCGGTATTGATGGAACGTACCTCAAAATAATAAGAGCTATTTATGACAAACCCACAGCCAATATCATACTGAATGGGCAAAAACTGGAAAAATTCCCTTTGAAAACTGGCACAAGACAAGGATGCCCTCTCTCACCACTCCTATTCAACATAGTGTTGGAAGTTCTGGCTAGGGCAATTAGGCAAGAGAAAGAAATCAAGGGTATTCAGTTAGGAAAAGAAGAAGTCAAATTGTCCCTGTTTGCAGATGACATGATTGTATATTTAGAAAACCCCATTGTCTCAGCCCAAAATCTCCTTAAGCTGATAAGCAACTTCAGCAAAGTCTCAGGATACAAAATTAATGTGCAAAAATCACAAGCATTCTTATACACCAGTAACAGACAAACAGAGAGCCAAATCATGAATGAACTTCCATTCACAATTGCTTCAAAGAGAATCAAATACCTAGGAATCCAACTTACAAGGGATGTAAAGGACCTCTTCAAGGAGAACTACAAACCACTGCTCAGTGAAATCAAAGAGGACACAAACAAATGGAAGAACATACCATGCTCATGGATAGGAAGAATCAATATCGTGAAAATGGCCATACTGCCCAAGGTAATTTATAGATTCAATGCCATCCCCATCAAGCTACCAATGAGTTTCTTCACAGAATTGGAAAAAACTGCTTTAAAGTTCATATGGAACCAAAAAAGAGCCCGCATCTCCAAGACAATCCTAAGTCAAAAGAACAAAGCTAGAGGCATCACGCTACCTGACTTCAAACTATACTACAAGGCTACAGTAACCAAAACAGCATGGTACTGGTACCAAAATAGAGATATAGACCAATGGAACAGAACAGAGTCCTCAGAAATAATACCACACATCTACAGCCATCTGATCTTTGACAAACCTGAGAGAAACAAGAAATGGGGAAAGGATTCCCTATTTAATAAATGGTGCTGGGAAAATTGGCTAGCCATAAGTAGAAAGCTGAAACTGGATCCTTTCCTTACTCCTTATACGAAAATTAATTCAAGATGGATTAGAGACTTAAATGTTAGACCTAATACCATAAAAATCCTAGAGGAAAACCTAGGTAGTACCATTCAGGACATAGGCATGGGCAAAGACTTCATGTCTAAAACACCAAAAGCAACGGCAGCAAAAGCCAAAATTGACAAATGGGATCTCATTAAACTAAAGAGCTTCTGCACAGCAAAAGAAACTACCATCAGAGTGAACAGGCAACCTACAGAATGGGAGAAAATTTTTGCAATCTACTCATCTGACAAAGGGCTAATATCCAGAACCTACAAAGAACTCAAACAAATTTACAAGAAAAAAACAAACAACCCCATCAAAAAGTGGGCAAAGGATATGAACAGACATTTCTCAAAAGAAGACATTCATACAGCCAACAGACACATGAAAAAATGCTCATCATCACTGGCCATCAGAGAAATGCAAATCAAAACCACAATGAGATACCATCTCACACCAGTTAGAATGGCGATCATTAAAAAGTCAGGAAACAACAGGTGCTGGAGAGGATGTGGAGAAATAGGAACACTTTTACACTGTTGGTGGGATTGTAAACTAGTTCAACCATTATGGAAAACAGTATGGCGATTCCTCAAGGATCTAGAACTAGATGTACCATATGACCCAGCCATCCCATTACTGGGTATATACATAAATTATGCTGCTATAAAGACACATGCACATGTATGTTTATTGCAGCACTATTCACAATAGCAAAGACTTGGAATCAACCCAAATGTCCATCAGTGACAGACTGGATTAAGAAAATGTGGCACATATACACCATGGAATACTATGCAGCCATCAAAAAGGATGAGTTTGTGTCCTTTGTAGGGACATGGATGCAGCTGGAAACCATCATTCTTAGCAAACTATCACAAGAACAGAAAACCAAACACCGCATGTTCTCACTCATAGGTGGGAACTGAACAATGAGATCACTTGGACTCAGGAAGGGGAACATCACACACCGGGGCCTGTCGTGGGGAGGGGGGAGAGGGGAGGGATTGCATTGGGAGTTATACCTGATGTAAATGACGGGTTGATGGGTGCAGCACACCAACATGGCACAAGTATACATATGTAACAAACCTGCACGTTGTGCACATGTACCCTACAACTTAAAGTATAATAATAATAAATAAATTTTTAAAAATAAATAAATAAAAAAAAAATAAATAAATAAAACTATTAAAATTATACTTAATAAAAAAAATGAAGCATAGCTATATTTCTAAAAAGATGTCTTATAAAATCTTAAAAGGTAAAGACTGCATTGATAAATTAACATATTGATAGCTAAATGGATGACTACTTGTTTGTATTTTATATCCAAATTATTCTGATAATAGAAATCAATTTTAAAACATAAAAACAAGCATGCTAAGACACTTACATAGGTTCAGAAATCACTGTCTGGTTTTAAATATCTTAATGCCATCTCCGAATTTTCTTTAAGCATATAAAGAACTCTATTCAAAGTGTTTATGTATGTATGAAGCATAAAGAAAGCTTCCGAGATAAGGTGTTCCTATTATTGTCCAATTGTTTTACTAATTACTATAGGTAGCCAAGCAAGTTACCACTTAGTAAGCAGATACTGTGTGACAGGCATCACTGAGCACTGGGTAGATACCAACTTATATAACCATCCCCCAGATATTATGAGATCATTGTTATTATCCCGTTTGTCATATGAGAAACCTGAGGATCAAAGAGGTTAATGATTAGCTCAAGGTTGCATGGCAAATTGGTATCTGTCTGTTCCAAAGCCCACACTTCTTACCTCTGGATATTCCAAGCGGAATAACTAGTGCAGTGCATTACACTGCAGAGCATAATCTCTCCCCACATGACACTGTCCTGGGATACTGAAAATGTTTCTAAAAATAACTCCTTTGATCACAAAGGCATCCATCTGGTCTTTCTCCAGCTATTCCAAAGTCATTGTTTCTTGTACTCAGCACCATATATCTAAAAGCCACTGCTGCTGCGTTTTCTGCAACTGGAGGTTTTTCCTAAGCAAATCTACTGTTCTGAGGGATTGCTCTGAAATCTCTATTCCTCATTAAATTATGTTGGCCATGAAAAAAATAGTAATAACTTACACTTTCATTATAAACTAGAAAAATGCTACTAAATTCATGTTCTTTTCTTTGATCATAACAACCTTGTGATGTAGATAGGGTAAATATTATTTCCATTTATCTGATGAGAGACACTGAGTTTCAGATATGAGATGTGGAACTTCCCCAAGGTCACAGAGATGGGATATGGCAGACCCATGCCTTAAACACTGAATTCTAAATCCAATAATCTTTCTGTTATGCCTAACATCCTCCTACTGATGGCCCATGCCTGCCTGAAATCTCTTGTAGAATGAGGATAAATAGATACTATCTCAAAGAAGATAAGAAAAAGAAGGAGAATACAGTAATACTAACCTACTCCGGTGGACTTTGCTTGAAGTTGCCTCCTCCTTATCCAACTCCCATTCCTTGGTAAATAGTCCATTTGACTCACTACCCATATGTTTTAGAGGAAACGAATCCCCTGTCTGCCTTCAGGGGTAGGTAGACTCCTAATCAGCATAATTCAAACATCTAGTTAGAGCTTTTGGTTAGGAGGGGGTATATAACCTAGTCCAGGCAAAAGAGAGTGGAGAAGATGTTTGCTGGGAACTTTTTTTCTTCCTTTTTCTTTTTTTATAGCACTAAAATAAAAACCTTTTCACAAAGACAAAATTAATTAGGACACTTAACATCTTCATTAAGAGTTTTGTACTCCAGCAAGGTGGCAGGTTGAGCTAAGGGGAGTTGGGAATCAGGTATGATATTTTGTCAACTAATGACAAGAAAACTGATGTCTGTTAGCTAAGGTTATTGTATAATTGACTCCAGTTGATGTCATCTAAGAGCTAATAAGATCGTATGCAGGAGAAAAACTCGATAAAGTATAAAGCACTGAAGAAATGCAGAGTGGTGCTATAAGAAAAAATTATTCATTATTATTATCAATATGACAGTTCTTAGGGGTGTCAAAAATCAGGCAATACACTTTTTGTCCTTATTTACATATAACATTAATGGGGTCAGGTAAGAATCTCTAAGCACAAGACCATGATTTATTATGCAAAATGTTTCGGGAATTGGGTAACTTACGACTGCATTCAATTGGATAGTAACCTCAATAAAAAGGATTCCATGGTCAATAAAGTTTGGAGAATGTTTTCACCTGATTAGGATCTTTTCCTCCTTCTTCTGGTAACATGTCCCAACCCCACTCCCACTCCATGTGGTTTACGTGACACTAACCCCACCTCCCAGAACTTTGGTGGGCACAGGATATAAAACAGACAATTATCATATTCCATTTCCCTGAACTTAGTGAGTGCTTAAGGAATGGGCAAATGACCCCAGTCAGTTCAATGAAAGTCAGCTCTGGACTTGTGCTAGAACTGTCAGAAAAGAGGTACTCTCCTTCCACTGGAGGTGTTAATCTGGTTGTTTTTTTAAGTGAGCCCAGAGCCATTTGCCACCTTAGAGGAGAGTTTGACTAAGGATGAAGCTAACTCAGAAACAAACAGAGCTGAGAGATGAAGGCAGATACCTAACCATGCTCTTTCAGCACCTGGACACAGCTGTGCTTGAAGTCCCTGACCTTTCCATTACATGTGCCTCCAATTTAGAGGACCATTTCCAGGGAAGACTAAAAAGTCCATGTCACAGCCACATTCCCCTTACTGCCCACTCAATTATAGACCACATTAAGACTGGCAAACTGCTGGACACCAACCGTCCTCCCAGCTCTGTGTACCCTTCATTCATACACACAACCCCAAAGCCTACACCACGGAATAATTTCTCAGTTCTATTAAACAACTCAGAATTTTAGGTAGTTCTACTCCTCCTCTTGTTTCTTTTATTGCAAAGGCTCAGCCTGGCCAACACACACATAGTAGGCTCTCAGGAAATGTTTGTTTGATGTCTGTTGAACAAATAGCCACAGGACAACTGTTGAGAATTTCTCTCTGGAGAATACATAGGTCAGATTCTATCTTTAATTTGGTCATTCAGAGTTTATTTTGGCTTAGTCAACAAATGACTGAGATCTATGACCATCCTGAAGAGCATTTCTCACCTAGTGAGCACCCAATAAGTGTTAGCCGTATAATTTTTGTTTTTAAAGTCTTTGGCTTGATACCATTTAGGATGGCTATTAAAAAAAAATAAGTGTTGGCAATGATAAGGAGACACTGGAATCCTTGGGCATTGCTGGGAGAATCGTAAAATGGTGCAGCCAGTGTGGAAAAGAATATGACAGTTTCTCAAAATATTAACCATAGAATAATCATACGATTCAGTCATCCCACTTTTTGGTATATACCCAAAAGAATTGAAAGCAGGATCTCAAAGAGGTATGTGTACGCCTATGTGCATAGCAGCACCATTCACAATAGCTAAAGTGTGAAAGCAAGTCAAGTGCCCACCAACAGAAAAATGGATAAACAAAATATGCTATATGCACACATGGAATATTATTCAGTTTTAAAAGGAAGAAAATTCTGACACATGCTACAAACATAGATGAACCTTGAAAATAATATGATAAGTAAAGCAAGCCCACTACAAAAGGACAAATACTGTATGATTACACTAATATGAGGGACCTAAAGCAGTCAAATTCGTAGAGACAGAAAGTAAAATGCTAGTTACCAGGGACTGGGAGAGAAGGGTATGGAAAAGTTTTTATTTAATGGGTACAGAATTTCAGTTTGGGATGAATTTTTAGAGATGGATAGTGGTGACGGTTTCACAATAATATGACTATAGTTAATGCCACTGAATTGTATCCTTAAACATGATTAAAAATGGTAAACTTTATGTTATATATATTTTACTACAATAAAATTATTTTAAAATTAAGTCTTCTAGCCTTCCTATTGAGGCTGAAATAACATGCACCAAAAAAAAAAAAGAAAGAAAGAAATGCTTTTTAATTTGCATCTTTTTCCATTTGTTCACATAAGCATTTCCTCCACAAAGATCCTAAACTAGCCCTAGTCTAATCAGGGGAGGCCTCTGGCCACAGCAATTATTTCCATTTTTCACATCATTGGTGGTTATTTTGCCATCACTCCTCCAACCTAAACCAACATATACACAATATATATAATTTGACATTCCTTTATCTTGTAATTCACTTACCAGATATGAAAAAAGGCTCAATTCTCAAACATATTCAATGCTACTCCCTTGATAGACACACTCCCTTTTCAAAGCCAGAGGTCATGTCACCTTTCTGAATAAGGCAAACATTCTATCATTGCTCTCTTTCACACTGACCCAATTTCTCTTGTTTGATGAGGATTCCCAACAAGCTGAAAGCATTAGCATGTGAGAGATGACCCAAGTTTTATGCAGAGTTCATTTAATAAAGAATCAGGGATGGCAAATCTTACTTATAGAATTCAAAGGAGATGGCCATTTGCTTGTTAAACCAGTCATTGTCAGCATCTGTTCTGGACAAAACAATGACAGCCTTTAAGCTATTGTGAGACAGGATTAAGTTTGCTTCATTTCCCATTATAGTTTAAAGTACTTCCAATGATAGCTTAATTGATACAAATGTTCCCAACATTAAACATAGTGAACACAGCGGCAGTCAATAAAGCCAGGGTACGGGCATTAGGGAATGAGGAGTGAGAAGGAAGCCATAGGCATTGTTATTGCAATAACAATGGATCACCATCCTCACCATATCTTCAAATCAGAAGGTGGAGATCCAAAAGAATACACAGAGAGGCACAACACTGGAAGCAGACCTTGTGGATGAAGCAAGCCATTGCAATGATGATTATCGGACAGTAAGTGTAAGTGAAGCCATCCTTATTTCTTATAACAGCATAATCCATGAAATAAGTGCCTCCTATTTGATCACCATTTTAATAGATAAAGCCTCGATTGAATACCAGTATATAAACATAGATTGAAATAAGAAAAAAATTCAATGTGCCTCCTCTACAATAACACAGGGCTTGGCTGCAGGATTAAATGTGGAATCTGCAGGGTCAGACCTGGAAGGCAGTGAGCTGGTGTCTGGTTCAGGACTTGGTCAAAGAAGCCAAGTCATGTTTCAAAATCCAGGAGTTTGCTAGAAACTCCTCCAAGCCACATGGGGAAGATGGCCTGAGCCAAGTTGACCACAGAGCTAGGGGTCAAAGTCCAGAATGACTGGCCAATCTGAAGACAAATGGCTGCAGGGAGCAGCTACTCAGGTGGAATGACTGAATCCTCACAGCAGAACACAGTGGTTTTCGCCCTCAGTCATCTTAAAGGCACTCTTGGTACCTGAAACAATAAGACTTAGGAAACCTTAATGCAAAGATGATTCAACACTACAACATTTTGTGGAAGGAGGGGGAGTAGGGCAGCCAAGCTGTGAACTCTCCCTCCCTGAGGATTCTGGAAGGAGACATCTTGGTTGATGATTTAGGTCTTCCCCAGCTGGGACCTGGAGGAGATAAAGGCTGGAACTTAATTCCTGTTTCTAAATTGTCTCATCATTTTCATCTAATGTACTGGAACACTTTGCAGAGTCTTTGGTCTTCTTAAGAGCTTTAAGAAATGAGTAAATAGATAAAATACTCTCATTTTCTAAAAGTCATTGAATTAAATAGGAGAAAGCTTATACACAGCAGGTGAATACATATCCTTAAAAGGCTGACAATAAAATAATCACTGTTTTACACGATGGATGCTTACTCAGAGGGTAGTGGTTTGCTTGCCCATCTCATAAAGGGAATTTGCTGCGGGCATAATTGGCCCACTACCAGTATAATCCATTACGCACTTGGTGGCAATCACATGGACTGCTGAGACTGGAGCAAGCTAACAATCCCATTAGAGTGAGCATCATTTCTTTCCCTCCAATTCTCTCTGTGCTTGTTGACATTTTTGTTTTGTATTCAAAGCTGTTGCTGTGAATGCTGCCTCAACAATGTGACCTTTTGTACATGCAAAGTTGGCTTAAAAGGCTACTCCTTGACCTGTGGTCATTTCCTCATCGTCTCTTGTTGTAATGAGTCATTGGCTGGTGGCAATGGCAAGAAAATGAAGTTTGCTACACCTGAGGCTCGGGAACTCTGCCAGTGGGCCCAGGGTCTCCTTTATTCAGCATGAGCTGGCACTCTCCTCATTGCTGCACTCAGTGTGGCCACTCACCAGAACTACTCCCTACCCTGCCCCAGGAAAACCACACAACTCTTGGATTGTAGTGTTGAGTCAGTGGAAAAACTGTTTGAAGAAACCTGTTCCTATTCCCTCATTTTTGTGAAGAATAAATGGGAGGAGCATGGGGAGCTGCCATGGCTGAGCTCACTCAAGTAGGTAGTGGCTGAGCCTCTTTAGTCCCCTTCATATCCATCTTCTTATTGTTAACAACACAAAGAATAGTCATCAATATTGAACAATGATAACCACCAGGCACTTTATGCATATTGTTTCCAAACTTCACAATTCTACAGTCAGGCATTATTATGCCCTCTCAGAGGTTGGTACATTAAGCCTCAGAAAACTTGAATGGTTTGCCAAATAACACATCATTAATTCATAGTTGAGTTTGGATACAAACCTAGGTCAGTTTGAGTCCCTGCTCCTTCCCACCATGATCTCAGCAGTATATGGGACAATTCTAGACCCCACCACTCTCAGGCTCCAGAGAACGATTCCCCAGCACCCATGCTAGCTGTGACTGTCATATCCTCCTACAGCCCAGACAGGGTAAACTTCCAAGCATCAATCCCCTTCTATATTGTGAGATAGGTCTCTTAATATACTGCAAAGTTTTTCCTAATGTTTATTATAGAATGCGTGCTTCATCATATCCTTAGATTATTTACTGCAACCATTGCTCTTATGTCAGATATACTGACATAAGAGATGTTTTCATGTGGTGTAAAAGAATGGGGAGTGGAATCAACTTGTAGCATGATGGGAACTCATGTATACATCTCTCCTCAGTGGAAGACTGTGGCATCTCATGTAGTAGCCACTATAGGATTTGGATGTTTCAGCTGTTTGTCTGCACATGCCTAATACAGCAAAGCCAAATCTCAGGAATTCCAGTGTCAGTGTGAACAAGTGGCCCATTCTCCAGAGCCAGTGCTGCCTGGCTCCCTTTCTTAGACTTCCTGGGAGAGACTCTAAATTTGTAGTCTGGCGTTGATCATGATTTATTCTCTATTTTGACCTTAACAAATTATATAAGCCCTCTGAGCCTCTGTTTCCTTGTGTGTAAAGCAGGATAATAACAACCTGACAAGAATATTATGAGTACAAAATGATTTAAATGTCTTAATACAGGGTCTAACACTTAGTAGGCCCTCAAGAAGTGATAGCTTTCTTTTCTTCCCTTTTTCTCTGCTCCCTCTCCCCTGCAATCACCCCGATCACTTTCCCTTACTGACCTACCTCTTTTGATGCCCCTGCTGTCACCAAAGTGACATTCTGCATTCCCTCTGCTATTTGCCTGCCTTTTCCCTATGTATGATGAGAACTCGGGTAAGAATGGACTAATGGTGGCCCGTTGTTCTGGGGAACTTAGTTAGGAAAGATAAAGAGAAGAGTAATTGAGATGACAGAATCAAGGATTGTTAGTGATGGAAAAAAAAAAACCTATATGGTAGAGACTCTTACCATTTGCTTTATCTGATTCTACTCTCATTCCATGTAGAAGAAAGTATTATTCCTCCCTACTCACCTTGTGATTGCAGTGGGGTCATGTGAGTCATCCTGGACTATGAGTTGTGGGCCATGGTGATGTTGCATCACTTCCAGCACAGAGCATTTAGTTGCTGGTGCAAGGTCCTTCAGCCCTGGTCTTGCCACCGAAGGTGAAGTCTGAAGTGTTATGTTGAGACAGGACATCATAAAATAGTATTGATTGACTATATGGAGCGGGACCGACAATGGGTACATAATGTGAACAGTAAATACACTTTTGTTATTTCAAACTACTGTAAGTTCGAGCATGTACATTACCACAGAATAACAGATTGAATATAACAGTCCAATCATTGGCTTTCATTTTGTATTGACAGAGAATAATCTATAGAATATAGCAGTCTAAGCCTTGATTTTCATGTTGTGGCCTCTTGAAAAGGGGTGGGTTTTTGGCCTTAGTAAACAAGATATTTTACAGATCTTTTAGGAAGCAGCACCCAGACTGGGAGACAGATCTGTGAAATGTGAGTTTTAGCTCTGGCTCATCTACTGACTAAATGGTTCTAATACAGAACCATTTCTGTATTGTTCATGGCTGTATCCCAAGTATCTAAAATATGTTGAATAAATGAATCAACACTCCCATATTCCAATTGTTAGAACAAGAAAACTACTGAGGTTAGTCAAACCCTCTGAGTCCTAACTTTTCTCATCTTTAAAATAAGAGCTAGTATCTCCCAAAAGATGGAAAATATATCATCAAAGGCACTTGCCACTCAAAGATCCTTGCTACTCAAAGAGTAGTCCAATAATCAGCAGCATCAGTATCACTGGGATTGTGCTGGAAATGCAAGCTCTTGAGTCCCACCCCAGTCCTACTGAATCTAATTATGCATTTTTAACAAGATCCCCTAGATAATTTCTATGCACATTAGAGTTAGAGAAATAATCATTTAGATGGTACTAGGACTCAACATTAAATGGCCTGTAATCACATAGTGGGAAGGTTATTCCTTTTCCAGTTATCATTCAACTTTTTGGTTACTTTATGGAGAAAGTTTGATGTCAATATCTTTAACACCTTGCTAACAGCTGCTAATATCCTTTTTAACAAGGAGAAAGCAAGCCTTAGGTTCCTGGGTAGGCAAAGGTATTTATCTTGACTATAACAGCATTGTTTTATTCTCATTGTGTTTGTTTAAATGGTTGCCTTGTATTCATGGCAACTGATACCAGTTTTCTATTTAAGGTAGTGATGAAAACCTCTTTAAAATAAATTAATTTAGAAAAGTGAATGTAATTAAGGGAAAGAAACACATAATAAATGGGAAGAACTCTTTGCTTTAGTGATTCCTTCCGTGTAAAGGAACTCCATTGGTTTGACAATCCTGACCTCTGTCTTGCCTCCATAGTTTCACTGATTAGGCAACTTTATTTACTCTGCATGGGGTAGGGGTGGGGAAAGTGTAAATTTAGGAATCAAATGAGCATTCTTAGGTCAACATTCTCCTTCTTCCTTTTGAAATTTAAATACTTAGAGGATAATTTACTCATAGATAATTTGCTTATAAATTTCCAGTCCAATTGGTAGGATTGTAGCAGCAGGTTGTTTGTTTAATAGATCTTTATGGTGTGCCTATGGTAACGCTAGGTTCTGGTTGTGTGCCTTATTTTCTGTCTTCCTGCTGCTCAAAGGTACTGCTCCTTTTGAAAAGTTCCAGACCAGCCTCTAGTCAGGCTATCACAGTGTCTTTGGTTTCTCAGCTTCTGAATCTGCTCAGAGGTAAGAGTCAGGGGTACTGATGAGCTTGGGGTCCTTTTAGAAGAAAGCATCAGGTACTCATTTTCATTAATCATGAGACAAAAATGGAGAATTGTTTTTAAGGCATCTGGCCAATTGCCTCATGGCCTAACCACCATCCATTCAAGCAGGTCAGTCATGAGGGATTGTAGTCATTACCCTTTTCATGACCCTATTTTGGCAAAAGGCCCTAGATAAGAGTGCTCTGCTGTTTCCCTGGAGAGTAATCGCTTTTGTCTCTGAGCTCCACATTTGCTTATGTTAGTTCTCTATCACTTAAGTGGTGCCCCTTTATTCTTCATTATATTGCTCTGTTGTATTTCCATCATGATACTTAACTCCACTGCTTTGTTTACTTGTTTATGGTCTGATCCCCTGCTCTAGACTGTAAGCTCAAGGAGAGCAGAACCATTTCTGCATTGTTCACAGCTGTATCCTAAGTGTCTAGAATATGTTGAGTACATGAATCAACACTTCCACATTCCAACTGTATGAATAAGAAAATGAGGATGTGTACTTTAAAGATCTAGTTAGTAGTCACTTTGTAAGATCATTGTTGAACTCTGGAACTGAGATTTTCACCAATTGTTGCGGCCGTGCATGGCTCTAAATACAAATTTTTGTCTGCTGCATTCTATTTCTTTGTTCATTAATGCTCTACTTACAGTTGGAAAGTGTTTGCAGTGACTTATGATAAAGTCAACAATCATCATGCAAAAGACAAGAGCTTATAAGTAAGGGAGGACCCAAGATGAACCTTTACAAGAAATCATTGCTAGGGTATAACTTTCTACTGCAACCTATGCAAGATCTGTTCTCTAAGCTTCCTTTTCTGCTCTTCATGGATAAAGTTGACTTGGACACTTAAAACTGCTTTGAAAAAATATATATTCAGACTCCTTGAGCAATTTCTGGTGAAACTGTCCAAAATTTTCTGAAATTTATGCTTGTCTAGGTAACTGCTCATAAAGGCATGATGGCCAAATCAAATGATTCCATGCTTATTTTTCCCTTTCTCATGTTTCTTGATGTCAGTGGAGAGGTAGGTAGGAGTCAGAAGCAGCATTTTACCTAGCCCAGACAATTTTTTCAGTGGTATAGATAGGAGCATGGTTGACACTTTCTGGTCTTTTAGCCTCCCTAAATACAAAGAGGTCCAGATTGGCAATTTCCAAAGAATATTAAAGGGAAGTACACCGGGAGATAGGACTGGAATCTGCTTAAGGTTGGGGGGTTCCAGGAGTTCCTGGTTCGTGTGAGGATTTCATTGAGCTTATTGGCAGTGGATTAGAAACACATATCATCATTCAAGCTGCTGATAAATGTCTAGAGTTCGTTCCTAGACTCCAAATGTTTTTTCTTTGAAATCAAGCCCTTTTGAATGACCAACCCAAGTCAGTTTTACCTAGCAAAGGCAGAAAAGTCTAAACCCTGCTGTCTTGAAATATAGGCACAAACTTCTCTCAGATAGTAAATATTCATAACTATTGTGATTGTGACTGGTGTTCTAAAAATGAAAGACCAGGGAAAAATGGAGATTTAAGTCAGAAATTTATCACAGAAAAAGGTGAAACAAAGAACACAGTTCAATAATCACATCCCCTGAGCTACAGGCATACATGCAGACTTAAAGAAACACACCAACCACTTTGGGAGGCGGAGGCGGGCGGATCACGAGGTCAGGAGATCGAGACCATCCTGGCGAACACGGTGAAACCCCATATCTACTAAAAATGCAAAAAAAAAAAAAAAAAAAATTAGCCAAGCGTGGTGGCAGACACCTGTAGTCCCAGCTACTCGGGAGGCTTAGGCAGAAGAACTGCATGAACCTGGGAGGCAGAGCTTGCAGTGAGCCAAGATCTCACCACTGCACTCCAGCCTGGGGGACAGAGCGAGACTCCGTCTCAAAAAAAGAAAAGAAAAGAAAAGAAACACACCAACATTTTAGGAGCTGTGTATTCTGTGACAAATCACATCTTCCCATGTCATCACCCTCATAGTTCATTTGGACTAGAATAGACTCAGGGTTTTCTTCAGTCTGTAATATTAATACTCCTTACCTTTTACAGTGACTTCTCATGCACTATCCCATCTAAACATCACAACCCTCTTATATAGAAGGCAGGTAGACATTCCTTTCCCATTCTGAAGATGAGAGTCTGAGAATTTAAGTGATTTGTGAAAGATCATATGATAAGTAGCTGGCAGAGCCTGCACTAAGTTTCCAAATTTCTGATTTTTTAACTTTACACTTTTCCTACCATGTCTTACAGCTTCTTGGTGATCCCAGGAGGTCTAATATATCCTGCAGAACTATTGAAAGCTTAAAATATGGGGATATTATCAGGCTTAGATGCTCACTGAAGGCAGTAATTAACTTGAGGTAGGTGGACTTAACCAAGACTGTCCTGGCACTGATCAAGCAACTTTCTGGGAAGAACCCGTGGCAGACCCACAACATAGAGCTAGATTGGAATTGCTCCACCCTAGAGAAGGAGTGTCAATCAGCCAGTATTATCCCCAAACACAAGATCAGTGAATTTATTTCCAAGGGTAGGAGAGTTATGTTTTTTTGCCTCCCATGTGTTTTGAGGGCTTGGACCAAAGTGCAAGAATTTATGTAGATGACTTTCCAATCTACTCAATGCTTATTAAATAATTCATTCAGTGATGTGGCCAAGCATGCCTGGGTTGGTCTCATCTAGTCCCAATCCTTTTGGGACATAACTTGGCTCTGGGACACTAATCTTAAAGGAGCCAATACAAAATATAAGCCTTCTCTCTCTCGTCTCCACTTAGACTGGTACCTGTTTAACCTGACCTCACAGATACCTCCTTCCATGTTTAAAAAGATGCTTTCACTGCATTAGCACACATCACTTCCTTCTTGCTTTGTGAAATTTATTTTAACGGAAGTGGGGGAAAAAGAACTCTCCTTTATTGAGCTCCAAATATGTGTCCAACTCTAGGCTAGGCAATTCTAAAAACATGATGATTTCTCAATCTCATGACAATCCTGCAAGGTGATTATTTCACAGATGAGAGAAGAAAAGCTAAAAAGTTAAATGCTCCAAGGTCATACAGATTGGAATCCTAATGTGTCTTCAAATCTCAAGTCTATGATCTTTGCACCCCTAAGATGTTGTGGACCCAAAGATAAATTTGAGCTTTGGAGAAGGAGGTGGGTCTTGTCTTCTTTAGGAGGAGAGGAGAAATCAATCTCTCTCATTTTTTCTTTCCAGTAGGGCTCAGGGATGTGGAAGTTTAAGAGCAAGGAAGGCTTCGCAGAGGATGAGGGAAGCTTCCAGAGGGCAGGAAGGAGGTCTGGACACCCCAGTCTAGCAGGGGCAGAGCTGTGGCAGATGCCTTCCCAACACACAGACACTGCAGAGTCCTGCTGGTCCCTGCTTTCCCACACGGCCCCCTCAGCCTCCCCGCAGCCTGAGATAAGACACTGGAGGTCATACCTGGAGGCTCAGAAGGCCAGCGAGGAGTTGTGACCGGCAGACTGGGGGGACGGGGGACGGCAGGCCAGGTGGGAGGGGGTCTGGTGCCAGGCTTGGGCTCAATATGTAAGGGGTTGGGCAGCCCACGTGACTCCAAGGAGGCGGAGACAGGCGAGCTGGAGGGAGGACGAGCAGGCGCGGGGAGGGGTTCGGGGGTGGGGGCGCAATCTGAATAATTGAGGAGCTGTTCAGCAGCCGCGGCTGCCTCCTGCCTTCCTTTGCCGCCACCACCACTTCCCATCCCAGCTAGAGAAACAGCTCCGCGCTGGAAGTGAGTTCGGCCAGCTACCAACCTCGGCAGCCAGCCCGTCGCCTCCAGCCCCCACCGGGTGAGTGAACAGCCCCCTTTGCTACAGTTTGTCCCCCTCGGCGACCCCCGCGACCCAGCGGGACCCCTGCAACTGAGATGGCCGCCTCTCCCGGAATGACCCAGGGAGCCGGAGTCACCGGGAGCGGGGGACCAAGAATATGGCGCGGAGGCCGAGGGCGCCCTCCGGGAAGGGGTTCCCTGGAAGAATGGAGGAGCTGGGTCAGGCTCTTTCTGGCTCTGGCCCGGAATGAGGCCCGGACCGCCCGCAATCTGGGGGCACTGGGCTCTGACTCGCGGGAGCTGCCGGGCGGGGCGGGGGCCAGCGCGGCTGCGGCGCCGCCAGAGCGGGAGGCAGAACGGGAGCCGTGAGCGGCGTCCGGGCAGCCTGGGTCTCGGCAGACGCCGGGCCCGTCCTGTCCCCCGCCTTGGCGCGCACCCCGCACGGGCAGCTCCGTTCTCCACCTCGGACCAAGCCCATGAAACAGAGACGCTTTTCCAGCCGCAGACCGAAGGAAGGTCGGGAACAACGTCTGCCCTTTTGCCTGGGAGCAAACTCCTCAAAGGGACTCCCGCCGAGCCCCGCTCCCCGACCAGGCCGGTGGCGCCCCGAGGGGCGTCTGTCCCCGGAGAGTGGTGACTCGCCCGGGGGCGGCAAAGAGAACGTGACGGGAGCGGTGTCTAGGGGAGCTCCCTGCCCAGAGCCCCAGCAAGGGGAGCTCTCCTGCACTGCTTCACTCCTCAGTCTCCTCTCTTCCCCCACTCCAAAACACATCAGCTCCCCTCTAATCCAAGAGGGTCAGCCTAGGGCTCCGTGGCCACCGGGGAGGAGACCCCATCCTCCTTCTCTCTCCTGTGTCACCCCGCCCGCTCCCCAAATGAGTATTTTATATTGCAATTGAAGAGTGAGCAAAGCAAAGGCAGGGAAGAGATGCAGGAAGGCAGCAGCGGGGCTCGCGTCTGTTCCTGGCACTCCTCATTCCCCCACCTGTGTGAAGCTCGTTTCCTTGAGGTTTTGAGAGGAGAGACTCAAAGGAACGGGCTCTGGCGAAGGGATCCCCGCCTGAGTGTCGGGGTACGTCACTGGCTCGAGTTGCCCAAGGGCCGTAGAATGACAACCTGCCTCCCCCTAGGTACAGGGTCTAGGAGAGCGCCTGGGTAAGGTCGCTCTCCTCCGACCGAGCGCAGGAAAAGGCGCTGTCCGCGGTGCTGAAAGTTCTCGGAGGCTGGGTGCTAATACCGCCGCAACCCGCATTCCCTGCAAGCAGAAACTGCGTTAGAACCATGTAAAGGGTTCTAAGCAAGCGATCTAGAGAAACAGATAAAGAAGGGGCTTTGCCTTTCCCGGTTTTCTACTTTCCCGGGACTCCGCCTGGGTAAAGGTTCTCGGCTTTCCTGGGTGGAAGTGCAGGAAGCGGGTGTCACTTCAGGATCCAGCTTTGCTAACTTGGGGAGCTTCCTCGTTCTACTTCCTGTACCTGAGCAGTGAGTCTTCCTGTCGGTAAAGTGTTGAAAGGCAGTTAGGGATGCTGTTTTGATAATAAACATTTCTGTGGCTTTCAGGAATCAGAGAATTGTTAGGCTACACAAAGGAGGGGCTTCATGGTTATAGCTTTTTCCTCTTCTTAGAACGCTTCTTTCCCCACTGCATGTTATTTACATGCTTTAGATAAAGATCGCTAAGCAGTCCTGTATGTTTGTTTCTTTAGCTAGTCTTTTATATTACAGATAAGATGGGGAAAGGATTGAGCCAACTTTGGGAGGCCTGGTTTGTACTGAATACCTCTGTCGGCTAGGTAATAATATTTCATTTATACTTCACAATAGCTGCCAACCATAAGTTTCACACAGAGAAGGAAACGGAAACTTGATTCCAGAGATTGGATTCAAACTCAGCTCTATTTAACTCAAAGTCCAAGCCATTTTCATGACTTCATTTTGGTATTTGGCTCTGAATAGCTATTATTGGGGATTATAGCAGGAGAATGACAAAGAAGGGAGGCCTGCTCTTCTCTTTCACACACTCTCCTCTCTTCCAACCCTTTTTTCTTTAATCCGTTCACCCACTCACTGTCATGCACTCCCACCCTCCCAACTGGTTTTGCATGTCGCTTGAGATACCACCGTTCACACAACTTCAGCTCCAATACTATGGAAACAAGTTAGAGAACTAAACCAGCAGGCTTTTCTAGAAGAGTAGCAGGGTTTCAGGAAGTCTGGAGAACTAGAGTCCACATGTACTTTCATATTAAGAATTATACTATTGAATTTTAGGACTAGAATAGCTTTGAATAACATTTAGCACCATTGTTTTACGTGAAAGAAAACTTGGAAACCAAAAGACGGTCATTAGTCTAAGTGACATGATTGAAAAATTAGAACCCAGTTAACCTGATTCCAGGCCCAGTGCCTTTCCCACTATTTCCTGGTGTCTGAAATACTCTTCCATATTGCTTCTTTGATTATATTTGACAAAAAGTCCAACATCAGTGAACTATATAAAAGAACATACCAAAAATACAAACACTTAACATACAAGCATTCCCCTTACCTTTCTTCCAGCTCCTTTGTCTTCCAGCTCTTTCCCCTCTGGTCCTACTATTCCAGTGTTGTCTAACCCGACATACCTGGGAGATATGACCCACCTTCCTCAGTAACAGTTTTCTCTGCAGCAGCAATGCGGAAATGAGAATGGTGGTGTGGCATTTCTTTACTTGCTCTATGTTGTCTATATCTCCTCTTCTATGACCTATTCTCCAAAAAATAATTTTCCCAAAATTGGTTACCCTAAGCAGCTGCCCATGTTCTCACAGGGACTTGGAAAAGGCCCTAATAAGACCTAAGGATTTTTATTTAAAAAGAGCATTATAAGTGTTGATATCTATGAAATGCTTATCACATGTGAGGCACTATGCGTAGTTTCTTCATCAATCATTTTACTGAATTATCACAATTCTGTCAAGTAGGTATCTCAATTAAAGATGTTCTTAGAGTTCTAGTTCACTCTAACATACATTGAAACCTGATATTCTGTTCATTTCCTCTTTCTTCTCTTTCCAGCTCATAGTGAAATCTCATCTTCATTAATCGGATTTTTGTATTTAATTGATAGTTCCATCCTGCTCCAAAACTTAGCATTTAGAAATTCGAATTCAATTCAAATGGCACTGTTTTGCTCTCTCATCTCTTAATATTTACCAAACATATTCTCCCCATTTGTTATTCCTTATTTTAAAATTCCCATATGCCTCCTTATTGATAATGCCAACATTCTGCTTCAAATCTTCTCTAGAGTCAATTAAGGTATAATTTGTGATTAAATACATAACTTCTTTTGTACCTCCACTAGGTGATCTGTCAAGAATGCTATTGTTGAGGTGCTCTGGGCCCTGTGAACCAGAACCTTAAACTGTCTAGAACTACTCTGTCCAACATGGTATGCTAGCCACATGTAGCTATTTATATTTAAATTTTAATTAAACTTTTAAAAATTAAAAATTTAGTCCCCCAGTCACTCTAGTCATATTTCAAGTGCTCAATAACTCTATATGGCTAATGATTACTATATTGGACAGGGCAGACATCAGAAAATTTTTACCATTTAAGAAAGTTGTGTTGAATAATGCTGCTTTAGACAGTACTAAACATACCCTCACAGCAACGAAGAACTAGGAACTGGGAAGAAGTAAGGACCTACTCTTCCTTGAAGCTTCTGCCAAGAAAGGCAGAAAAAGCCACTTATGCCTAATACATCACCAACAGCCCAAAGATACCTAAGACAATTAGGCTATGAAGGAGTGTGCATATCTTACTTAAGGAGCTGGTAGCCTCTTGAGTTTGCTTCATATGAATTCTATGTTATTATAAAGTAAAATATTCCATGAGTGAGGTTTGCTGGTTTCCTGAATTTTGACTTAGATATAACCTAAAAGTTCCAATTCAAAATCCAAGTTTATAGATAATGTGGATATGTAATAACATGTGTGTGTGTTTATCTTGTCTTAGTAATCATAGTATGGTAGACATGCAAAGAATATAAGACTTGGAGTCAGTAGTATAGGTGCCACTTACTACTTGGTGACATTATGAGGCCCTCTAGAGCTCCATTTCTCCATCGGTAAGATGTTGATGAGAATTGCCATAACTACCTCAAAGGACTATTGTGAAACTCAAAGTGTAGGCATGTGAAAGTACTTTGTAAGGAGCATGATTGAATCTGCAATGGTTTATTATTTTATACAGATATGGTACAGACAATGTACAAATAGGGTAGTTCAGGCTGAATGCATTTCTGAATGGTTTTAATCCTGATATGACTGTATTTTTGCCTTTGTTGTCATTTATTTCACTGAAAAGTAGAACGGTGAAGAAAAAAATTAGTTATTGAAATTTCTGGTTTGTTAGATTCTATTAATTGAAATACTGTGCATTCCTTGTGGTTTAGTTTATTTGGTCCTGAACATTTTCTTCTCAGGATTTAAAAAAAAAAATAACTAGGAAGTCTAAGTTGTTTGGAACAGCTTTTACCTTTCAACTAATAGTTTTTAAGTAATAATCAATAATGATCCCATCAGGTAATAGGGCTTCAGAAATAACAAAATACAAGGATTATGGATATTCCTCAGTGTGAGTGGATGAGAGGGATAATTTTTAAAATATATTCTTACTATTTACAAATTGAAATGAGCTTCTATCCATTTTCATAGATCAATTGAACAAGAATAATTCTATTTCATGCATTGATTAAACCAAAATAAAAGTGAAAGTCATTAACTTGACTGAATTATTGAGTTTGCATTAGGGATTCTAACCTTAAATAACGAGTCTTTATTCATTCTCTAAGTTGAAATCTGTTGGGGTCATTAGGAGAACCTTATGCATCTGGCTAACATTTATTCCCAAACCTAGCATCTATGATCTACTCCTGCACTTTGATCTGTGTATGCTATTTATGCTTCAAGTAAAAGTGCTTTTCAGATGCAGCCACACCTTCTATAATGGCTCACCATTTTGATACTTAAATATTTTTCTCTTATAACACAAAGATTAACACAGTGCTCAGATATTGTAGAAAATAAGCCTGGAAATGAAGCTATTCCATCAGATGATTCTTCACTGCATTTATTAGGTTGTTATCATCTTGAAAACTCAACAAAGTCACTTTATTTATTCATTCATTCATTAATGAAGCACCTGAGAATCAAGCTGAGTATGACCAAGGGCATGAGATTTTATCTCCAGTTCCAGAGATCTAGTTTACCTTTGTTAAGAGTTGACGAAGGTATAGATACTACCTTGTAAGATGCTCTCTCAGGTAAATAGTTGAGACGTACACTTAGCCACTGTTTCTGGTCAAGCATGCTGTCCTCAAGCCTTTGTTGCATATGGGACTATATTACTGAGGGAAAAATAAGCGAAGTTATCAACTCTGGCTTCTAGTAAATGGTGCTAGCTTTAACAATAAACATATTTTGCTGGATGTCATGATTTATTCATTTCATTGGACTTGTTTACCTCTTGGAAGGGCCTGGATTTTGGAAAGGGGAAAATGCCATAACCTTGGAGCTGAAAAGAGTTTTTCTCTGTCTGTAGCTTAAAGGATTTCTCTAATTGTATATCCCAAGAGATAAAGAGAACTGACAGTGTAGCTTTGAAACCAATCCTTCTAGCATACAATCATCCATTTAATCAATAACATAGTTGAAGAATGTCCTATATTGACATGAAAATGCTGTGGTCAAGGATGTTTGGAACACGTGGATGATCAATAAATATTTGTTGAATTCAGACCATTGTTCCAGGTTAATTCATGCCATACACTCATCTAGCCAACCCTCTCTACCTAGAATTCAGTATCCCCTATGGCATTTTCCTTTAGCAAATAAAACAGGAGGCAAACACAGTATATCAAATTTTACCCTAATAACCACCCTTCTAGCCCTTCTCAGGGCATAAATAGTGATGGCCAAAAGAGACTACTCCTGAGAATTGTGTCTTGCTGCTTCACCCAGAAAACAAAGCATACATCAGCCCAAAGGCCTTGCATTTCACTGTGATGAGGCAACTTCAGAAACTCAAAGCTTAAATGGAGTTATGTGTTCTTTTCCGCTTTTATCTTGAAGGGATACTTGTCATTTCCTTCAGAAAGTATTTGGCTGGCCTTCACAATAGCAGCAGGCAATTGCTATTGTTCCTAAATTAAGAAGAAGCTTAGCTTAGAATGAAAGCACATATATTAATTAGAGGAGAACATCACAGTCTGATGGTTTACAGAATATTATCCTTTTTCAGGAATAATAAGGCTTCCCTTTAAGAGTTTTAACTGGTTATTACTGACAAAAATGAAAGAAAAACAGCTCATTCTATTCTAGCAAGTCAATAAGCAAATGCCTAGAATTAACTGATTCTTATTTGCCAAAGGCAAAATATTCCAACCCGATGAACAACGAATAATCAAGCTGGTTCTCATTGTCTCTTCATTTTTAAAAAATTTTTCCATGTTTTAAAAATAATCAGTAAATAAAAAACAATTCCACCCAGGTGTTTAAACATTCTGATGACAAAAGGGTCTTCACAAATGGAAAGGCTTAACTGTTTGTTAGAGATTATACAACATATTATTATGCCAATATTTTATAACAATCACATAACTGAACTCTCACTTTAGAGAGAAATTGATCCCAGGAACACTCACCTGTTAAGTTAATGTCAGAGGAATATGACTTGAGTCTCCTCTCTCTCAGCCAATTATAGAATGCACTCTTTTGCATTTTTTAACATCATGCATCATTTCATTAGTCATGAAAACTTGTTCAGTCGATGAGTTTATCAAAGATTCAGGTTTATCTTTTATCAAAGATTCAGGGAGTAGGAAAGAGTATGTGTTTGGATTTCAGATTATTTCCCTTTGTACCGCCAGGTGAAAGAACTACTGGTCAAGGACAGTCAGCAGGTAGAAATTTCAGGGGTGGAACTATGAGCTAGAGGAAAAGATTCAAAACCTCAGCATCATCCATGTTGCAAGAACTTAGGCAAGGATTTAACTCTTCTTATCTTTTTAATCTTCATCCCTAAAAGAAGATATTTGGATTAAATAGTGTACAACATCCTGCAAGTCATAACATTCTATGGTTCAAGGAAATAGGGCCAAGAGCTTGAATAATCCATTATTTGCCTCCTTAAGCCCAAAGAACTGAACATAAACCAAGATTCTTATTTTTACATCATTACTTATCAGAAGCTCTGAATTTCATGCTAGTACTTTACCTAGTAACAATAACGATAATGATAGCTAATACTTATACAATTACTATGACCTTATAAGGTTGGTAATGTTATCATTGCCATTTTACAGATGAGAAACCTGGATACTAAAGTAATTAAATTACCTGCCCAAATTCACACAGGTAACAAGTTTGTGCTACCATGCTATACCGCCTCTATAAAAACCACAAATCTGACAGACAGATAGCTGATGTGTGCCATTTATAGTGACTGGACACACCAGCCAATTCTCTGGAGAATTTCTATTTTACCTCCACTTTTTACTAGAAGAGCAATCAAGAGGGTGAATAGAACTCCAGGCCTGTGTATGGGAATCCACATTGTCTTTCTGTAAGATGGCTCTTGTGCTTTTGCAATTGATGTCATTGACCAATTGTTTACATGGTTCAGCATTGAATATTGGTGCTCTGCAGGCAGTTGCATTTGGTGAGGACCACTCTGCTGCCTCTTCCCAGAATGTGTGACTAGCCACACCACCAGAAATAGATGGATGTTGATGCAGGATCAATCCAGCACCTTCTAATGCTATAAAAGTCAGCCCCATATCTTCACTATTCAGTAGAGTCTTCTAGCTTCTGCCTTTAGGTTTTTGACTCAGTGTAACAATCCAGACAGCTTTTATGGTAGAGAGGGAGAGCTCCCAGAGAGTCATTTCCTGCAGGTAGGCTTGGGTCAAGGCTAAGACTAAAGCTTTCAAAATCATGTTGCGAAAATCCTTTTCTTCTCATTAATCCTATATTAACAAATTAGTCATAAATACAGTACACCACAGTACCCATCTATTTCACTGTGGATTTCAATGTATTGAATATACAAATGGGCATTTAGCTCTTAATATGGTATATCTAGCCAGCTGAGAATGCTCTGACTGTAGTCAAATATGTTTCTTCTTTAGCTCTAGTTTCTGGCTTGTTAAACTAGCTGCATATCCCATCAACACCAAGGCCAATTACAGAATGCATAACTCTACTTCTTCCTCTGTGGTTTTCTAGCTACTCTGTGGGGAGGGGGATGGCCTAGGAGTCAGAAGATCTGGTTTCCAGACTCAGCTTTGAAATGTACTACCTGTGACACTTGGGCCAGCACCATTCACTGCTTCAAGGCTGAACTTCCTTACCTTTAAAATAGGGGTAATAGATCTTGCCCCTCACATTACAAATTGGGTCAATGAGATGGCATTCACTGAAGCTCCTTGTTAACCATACAGTGTCCAAAGGAAAGAGATGGATTTGCCACCCTTTCAGTCTTTCCCAGTCAGAAATTACTCTCAAGTTGTTGATACCCAATTCTGAACCAGGGTTAACAGCTAAATCAATGTCTTTAAGGTTAAGAAGAACTTGGATCTAAATTTGTAAATCTAGAAAATGACACTTATAATAGGAGAAGCCTCCTGGTTTCTTCTAAATTAATGATCCTCAACCTGGGGCAATGTGACCTCAATAAGGGGTATTTTGTATTGGCACAGACACTGGAGGAGAGGGGTGTTACTACTGGCTTTTAGTGGACTGGGATCTAGAATGTTAAATATCCTGCACTAGACAGAACAATCCTGCAGCATAAAAAATGTCCTACCCAAAATGCCAATAGCACTACACCCCCACTGAAAAATATTGCTCAGAGTAATGTGCTGTTCCTGGTCCCTAATTCTCCAATTGATACTGACAGAGAGAGTTTACTTTTCATCTCCTCCCACAGATGAAATCCTGCCATGCTCATGTGAGATCTGTAATAGTTGTAGTTCAGAAGCATGACCAGACTTCCAGTAAGTTCACCAGTAAACAAAACAATGGGGTCAGAGATCAGTGATTTTAAAATTAGCCCTCAGAAGCCTCCACAAAAAGCCTCCTCCAACCTCTGCAGGGGCAAGGATTCCCAGCAGGTTACTATGCCTATAATGTGAGGGCTGGCCTAAAGGATGGCATTTAGGGATGTAAAATCAGCAAATCATGATTCTAAAACCACTATCTTTGCAATTTATTGAAGAAACATTGTAATATGCACTTGTTTTATGACAAGCATTGGCCTAGCTAGGCACTGGGTATGAGACATAATCCCTGCTTCAAGTCACCAGTAATCTGAAAGTTCCACAGATGTCATCCCCATTAATTATGTATGCAACATGATACATGCTGTAACATATTATGAGGGAGCCTCCAAGGAGAGACCACCAGGAAACAATTCACTTCCGCAGAGGAAATTATAATTGAACAGTATCTTGAATGGCATATAATATTTTTTCAGACTGATAAATGAGAGAGAAAGCTATTGCAGAAATGCGACCAGCATAAGCAAATGCTGAAGGTGTGAACAGAAATGATACACGTGAAGGCTGATGTGCTTACCTGGCTGGTGGGAGGTCATATTGGAAGGACTGAAGAAACTTGAATACAGACAGGTGGATGTATTTATTCCGCCAGGGGCTTATCCTTTGAACAGGATTTTTATGAGTATCTTAGGAATGTCATTTGAATTCAGGGCTCATGGAGTCCAATCTTACAACTAGAAGAAATCTCAGAAATCACCCTAGTGTTCTCTTTTCCCTATGTTTTATAGTTGAAGTAGTTAAAACCCAGAGATGTTGAATGACTTGCCCAAAGTCAGCTAGCAAATTTATGGCAGTATAAGAGCTAGAGCCTAGTTCCTCCTCTCAGTTCTCAGTTTTTTCCTGCTCTGTGCTGCATTCGGGAATTTTAGCCATCATTTGAGCATAACCCAATGTAACACACAAAGTGACTATTAAATATTCACGAAGCTCAAGTTTTCCATTGTTCACTGTGAAGCTATACCATTGTTCCTTTGTTACAAGCAGGTGATAGATAAGACCCTGAGCTGCTTCTACATGAGAGCACTCTTCAGAAACACAGACAGACAGTACACCAACACATGAGCATGACATCCTTTGCCTGCCACACACATCCTCCCCTGCCTCATTTCAAACTGCCAGAGATTATGGAGTCACAGCCTGAACAGAAGGCATCTTAATCTCTGGTGGTTCTGTAAATAATATGCTGTTCATGCTTGCATATAAATTATCACAGTCTCTCTATTTTCTAGACGAGGGAGGCTTCAGAAAGATGAAGACGCCTGCACACAGAGCATATAAGAGATAGGATTTCAGACCCCAGAGTTTCAGCCCTCTTCGTAAGATGGTTGAATTTTTCCCTCATCTACATGCTCCTAATAATTTATCCAGGCTTATGGTCTTAAATTTCACCTTATAGCCAAGTTAATCTAGTCTCTGTATATTTAGGTTTCTGAGATCAGTTATTTCTTACTTCCCTTTCTCTCTAGCCACTTTTCCTCCACGCTTCATTCAATAAGCATTTAATAGAAATCATCTAAGCTAATCCATTCAGTTGATGAGAATAGAAACTGAGATCCAGAGAGGTGAAGCCAGTTGCCCAGGTTTGCTCAGTTAAAAGCAGTATGGTGACTAGATTCCCTGACTCCCAGTCCAGTGCTTTGCCCTTCACACTAATACTGCTATTTCCCAAGGATAAATAACATGGCATTTCCCACTCTCAGGCTCCCTCACTCCTTGAACAACCCCACAGGATGGATAGAAATGACTGATTGCGTGTGCTCTGAGGCTCATTCCAGGACCTTGTCTAGAATGCCCACAACTTGTTATCCTTCATGCTGTATTGGTCCATCTATCACATTAAGAGGCTGGTTAGGGCAGAGTTTGACATACTTTCTGGTCTAGAAGATATTTATGATCAATGCCACCACTCAGGTAGTGATCACCGTAGAAAACAGTGTGCTCAGGAAGAAAGAGGGCAGAGTCCATGGCTCCTATCATTTGAGAATGAGGCAAAGTTCACCCAGAGTTTACTGTAAGTGGCAGGATATTAGATTCATAATCCCACAGACCAGGCAATTGGGCAATTAGATGGATTTAAGCAAGATTGGGAGTGGCCAAGACAGTGAAAAAAGACAACTCCCAAACCATTTCTGCTTCAGGGGCAGGGTATTTTGCCTGGATTGATCACCACGATGCATTTCATTAGTATAGACAAAGATCACATTGATAAAAGACTTTTTTAAATCAATTGAACTAAAATTTTCCATTTATATGTAACTTCTCAGGAATCATTTTAAGACAAAACCAGATGGTATTTCAGTAAAGATTATATTGAAAAGAGAAGCAAGTAAGAGGGGAAAGAAACCCCAGAGCTAGCTTCTCAGGTAGGGCTTTGTAGGGTCACGATTGTCTCACAGGCTGATCGGGCTAATTCGGTACAGAAACTTAATTGTATCCGTTTTATCAAGAGTGATCCAGCTCTGAAGAATCTAGCCATGCTCCCCAGGTCCCAAGAGACGGATTTGTTAGCTAGATGCCAATCTAGCCACACACAATAGAAGATGCTTCTAAGTGTGGCCCAGGCTATTTCCTTCCTAATAGTGGGATCATGAGAAAACCAAATGAGTGGTCAAAGATAACCTGTGGGCACAACATCAGGATTAACGGAGTTGGACAGACAGTCTCATGAAATGTGCCATCCAGGCTGCAACAGAGGCAAGAGAATTCTTTCAAACTCCACCTAAGAACACTTTTCAGGTTACTAGAATAGTTGTGTTCTTCAAAAAAAGGGTCTTGTTCTCTCTGTTTCCCTAGTGGTGAAGAAACTGGCAAATTATTTTGGTAAAAGATGGATTTATCTAGTCTCTATGCAGTCCCCATCTTCCTTAGGGTAATATTCTAGACATGTTATAATACTCAACTCAAACCCTATCTTACTTATGTCAGTGGCATCTTGTCCAAAGCCCCTTACCAAATCTTTGAACTCCTGGGCCTAATTCTCTGCTAAGGCAATGAAGATAAACCTGCAAAATCATTCTTATTATTCATGTACTTGTATAAGATCCATTACGATTAGTCTGCTTCTGAGAAAGTTGTTTAATTGTGGATGAGCTGTACAGATGGTGAGAATCACGGTCTCAGATGGCATGGCACTTGAATCTTACATTAGTGATGATCTTTTATTGGTCTCCTTTAGAGAGTTCCGGTAGATGCCACTGATTAACCACCAATAATAAATAAACCATCCGAGTGCTTGGGTTATTTCTGTAAGGGACACATCTCTTGTATTTTGTGCTAATTCTGTTTGTGTCATTTCAGAGGGCACTATGATCTTGCCTTGCTCTGAGTGCACCTGAGTCTGGTTTATCCTTGTCAGTAATCTCCATGTGTGGACCCTGACATTTGAAACTGAATCTGTTAGTCACTCTCACTACAGAAAACAGTCATGTGGCGACTATGACTCATCTACAAAACGCTGAAGGAATAGACTCCCAAGAGGTTTTTTTTTTAAATCATGCAACATTGCTACCTCTAAAAGAGGCCAAACAACCATTTTGACTATTTTTATTTTCCCCTGGAGCTGACTGGTTATCTTGATACTGAGTAGGAACAAACTACACAGACAGTTTGGGATTCGTTTTAGATTCTGTCCTAGTCACAAAGACTTTTGACACACTTTCTATTCGAGCATCACAATGCAGAGGAAGAAAATATCTGAATGAGTAGAGACTGTCGTGCCAGAAATAAATTCCTAATATAGACAACTGAAATATGCCAGTAGAGAATTTAACTATCAAAACAGAAACAAGAATTCCTTGTTTCAATACTGTCTTAGTGAATAGCCTCTGTTCTTCCTTTCTGCCCCCAAGTCTATTTCAACCTACAGTTATAAATAAATATTCTGATACCATTACAACACATTAAGAATCTAGAGAAAACTTGTCATTTGAGTACTATGATATCATCTCTTTACACATATGATTCCAATATAGCAACTTATTGAGTGCTCTTCTTAAAGTCAAGAATAATTAGACAACTATAATATAATACTTACAATAATAGTAGCAATCACATTTACTCATTTAATCATATCAAGTCGATATTATTATCCTCATTTTACAGATGAGGATTATAAAATTTGAATGACTTGCCCAAGTTCTCACAGCCAGTGAAGGTTAGAGTCAAGATTCAAAGACCATGCCATCTGACACCATGATCCTCACCATCTATACAGCCCATCTGCAATTTAAAAATTCTCTCAGAAGCTGATCAATCCTAATGGATCTTATACAAGTGCATGGATAATAAGAGAGTTACTTTGCAGGTCTATCTTCATTGCCTTAGCAGAGAATTAGGTCCAGGAGTTCAAAGATTTGGTATGGGACTTTGGACAAGTCCTACTTTTTCTTTCTTTGTTTCTTTCTTTCTTTCTCTTTCTTTCTTTCTTTCTTCCTTTTCTTTTTTTTTTCTTTTCTTTTTTTTTTTTTTTTTTTTTTTTTTGTGACAGAGTCTCCCTCTATTGCCCAGGCTGAAGTGCAGTGGCACAATCTCAGCTCACTGCAACCTCCACCTCCCAAGTTCAAGAGATTCTCCTGCCTCAGCCTCCCGAGTTGCTGGGACTACAGGCATGCACCACCATGATCAGCTAGTTTTTTGTGTTTTTGGTAGAGATGGGGTTTCACTATATTGGCCAGGCTGATCTCGAACCCATGACCTTGTGATCCACCCACTTCAGCCTCCCAAAGTGCTGGGATTACAGGCGTGAGCCACAGCGCCCGGCCAAGTCTTACTTTTTCTAGGACTGTCACTACATCTAAGAAAGAAATAATACCTTTTTATTCATCTAGTTATTCATTAAATCATTCAACAAATATACTAAAAACTGAAGCTATAATGGGAGAAAACCAGACCAGGAAGCATTAACAAAGATAGGAACCATTGTCTTGAGTATAGTTGCTAAAATAAAAACAATATTGTTGCTAAAATAAAAACAATATGAAGTCCCAATTGACTCAGGTATGTGGAAGATTATGTTCAAGATTTGTTGTTTTGGTTTCGTTTTCTTCATCAGTGAAGTGATTTGAATTGTCTCATGTAACTGTCACAAGGAAACACAATTACAGGCCCTAATGGCCAACATAATATAACTTACTGCTTACAAAAACAAAGGCCTAGATCCTCAAGGCTCCTGTGAGTGGTTTGTGAAAGACAGATTTACCCTAAACTATCAGCAATACACACTACATCTCTAGATTTAAATTAATATTCTAGAAGTTCAAGATGTATCTACATGTGCCAGGAACTCATTTCTTTCAGTGAAGGCTCAGATTGTTTGATTATCCCAAAGCAAGAGCACAGGCATAGCACAGAGAGACTAATAAGCTGTAATGGGAGAACTGATGGCAGAAGGGATATTTATTAAGCAAAACAGAATGGGGGTTTTGAAAGGAAGGCAAGTAATTTGAAAGGCCATTTTGTTTAGTTTTAGAGAGTACTAAAGTTTAATCTGGATGATGGACTGGAGTATATTAAGGAAATGTTGAGTGAGAGAATGAAAAAGAAAATTAAGTCAACAATAAAAGAAGGGGTGAGGAATAAAAAAATCACCTGGGGGTACAATGCACACTATTTGGGTGATGGGTGCACTAAAAGCCCAGACCTCACCACTACACAATTTATCCATGTAACCAAAACCACTTGTACTCCTAAAGCTATTGTTGGGGGTGGGGGTTGGAGAAAAAGCATGGGAAAAAGAGAAAAGAAATTACATTCATTTTTAGATACTTTTTATCCTAGGGAAAGTTAGGATAGAAGGCCTGGGGGCATCTGCTGAGCAGTACAAAGTGAAAATGCATCTCATTCCCCACAATGAAAGACTTTACCAGTGTCCGGGCTTGGGAGTGAGAAGTACAGATAAACAAATAGTTGCCTCTTTCTCAGTTTTGAATCATTCTATTTGTTTCCAGTTTTCAGAAATCACTTACCAGAGATATCATCATTAAGCCATTAACTAATGGATCCCAACCACACCAAGCCTAGAGGCCGAGTTTGGACTCTCTCTTTTTTTTTTTTTTTTTTTTTTTTTTTTTTTTTTTTTTTTTTTTTTTTTTTAGACCGTGCCTCACTCTGTTGCCCAGGCTCAAGTACAGTGCTGTAATTATGGCTTACTGCAACCTTGACCTAGCGGGGCTCAACTGATCCTCCCACCTCCGGAGTAGCTGGAACTACAGGCATGCGCCACCACACCTGGCTAATTTTTGTGGGGTATTTTTGTTTTTTGTTTTTGTAAAGACAGGGTTTTGCCATGTTGCCTAGGCTGATCTCGAACTCTTAGGCTCAAGCAGTCATCTGCCTTGGCCTTCCAACGTGCTGGCATGAGCCACTGCGTCTGGCCTACTATTTGGACTTTTAAGGTGATTTTCCCCTCTTTAGGCAAAGAACATCAAGCCTTTCCTAGCATAAGACCAAAAACAAACCAAAAAATCAAGAGGAGATCAGTCATTAGAAAATAAAATAAATTTACCAGCTTCATCTCAGCTTGAAATCTCAGCTTGAATGCAAGGGCCAATTTCTAAGTTTAAAAGTAGGATCATATCAGTTGTCAATGAATTTTTAAGGTGTAACTTGTAGCATGACTGCATCATATCTCTCAGGGTGGTCTATTTCACCTTTCTTTAAATGTTAAAGCAAAAGTCTTGGCTTTGGGGTTTATTTTGTTTCTTTTTTTTTTTTTTTTTAACTGAACTATAAGGTGATCCTCACCAGAATTTGTTTTGGGCTCCGCTTCTTGCAGTTTTTTAGAGAAGCCTTTTATGACAAGCTCGGTGGCTATAGGATGAGTGAAACTCGTCTCTCCCAGACCTTGACTGCTGAAGTAAGGAGACTAGACTTTAAGCCACAGGCAGTGGGAGCCACCAAAGGTGGTTGTGACCGGGACAGTGATGGAAGGTTCTGACAACAGTGAGTGGGATGGACGCGACAGGAGAGAAGCAAGAGACAGACGAGAGAAGCTGGAAATAGAAAGTCAATTCAGGAGACTGAACTGAAAATTGTGCAAGAAAAAGAACATTTCTTTGCTGTAGAATCAGGGTCCATTTTTGCTATTTGTTGGCTAATGTTTAACGATGTCACTGAAATCTTGTTTGAGAACTTAGCTCCAGCTTCAAACACTAAGGAGAAAGATGGCCTCTCCTCTCCTTAGTTCTTCACCTGACTCCAATCGCCCCCCCTTTTATTCTCAGCTGGAAGGACTCCTCCACTTCCGGTAAAAGGGTTGGCAGAAACGAGCAGAGGTACAGAGAGGAAGAAAAACCAGATGAGCTTTGCATGCTTGGAAACAAAACAATGTCGAGGAAGCAAGCACCCAGAGGGGTGGAGCTGGGCGGTGGTTTCAGCACAGCCCTCCCTCACTGTGTTAGCCTCACCTCACACAGGTCCCTTTGCTTCTCTGGGCCTGAAATTCCTCTTCTGCAAAACAGAAGCGCAACCATAGATGATTGCCATGGCTCCTTCAGGCTGGAAAATTTATAATATCAGCAGCATATTATTAATTTAAAGATGCATTACATGAATCATATTCAATTCAATCCAATTCCAGTAGGAACCACTCCACAAAATGCCAAAGCTCCTAAGGGCAACTTTCCTCACTTTATTTTTCTACCTTCATTTCTTGCTTTTTTCCATTACTCTTCTGGTGCAGTATTTTTCCCCTTTTCCACTTGTTTCTTCATTTTCTAGTAATGGCAGGGAAGGGGTCATTCAATAGGACAAGAAGCTGAGATCATCTGTTTATCCACAGGACAAGGAGGAACCAAGGCCCAGCCAGCCAGCTCTTTCCCACACTGTTCTGCTGGTGACCCTCAACCCTACACCAGCAAGAAGAGGAAGTCAAGCTCAGCCTCCCTCTGACATTTTTTTCACTCCTTTCTTCACCAAGCTGCAGGGTTCCGGATGTTTAGACAACTCTGCTCCTCACTGTCTACAGACCTATCAAGGTAGCTGTTGTCACTCCCTGTTCCTAGGAAAAGTATCAAAGAGGGAGACAATTTGCACAACTCTTGTTCTAGCTTAGCTTGAAAATAACCACCATGGACACATGCACATGAACACATGCAGCCCCCAGCCTTTTATCTGCAACTGCCTCTATTTAACTATAGCCTGCTCAAATCCAGCAGCTCAGCAGAACCATGGCAGCCCCACTCCCAAGGAGAGGACTACACCCTGACTAGTCACTTATTTCCTAGTTCCCTTAGCTACTACTGCAGTTAACCATCACCTCCTTGCATTGCTCATCTCAGTTAGCGAAGAGCCCAGGTAGGGTCTCCTCTACTATGCTACCCTACTCTACCCCACCCCTGCCAGGCCAGGAATTTCTACTTACTGCTTGTAGGTCTCACCTCCTATGCCAACTTGGTTCTCTTTCTTGTGAAACAACTGAAGTTGCCTTGAAATAGTAAGGGCAGAGCACAGAATCTATTTATCCTGGTCTTCAGAGCCTAAAGAGACTAGAGATTTCCTTCTAACAATCAAGGTTTCCATAGCAAGAACCAGATTATTGAATTTCTAGAAGTCCTAAAACAAAACAAAACAAAACAAAAACCCACTCACTTCTCAAAATAGGCCTACAGGGCCTGAATCCACATAAAGCCCAAAGCAGGAAAGACAGGGAAGATTTAGTTGCCAAACAAGTGCTATAGAAAGTGCAAGTTACATTAAAATTAGAGGTAGCAGTTGGTCCACCCCCATCACCTAGAGTACTGACAACACTTTGCTTTTTAATTAGTATGCACCAGGCATTTCATATACATTAACACAAATTACGGCAACAATCCTACAAGGTGGACATTATCCTCCTTTTTTAGATGAAGAAACCAGTGCTTAGAAAGAATATACACTTGTAACAGGTAGGGCAAGGACTGTAACACAGATTTGCCTGGCTTCAGAGACTAGAGGCTCTGTAGAAAGCTACCTTGCCTCTGCAAAAGGATAAACTGCTAAAACATAAACTTCATGAAATAAAACCCAAATCAGTAAACTGGAGGGAGACCCCTGTGTCCTGGGACTACTGCCTCTAACTAGCAGCATGACCCTGGGCACATCTTTTGGGTTTCAGTTTCTTTGTCTATGAAATGAGAGTGTCAGATCCAATTATTTCTTCCAGCTCCAGAACTGGAGAGTGTGCGTTCTAGTCCCTGCATGCCTCCTCGGCAAGCAAGGGACCAGCAGCTACAATCTAACCTCAGCACAACAGATCTCTGACAACAGGAAGTGCTTCTGCAGAGCCTCTGGAAATGATTCAGAATTATTTTCTGTTCTCCAGTGAGAACCTATAATTTCTATCACGCAATTCCCCACTGGTCAGGGCTGGCTTAAGTAACACTCACTGCTGCTTTATTACTCCGCCGCTCCACGACGCTCTGACGACACTGGAGAGAGGATCTGTGCTCCATACTTGTCACACATGGGTTTAAAGGGGTAGTGACTCAAAAGTGAAATGGGGAGAAAATATAAATATTACACACCCACACATAGCTCTTATATGAAAATCCATCACTAGAACATAATAGTAATGATGGAATTATTTACTGAAAAGGATTCATTATTTAATAAAAGAAATCACCAGGATCCCTATCAGTAGTGTGTTCGCAGCTCATCAAAGGCTGAATGTGGTGGAGAGGTAAATACTAAATCTAATGTACTATGAATCGAAGCTAACCAAATGCTGATGAAAACCGAAGAGGGTGCATATATTATTTAATGTGAAAACGGGATACTGTGTTTGCAAAAATTTGCTTTACACACAACCTTTAAGACCAGTGTTTGTTGGACCAGGAGCGGTGGCTCACGCCTGTAATCCCAGCACTTTGGGAGGCTGAGGTGGGTGGATCACCTGAGATCAGGAGTTCGAGACCAGGCTGACCAACATGGTGAAAGCCCATCTCTACTAAAAATCAAAAATTACCCGGGCATGGTGGCTGGTGCCTGTAATCCCAGCTACTTGGGAGGCTAAGGCACAAGAATTGCTTGAACCCAGGAGGCAGAAGTTGCAGTGAGCCGAGATTGCACCATTACACTCCAGCCTGGGCGACAGAACAAGACTCCATCTCAAAAAACAAAAACAGTGTTTGTTGAACTGATGTGAGTGCATCTTTCTTGCAGCAGGAGGCCCAGCAATATAAATCTTTGCAAATGGGCAGGGTGCACACCAGTAAGAGAGGGAGAGGAAGGTGAAGGTGAGATATGAGAGAGCAGATGTAGGCCTAGAAAGGCATCATGGTGACAAATGTTATATTGAATTTTTTTTAAATGGAAGGGTGTTAATAGAAGAGAGAATGAGATGCAATTATTCAAGTTAAACAACCAAAAAGAAGCTTCATCTAAACCATGTAGAATATCAGTAGGGTTCCTTTGGTCAGCACATTAACCATTAATGGGAGTTTTACAGGTGAATAATATTTCTTGGCCCAGCACAGTGATGCACACCTGTAATCCCAGCACTTTGGGAAGACCAGGAGGTCAGTTGACTTGAGGCCAGAAGTTTGAGACCAGCCTGGCCAACATGGCAAAATCCCATCTGTAGTAAAAATACAAAACTTAGCCAGGTGTGGTGGTGTGCGCCTGTAATACCAGCTACTCAGGAGGCTGACTCATGAGACTTGCTTAAACCCAGGAGGCAGAGGTCACTGTGAGCTGAGATCGTGCCACTGAACTCCAGCCTGGGCGACAGAGAAAGGCTCTGTCTCAAAAAAAAAAAAAAAGGAATAATAATAATAATAATAATATTTCTTGTAGCAAGACTGCAGCTAAACAATGACAGAAGCATTGGGAAATCTCATTGCTGCCCCTGTGGTTTACTATCCTGATTTATATTTTTTTAATTTTTTATTTCCATAGGTTTTGGGGGAACAGGTGGTATGAGTACATGAGTAAGTTCTTTAGTGGTGATTTATGAGATTTTGTTGCACCCATCACCCAAGCAAAATACACTGAACCCAATTTGTAGTCTTTTATCCCTCACTGAGTCCCCCAAGTCCATGGAATCACTTTTATGCCTTTGCATCCCCATAGCTTAGGTCTCACTTATGAGTGAGAACATATGATGTTTCATTTTCCATTCCTGAGTTACGTCACTTAGAATAATAGTCTCCAATCCCATCCAGTTTGCTGCGAATGCCATGAATTCAATCTTCTTTATGGTTGAGTAGTATTCCACTGTATATATATACCACAGTTTCTTTATCCACTTGTTGATTGATGGGTATTTGGGCTGATTCCACATTTCTGCAATTGGCGAATTGTGCTGCTCTAGATATGCGTGTGCAAGTATCTGTTTCCTGTAATGACTTTTCTTCCTCTGGGTAGATACCCAGTAGTGGATTGCTGGATCAAACGGTAGATCTACTTTTACTTTTTTAAGGAATCTCCACACTGTTTTCCATGGTGGCTGTACTAGTTTACATTTCTACCAGCAGTGTAAAAGTGTTTCCTTTTCACCACATCCATGCCAACTTCTATTATATTTTTATTTTTTGATTATGGCCATTCTTGCAGGAGTGAGGTGGTATCACATTGTGGTTTTATTTGCATTTCCCTGATCATTAATGATGTTGAGCATTTTATCGTATGTCTGTTGGCCATTTGTATATCTTTTTTTGAGAATTTTCTATTCATGTCCTTAGTCCACTTATTGAAGGGATAGTTTGTTTTTTTCTTGCTAATTTGTTTGAGTTTGTTGCAGATTCTGGATATTAGTCCTTTGCCATATGTATAGATTGTGAAGATTTTCTCCCACTCTGTGGGTTGTCTGTTTACTCGGTGGCCATGTCCTGTTCTACAAACAACACATGATCAACAATACCCCATGGGTAGCCTTTTAAAGTTTTTACCACTTTTCCATGTAGCATTTTTCATTTAATCCTTGTCATAACCCTGTGGGGTAAGCAGAGCAGATATTCTAGCCTCATTTTGTAGACAAAGAAACTGAGGCTCCAAAAGGTAGAATGATATGTCTAAAGACACAATTTGTCCACAACAGATTAGTCTGGACTTGTAGCTACTAATCCAGTACTCTCTTCATGACACCCCAATAGACCTGAGGCTTAAGGCACCACCAACCAAAGCAATTTAAGTGGAAAACTGCACATATATTTCGTACGAAGGTACACACACAGCAATTACCCAGGCTGAGGAGTCTGTGGATCAATTAAAAAATATTTGTTGCAAGAAGCTTGCTAGGTTCAATATAGAACCCTGAAAAAGACTGAAACATGAGCCATGTCCTCAGGGGGCTGACAGCTCTGGGTGGAGCCTAGACTGTGAAGGGACTTCAGGCCACAAAATGCATTATCAGAAGTAGTAGTCATACCAGTTTAGAACCAGAGAATGAGGAGAGGAAACAGTCAGAAGGAAGAAGTGGAGGCAGGTTGCTCCCAATCAGGGTGAGGGGAAGAATGAGTTACAAGACCCCGGAAAGGGTACTAATGTGGGGAAGGAGGGGTGTCTTTTCTTTTCTGCTATGTGTTATTGTAAGTTCCAGACACGTGGTGAAAGTGGTTATATATGTGACCACAGCAATGCAACTCATAGGCTGAATTAAAATAAGTCAAAGATTAATTGGAGATAATTTTTCATTGGAAATGAAAAACACTGTCCAACTATGCTCAGGATTTTCTTCTGTTATTGAGAAGAGTTGCAAATGCTGGGCCACATTTTGTTCTCACTGTTGTTTTCCATGAAACAAAATCTTGGTCCACTACGTACAGATTATGAGGGGGTCTATAGATAGGCAATGTTTATTTTTTATGCACATCCTTGCTAGCGCCTAATGTTATCAAACTTTAAAATTGCTGCTTAAAGGCCGGGCGCGGTGGCTCAAGCCTGTAATCCCAGCACTTTGGGAGGCCGAGACGGGCGGATCACGAGGTCAGGAGATCGAGACCATCCTGGCTGACACGGTGAAACCCCGTCTCTACTAAAAAATACAAAAACTTAGCCGGGCGAGGTGGCGGGCGCCTGTAGTCCCAGCTACTGGGGAGGCTGAGGCAGGAGAATGGCGTAAACCCGGGAGGCGGAGCTTGCAGTGAGCTGAGATCCGGCCACTGCACTCCAGCCTGGGTGACAGAGCGAGACTCCGTCTCAAAAAAATAAATAAATAAATAAAATAAAATAAAATAAAATAAAATAAAATTGCTGCTTAAATAATAAGTCTGAAGTAGCTTCAAATGGGTTTAATCTGTATCTCTCTGATGACTCATGAGGACTTTTCATGTGTTTTTTGGCCATATGGACTTCCTTTTCTGTGAATTGCTTGCTCGTAACCATTCCCCTTTTTCTGCCATATTGTTTGCTTTTTTTCTTAAAAATCTGTAGGAATTTTTAAATACATATTATTTATACTAATCTTTTGTTCATTATATGCTTTGAATATTATTCTCTAGGTCTCTGGCATTTCTTTCTTTCTCTCCTCCCCCTACCTTTTAAGTTCAGTTTATTATGGTGTCAAGATTTACAACTAATACACTTACCACTCTGCTAACAGAATTCTAAACTTAAGAAAAGAAATTTTTCTTTTGTTGAAGGTAGGTTTTCAGAAACTTAAATTTAAAATGATGGAATTACTTGAGCAATAGACCTCCTGTGCTGTTTCTCTCCACCCCTGAAAGCTAATGTCAGGTCTGCTTCAAAAGGGAATTTAACTGGGATTATGCTTTAAGTCACTCATTTTTTAGAAAATTATTGATGAGAAAAAATTTACCAAAAATAAAAGAGCTATGGGATTTTCTTTATTCAATAATGTTGTGTCCTTCCAAAAACATTTGGTAAAGACAACCAGGCTAGAGAGGTGGCAAAGCCTATCCAGTCCTCCTCTCCTGCGAAAGCCCAGTGGACAGAAAGTGTTTGGTTTTATTTAGTTGCTAATTACACATTGTGTGAGACTGGGGTCCCACTTACTGAAGCCAACCGCAGTGTAACCTCCCAGATTCAAGAGAAAGTGAAAGATGAAAAAGAGGGAGAGGAAAAGAGAGTGACAGGTAAACTGTATTATGTCACTTGAGTCTATTGGGTTTTTTTTTAATCCAAGTATCAGAATTAATAACTTTAAAAGAAAAACTATGGCATTTAATTAGAACGTGGATTAATCAACATCTTTTTCTTGAATAATGCAAACTAATGAGTGTTCAAGGGTGAAAATAAATTTGCCAGAGAAAAAGAAACTGAACAAAAAATCACATTGTGACTGTCACATCTCTTATATAAAAATATTTTCAAACTAATACAATAGTAAGTGTGTTAAAGTGATGTTATGGATCTTTCTCCCACTTAATAAATTTTCTCTATAATGATAGTCAATTATTATTTTATAGTAACAATACCTTTAAGGAAAACAGGTAGCATTATATTTCTGAAATCAATTAGCTCTTCTGATTGAGAGAAATATCTTTTCTGATATTTAGAAGACAATCACTTAATAAATCAATTTTAACTTAATAACAATTCACCTCTCTGAAACAGAAGAAAATTACATTTTATATTTTGTCCCCTGAAAACAATCTAAAAGTTGACACGACCCTTTGAAAACACAAGTGTGCTATTTAACTTGTCCTCTATCAGTTTAATACTGGCGGCAATTGACAGGAACATATTAAGTAATAATTTTGTGGGGAAAAAGTTTGGAAAGCCCTGTCTGGTATTGCAGGTTTTGTGAAGCAGATTTTCATGCAGTTGGATTCCTACATAAACCTCCCAACACAGCACTTGGCCAGGCGGTTACCTGCATGAAAATCAACAGCTCACATTTCTTCAGTTAAGCAGGCCCACACACAAGGAAAACGATTGGTATCAGGACTCGGCATTATTATAACAGGAAGGAATGACCACCTCTTCTGCTTAGGTGTAAGCAGAAGCTTAAACAAGCCATTTTTATACTATAATCTTACATTTGTAGCGAGCAAAAGAGCCCAGTCATTGAAATCCAGCTTTGTAATTCTCCATTCAGAATGACATTGTAGGAAAAACATCTTGTTTCACGCTGTCATTTGACATTTTTCATATGAAGTAGGTGTGTTTTGTATTTGAATTTCAGCTGCACAGTCTTATTACTGAGCTACTCACATCTATCATGGTAATCTGAAAATAAAACTGACTATTTTCCCAGATACCTTGGTGTACAAAGCACAGCAAGTCAGAAGTAGAATGGAGATTTTGAACTTGAGAAGTGTACACCTGAAAGGGAGTTTAAGTAGTTAACCCCTTCTACTCTGCCCTTTTATTTTCTAAACTGAGAACACCAAGGTTCAGAGCAGTCCTGCCTAAAACGGGCCGTTGCGGTGATCCATTGACTTTATTTGTTTGTTTATTTCATTTTTTGAAAGGAAGTCTCAGTCTGTCACCCAGGCTGCAGTGCAGTGGCACAATCTCAGTTCACTGCAACCTCCTCCTCCCGGAGAATGTTCAACAGGAGAATGTTCAAGCGATTCTCCTGTCTCAGCCTCCCGAATAGCTGGGATTACAGGTGTGCACCACCACACCTGGCTAATTTTTGCATTTTTAGTAAAGATGGGGTTTCGCCACATTGGCCAGGCTGCTCTTGAACTCCTGACCTGAAGTGATCCACCCATCTCGGCTTCCCAAAGTGCTGGGATTACAAGCATGAGCCACCGTGCCCAGCCTCCACTGACTTTAACCAAAAGACATGGAAGTACTGGGATGTCCTAGGGAAATCTCTGTGTCTCAGACAGACTTTTTGCCCCCAGCGTGTAGTGTAACCCAATTTCCCCTTTGATAATCAGGACCAATTGGCCTAAATACAGTAACTCCCTTTCTACCTCTTTCCTTGCCTTTTAATTCGGAGGCATAAGTCTTGCTCAAGATCACTAGACTATTCAGTGGGAAACAGAACTAGAATTCAGGGTCCTTGCCTCTAAATAATAATAAACACTATTTACAAATGCTTACTATATACCCTGCATCTTCCAAGTACATTCCAAAAAGCATCTCCTTGAATCTTTACAATAATACTTTTGGGGAAGATACTATTATTATCCCCATTTTACACAAGGAAAAAAATAAAACTGAGATGTGGAGAGCTCAAGTAACAAGATCGCACAGCTGCTCAGTGAAAGAGCTGGGATTTGAACCAAGGTTTGGATGCCAGGTCTCCACTCTTATACACTAGGTCATACTGCTTCCTTTCGTCAGTCCACATCTTCCAATTCAATGATATTTTCACTTCATAAGCTAAAAGCAACTGAATATGAGATCCCTGAGGGCAGGAACATCTTCCCTTCTATCTCCTGCTCTGGCACAGCACCTGACACAGAATCAGTATTTATTAAGAGTTTTATCAATGGAATTGAACGTCTCTAGGTAACAAAATTGGACGACTCCAACTTCCCACCTTGCTTTCTGGAGACCAGGCTCAGCTGGGCAACAGAACTGCCCATCGCTGTGAGGTTTCTGGAAAAAAATGGGCTCCACATTCCAAAGGATAGCCTTACCAGTGGATCCCCGTAACACATCCTGTTAGAAAGTCCTGGATGGCCTATACCCAATGAGACCAACCAATTTATCCAAAAATAAATAAATCAACAAGGCAGGAAGCTACCACAGAATACACTCAGTAGGAGAACTGTGCTTCATAACCCACCTGGAAGTCATGGGAAAGAACCGACTCTGAGAACTCTGATCTGCCCTCTGACTGATTAGGACTGAGAAATAAGTGCAAGAGAAAGGAATTCTTTGAGCGGCCAAAAAAGCCTCATGAGCACCACTTTTTTAAAGATACTTCCATTCATTCATTTATTATTACTTTTGTCACAAACCTGATGAAAGTGGGGCAGAGCCTGATGGGCCATATATTAGTAAGAATAATGTAGATCTTGAAATAATTCACATGAAAAAAAAACAATGAAGTGGCTTCCTTCAGTGTGTCTATGTCTGTCTATGGTAGGCAAAAATCAATACCTAGTTCCTCTAGATTTTCTGAGGAATGCCTAAATAGGGCCTGTGTTGAGTTTCTGCTAATAAAATATACATGCAGAAAACAGGCTTTTACAGCAACTCAATGTTCTCTGTGCTGATGTTGAAAAAAGTATCAGTGCCCTCCTCAAAGAATAACCCTGCATATCCAACATTTTTGTTGTCATCCAGGCCACATAAGGCCTAAGTGATTTACTGAGATATACCTTACAATAACAGCTGCGACCATTGAAACCCTACTATTACAAGGAGCCCTACATATATCATCCCATTTAGTCCTCCCACCAAATCTGCAAAGTAGACATGATTAATGGTATTTACAGAAGATCTGAAATTTAGAAAAGCTAAGGTACTTACCCAAGTTTGCACAGAGGAAATTAAAGCCAAAGCTAAAGCCAAAGACTTCCCACTTCGCCATATTGCCTCTGGACAGTGAGACCCCAGTCCCTATCCAGGTTGCCATATTGCCTCTGGACAGCGAGACCCCAGTCCTTATCCAGGTTGCAGGCCATTCTAAGCCCCACAGAAAATGAGTTCGCAATATAAGAAATGGGCTGTGATCACAACTATTTACGAGTATCATATCTTAGATACATGTTAGCTAAGGTCTGAAAGTACAAAAAACATAGCATCTCTTTGCAAAAAGGTGATATAATTCAACACCTTCATTTTACCAAAGAAGAAACTAAAGCCCAGGGAGGTAAACCATACTTTAGCACAACCAACATTGTGATACACCCACTATGGGCAGAATTTTGTGCCAGTTTGCACATTTAGTAGGGGAGATAAAGAAACTATGCCAATTATTAAAGCAATGAGCAGAAGAGTTGTAAGGCACCATCTCCTTCTAGGAATCTCTTCTAAGCAAACATCAAAGATGTTGTCAGATTTATATGCAAACAAGTTCACTGTAGTATTATTTATAATAGTAAAAATTTGATAGAAAACTAACTGTCTAACAACACCAACATAGATAATTATATCAATTATGTCACTAAAGTCATGTGCTGTGTAATGACGTTTGAGTCAACAAACTACATATACAACACCATGGTCCCGTGAGATTATAAGGCTATATTTTTACTATAACTTTTCTACATTTAGATACAAAAATACCACTCTGTTCTCATTGCCTCCAGTATTCAGTACAGTCACATGCTATACAGGTCTGTAGCCTAGGAGCAACAGGTAGTACCATGTAGCCTAGGTGTATAGTAGGCTGTGCCATCTGGGTTTGTGTGAGTACATTCTATGGTGCTTGCACAATGATGAAATTGCCTAAGGAAGTCTTTCTCAAGCATAGCTCCATCATTAAGTAAATGCATGACTGGATATAGTGAAACACTGAACAAGCATTCAGATCACATTTTATAAGAATATTTTAATCATCTGAACAAATGTTCTTAATATAATAAGTGAAAACAGCAGGATACAATATTGTATATACAGTTTGAAAATAATTTCAGACCGTTTTCAACCAAAATGTTAACAGTGGCCAATTCTAGGCAGTGGAATATGGTGATTATTATTTTCTTCTTCACGCTCCTTGTATTTTCCAAATTGTCCACAATGAGCTGTATAACTTTCATAGTGAGCCAAACAAGCAATTTTTTTTTTTTTTTGAGACAAAGTCGCGCTCTGTCGCCCAGGCTGAAGTGCAGTGGTGCGATCTCAGCTCACTGCAACCTCCGCTTCCCAGGTTCAAACAATTCTCCTGCCTCAGCCTCTCAAATAACTGGGATTACAGATGTGCACCACCATGACCGGCTAATTTTTTGTATTTTTAGTAGAGACAGGGTTTCACCATGCTGGCCAGGCTTTTCTCAAACTCCTGACCTCGTGATTCGTTCACCTCAGCTTCCCAAAGTGCTGGGATTACAGGTGTGAGCCACTACGCCCGTCCCATAAGCAATATTTTTTTTAAAAGTGCTTGGCAACCTCTTCATAGATTACTTTCCACTGGCGCCATCTTCAAGTAAGGGGCTGTAAGTAAGGAAAAATAGATGAGGGCAAATAACCTAAGGACATAAACTTCATTCTTTTTGCATCAGGGCGTTGTTGAAGGCTCCTGAGCAAAGAGATAATAGCCACAGTTGGGCTTTCGGAGGAACCTCTGCCGTGGAGCAGAGAATGGGGAGGAAGGGACTGAAAGCAGACGCCAATCAGGCTGTGACTGCAGTGGTCAGGGCAGCTGGTGGCTCATGAAGGCTGCAGCAGGTGAATGCTGCGGAGAGAGAGAAAGGGACTGTGTCAGAGACATCACAAAGGCCTAGTGCTGGCTGTTTGTGGAGATGAGGGAGAAGCCACCCAGCTGGGAAAAGGAAATGTTGAACGTCAGTTACAGTGCAATTTCGACATGGCCCCTGGGACTTTGTACTGAATAAATGAAACATAGGCATGGAAGACAAAACGTGAATTAATAAACCTCCTACAAGAACTATTTCTCCTTAGCTTAACAAGCCAGGAGCTGCCATCTGACTCATGGTTAATTTCATTCTGGTCATTCTGAATTGCATTACTGACATCATGGCTGTGCAGTGGAAGATGTAATAGAATCAATACTCTAATCACTCCTAGCCATGCCCAGCATGGTTCCCAGACAGAAAAGAAGAGCTGGCAAATGTCTCAACATTTATTATTTTCCTCCTCTTCTTGCTCTTGCCCATTTTTTTTTCTTTTTTAGCTCTGCAATTTGCAGTTTTCCCTAACAGCTAACTATCAGAGTCACACCAAGGAGGTCTTAAAAATATGGAGAGAAACAAAGCTACTGGAAATATACACACTGATATATTCATAGTGACATCTGTAGGCAGTGGAATTCATGGCAATGCGTATTGCTTCTTTCTATTTAACCATGTTTCTCAAGACTTTTCCAATTAATATGTATTAATTTTGGAAAGAGGAAAAAAGGTAATGTTAAAATGTCAAATCATGCAAACAAAAAAAAAAGAGTTTTTTTAACAGTGGCTGGGGCACCAGAGCTGCAATGGGAGCATTGGTGTTTATGGTTGACTCCAGTGCCAATGTTGGCAAGCAAGTTGTTTAAACATAGCAGCTGCAATTCAGACAAACCTATTCTCCCACCTGTTCTCATTTCAGAGGCCCCTGCACTATGACTCCTTTTGGGTCCTAGGGCTTCTTCATCTGTTCATAGCCTCAGCTCATCCTCCCAGACATTTCCACCATCCTTGAACATCTCACATAGGATATTTGAGTTTTAAATTGCCTCTTTCCTTATGGACAAAAAAGTTTTGCACCATTAAAGAATTCCTGCTATTTGGCAGGCTTTCTATTGTTGCAATGATGACGATGATGATGATGATGATGATGATGATGATGATGATGATGATAATGTTACTGTTTTGAACTGGGAGTTTCCCTTACTCCCTAAAATTACACATACAGATTGCCTATCATCTCAGATAAGGGCATATGTAGTATATAAACAAATGGCAATACATCTTTATAAGCTGCAAGACTAATCAATGTCTCAGGAGAACCAGAACAGTTACTTTCCTAAGGTGTAAGAACATATGGCAATACTGAAGATTCGCTCTTTCAACCAAAATTTACTGACCTGAATGATATGCTAGGCACTGTGCTTGGGACTGAGGTAGAGCCAGGGATGCCAAGGTGAACAAGACAGGGCACTTACAGTCAGTGGCAGAAAGAGAATCCATTCTTGCATTTCAGAATGATAAATGCCAGAATGAAACTCCCCAAAAGGCACTTTGGGGAGCTCAAGGCAGGGCACAACTAGGTGAAGAGAAGAACAGCAAGGCTTTCATAGGAGCTGATGCAGCTAGTTCCAAAAGATGAATGTGATTTTCAAAGAGCTGTAGGTATACCTGGTAGAGGGGTAGTGCATGTGGAGATCAATAATCTCACAGCCATAGGCTAGGTGGCATGCAGGAAAAGGATTTGGAAGGTGATCAAACTGATAAGTCATGTTCAGAAGTTTGAACTTCATATTACAGACCATAAAGAGTCATCGAAATCTTTCAAACAAGGAATAACCTAGTCAGATTCCTATTTTAACCATGTGGGACATGGGCTAGAAAAGGCAGAGAAGAAAATAGGCAAAAGGATGCAGAAGATAACTTTAGAAAAGAAGCTCTCAATGGGAGTGGTATTGCCTCCTAAGCAATGTTCTAGAAATATATGAGATGTCTTGACTATCAAAACAGTTGGGGGACACAGTGTCATTTAGTTGTCAGAGGCTAATAATGTTAGATGTACTGCAATGGGCAGCACAGTCACATATGAGGAAGAATTAACTTTCAAATATACCACCAGACAATCATACAGGTCAAAAACCTGTTAGTAATGATCTCAGCAGCTCAGAACATAATTCCATTTTGCATATAAACATAAAGTACTATGTATAAATTTTATATGTGCTATAAAGATTGATATATAGATCAACGGAATAAAATTAAGAGTCCACAAATACATCCTTACATTGTTGGGCAACTGATCGCAATGCCCAACAATGTGAGGGTGTATTTCTGGACTCTTAATTTTATTTTATTTTCAATTTTATTAAATTTATGAATGTAAGAGTGTATTTCTAGACTCTCATTTTTCCTGTTGAATTGTCTTGACACTAAGACACCAAATTGTCTTGACACCAAGACAATTCAATAGGGAAAAGATCGGTATTTTCAACAAATGGTGCTGAGTCTACTAGATACACACATGCAAAAGAATGAAGGTGGGCTGGGCGCGGTGGCTCATGCCTGTAATCCCAGCACTTTGGGAGGCAGAGGCAGGCGGATCACAAGGTCAGAAGATCGAGACCACGGTGAAATCCCGTCTCAACTGAAAACCCTGTCTCTACTAAAAATACAAAAAATTAGCCGGGCGCAGTGGCGGGTGCCTGTAGTCCCAGCTACTCGGGAGGCTGAGGCAAGAGAATGGCGTGAACCCGGGAGGCAGAGCTTGCAGTGAGCCAAGAGGCAGAGCTTGCAGTGAGCCAAGATTGCGCCACTGCCCTCCAGCCTAGGAGACAGAGCAAGACACCGTCTCAAAAAAAAAAAAAAAAAAGAATGAAGGTGGACCCTTACCTCTTTCTTCAGTCATTATTCAAAAATTAACTTAGAATGGATTAAAGACCAAAATGTAAGAGCTGAAACAATAAAATTCTTGGAAGAAAATATAGTCAGAAATCTTTGTAATTTTGGATTAGGCAATACATTTTTTAGATATGATATCAAAAGCATAAACAATAAAAGGGAAAATAGACAAATTAGACTACTTCAAAACCAAAAAACTTTTGCATTTCAAATGAAACCTTTAAGAAAGTGAAAAGGAAAAGCACAGAATGTATTATATTGCAAAACATATATCTGAGAAGGATTTCGAATCCAGAATATATAAAGAATCTTATGACTCAACAATAAGAGAAATAACCCATTTTTAACGGGCAAATTATTTAAATAGATATTTCTTCAAAGGTACGTACAAATGGCTGATAAAGATGCTCAAGATCTTTAGTCATTAGGGAAATAAAAGTAAAACCACAGTGAGATACAACTTCACACCCTTTAGGATAGTTGTAATTTTAAAAAGATGAACAATAACACGTATTGAGAAAGATGTAGAGAAATTGAAATCTTGATCCATTGCTGGTGGGAATGCAAAGTGGTGCTGCTGTCTTGGAACACAGGCCAGCAGTTCCTGAAAATGTCAAACACTGAGACGCCATATGATCCAGCAATTCAACTCCCAGAATATATCCAAGAGACCTGAAAACGAATGTCCACACAAAAATCTGTACACAAATGCTCACAGCAACATTATTCATAATATCCAAAAAGTGGAAACAATCCAAATGGTATCAACTGAATACTATTAATGAGTGAACAAAATATGGTATAGCCATATAATGGAATATTATTCAGCCATAAAACAGAAATGGAGTTCTCCTATGTGATACAACATGGATGAACTTTGACAACATTATGATAAGTGAAAGAAGCCAGATACAAAAGGCCACATATTGTATTACTGAATTTATGTGAAATGTCCAAAATCAGCAAATCCATAAAGAAAGAAAGTAGATTAGTGATGGCCAGGAGTTGGGGAGGAGCAATGCTCATGGGTATGGGATTTTTGAGATGGTAATTAAAATGTTCTAAAATTAAATCAGTGTGATAGTTTCACAATTCTGTGAATATACTGTATTAAAAAACACTTAAATATACACTTTAAAAGGATGAATTTTATAGTATGTGGATTATACTTCACTTTTAAAAATTATATGTGCTGAATTTTTCAGAAAGGCAACCAATATACAAATCAAGGAAAGATGGTCGGCTGCAGTGGCTCACACCTGTAATCCCAGCACTTTGGGAGGCCTAGGCGGGCAGATCACCTGAGGTCAGGAGTTCGAGACCAGCCTGGCCAACATGGTGAAACCCTGTCTCTACTAAAAATATAAAAATTATTCAGGCATGGTGGCAGGCACCTGTAATCCCAGCTACTCAGGAGGCCAAGGCAAGAGAATCGCTGGGAGGTGGAGGTTGCAGTGAGCCGAGATCCCACCATTGCACACAAGCCTGGGCAACAAAAGCGAAACTCTGTCTCAAAAAAAAAAAAAAAAAAATCAAGGACAGATGGCATTAGGTCTAGTTTGGAAGTTTACAAAAGTCATTTACCATTTCACAAAACCACTTCACCACAAACCCTGTCCAGTAGTATTTGAATCACCAACACCCACACTTCATGGTTTATGGCTATTGCGATTGCAGTGACTCTATGCATAGATGCAAGTTTGAGTATTTCATTATATCATTCTTGTGCATTTACAGTTTAAAGAGCATTTTTTACTATAAATTAATTGCCTTCTAGTTCTTCTTCATATTATAGTGAGCGTACTATATTGATTTTTCTTGAATAATGTTTGTGGGTTGGTTATACTATCTATGAACTTCATTTCAGCATAGAAATGGGCAGAATGCCCCATCATATTTGTAATGAAATGTGTGCTATTAAAAAGGTGGCATTAAGGCTAATAGAATTGAGGACTACTGACCTATTTTCAGGTCACCCCTTCATTACACACACATGTCCAGTCACAACCGTCATTTAATTATAGCTCAGGGTCTTCCTCTTTCCCCCCTGCACATAAAATTACAAACAGGTAAAACCACAGCAGCCACAGCTTTTGGCATTTCCCTAGACTAAAGGCTTCACCCATCAGACCTCTGCCCCTGGAATTATAAAGATTTCCTTGGAAAGAGTTTAAATTGCTTTCCATCCTCGCTGTCATTCAGTTTTCCCATGCCTCCGTGGTTTGAGAGGTGATATTTAGCTGATTGATCTAGATACGTTTTCTCCCCTGCTTATGTTAAAAAAGTAAAATGTGGAGGTGACCTGGGGAACCATTGTTTATTCTCAAAGGAGGCAATCTTAGTGTCACTGTTCAAGCAAAGTGCCTCTCCCCAGGGCATCGGGTAGCTCTAACTGTTAGCATTTTTAATTTCTGAGGTCATAAGTGTCACACTGGGGACATTTAAACAAACTTCCTCAGCTTGGGCTGATAGAAGAGCTATAGAGGAGCAGCCTGCATTGCAGAGAGGGAACTGGCCCACCATTCAAAAGGCTGGCCACGGTGGCTCAAGCCTGTAATCCCAGCACTTTGGGAGGCCGAGGTGGGCGGATCACGAGGTCGGGAGATTGAGACCATCCTGGCCAACATGGTGAAACCCTGTCTCTACACAAATACAAAATATTAGCCAGGTGTGGTGGCACACGCCTGTAGTCCCAGCTACTTGGGAGGCTGAGGAAAGGGAATTGCTTGAACCCGGGAAGCAGAGGTTGCAGTGAGCCAAGATCATGTCACTGCACTCCAGTCTGGTAACAGAGCAAGACTCCATCTCAAAAAAAAAAAAAACAAAAAGAAGGCCAGTGTCCCAGTCTGGATTCAGTCTGAATTATTATTGAACTAGTCACTTTCTGTCTCTCCAAATCTCTCTTTTTGTGTCTGTAAGATGAGGATATTAATGCCTATATTTCCTGCCTTACAGATTCATGATAATCAAATGTGAAAATATTTATAGTGTTTTATGTCTATTCATTTCTACATCCCAAGTGCCACCTACTTACCAGCAGATCCTGACTTGGTATCAGGGACACTACAGTGCCTACAACAGACACAGCTCTGCCTTCATGGAACTCAGAGACTAAAAGAGACACAGACTCCAATGAATAATGACACAATTAATTTATTTATTATATAACGTGCTCCAAAGGAAAAGTGCAGTGCTATAATAAAAGTTTATAGGGGTGACATAGGGTCTAAACTCATTCATAGATGAGAAGTGATGCTCAAAGTGAGACCTGAAGGGTTAGTCAGAGCAGCCTAACCAGGAATTGCAAAAATATGGTCTAATGGTTTTCTTTAAAATACCGATTCTTTTTTTTTTTTTTTTTTTTTTTTTTTTTTTTTTTTTTTTTTTGAGACGGAGTCTCGCTCTGCCGCCCAGGCTGGAGTGCAGTGGCGCTATCTCGGCTCACTGCAAGCTCCGCCTCCCGGGTTTACGCCATTCTCCTGCCTCAGCCTCCCGAGTAGCTGGGACTACAGGCGCCCGCCACCTCGCCCAGCTAATTTTTTTGTATTTTTAGTAGAGACGGGGTTTCATTGTGTTAGCCAGGATGGTCTCGATCTCCTGACCTCGTGATCCGCCCGTCTCGGCCTCCCAAAGTGCTGGGATTACAGGCTTGAGCCACCGCGCCCGGCCTAAAATACCGATTCTTGAATCCCACTCCCAAAGATGTGGATTCAGAAGCTCCATGAAAGAGCCTGAGGAGCTGTGTCTGTGCTTTTAGTTTGTTAAGTTTCCCAGATGATTCTCATGTGCAGCCAGGCATGGGAACAACTGAGCTAGGCAAAGAGTGGGGAAGAACAAAACAGAAGCAGCTACTGTGAAGACCCAGAGGTGGGGTAGAGCCTTACTGCTCGATGCAAACCAACTGCAGCACAGGTAGAGGCATCTTCTGGAAGCTTCTTAGTAGACTCTCAGGCCCCATTCTAGATCTAAGGAGGCAGAAATTCACAAGATTCTCAGGTGGGATTTTATTTATTTATTTAAGCCGCGTGTTCCACTTCCAGTGATTTTTTTTTTTTTTTTTTTTTTTTTTTTTTAGTGTCTGTTAAAATACCTAGAAGCACTGGGTAGGAGAATTGAAAGAACCTTGAAGGAAGAGTCCTGGCTTATCTGTTCTGGTATCCTTAGCTCCCAGCACATATAAGGCACTTGGTAAATATAGCTTAAATCAAAGTGCACAAACATACATTTTTATTTTGTGGGAGCTGCCAAATTCAGAGATTACTAAGATTGATGAAAAATTAATCCTTCTTCATATGGAAATGGGCAAAGACATATTCTATTGAAGAGTGGTGAAACTGGCACAACCTTTTGAGAGGGCAGTCTGGCAAAGGGCACTAGAACATAAAACATGCATGCCCATTAACTTGGTCACTCCCCTCCAAGGAGCTTAGCCTAAGGAATTACACAGACATGTCTGCAAAATATATGTCCACTGTAGCATTGCTTATGAGAGAAAAATAATGAGAATAGCTTCAATTTCCATTAAAAGGCAATTAAACCATTGTTGGACATAAAATGAACAATCCTGCAGCTGTTTAAGATGACACAGATGACATATACTCTCTTGGATATGTGATATCGCTGATACATTAAGTTTTAAAAAGGTCATAAAATAATATCTCAGTTTTGTAATATGTATTTCTTCCACCTCCTTCACCCCTTCCACCTTTGCTACCCCTGAGCAAGACCAACCCCTCTTCTTCCTCCTCCTCCTCAGACTACTCAGCATGAAGACCATGAAGATGAAAATATTTATGATGATCCACTTCCACTGAATAGAAAATATATTTTCTATTTCTTATTATTTTCTTAAAAATTGCATTTTCTTTTCTCTAGCTTATTTTATTGTAAGAATACAGTGTATAATACATATGACATACAAAATATGTGTTGACCATTTATGGTATTGGTAAGGCTTCTGGTCAACAGGCGGCTATTAGTAGTTATGTTTTTGGAGAGTCAAGAGTTACATGCAGATTTTAGGCTGCACAGGGATCGGCATCCCTAATCCCAGTGTTGTTCAAGGGTCAACTGTGTTTACAATTGGCATATATTTTTTGTTTACAGGAGAAAAAATATATTTTTATGTTCATAAAGGAAAACAAAACCCTCCACTTCAGGCAGTGGAAACTACTCTATTTGGCTTACAGAATCTGCAGAATGCAGTGAAGAGAGTGATAAGGAAGAGGGAGGAAAAGGAGAAGAAAGAAGAGAAAGAGGGGAAGGGGGACGGTGTCTTGACAGTCTTACATCTCCATCCAGGTGGACCCAGCCCTGGCTACACATTAGAATCATCTGGGAAGGCTTCTGATATCTCTGATGCCAGGTTCCCACTCAGACCAATTCAATATAAATCTCTTGGAAATGTGGCTGGATATTATTATTTTTAAAAGCTCCCTGGGTGTTTCTAATGTGTATCAGGGCTGTGAGTCCTTGGAAACTGGCCTGACAGACCAAGGAGACCTGTCCATCATCTACCTGCATGTGATGTTGTTCATGGTGCCACAGCTCTCACCAACAATACCAATTCAAGTGCACCCTGTAGGGAGAAAAAAAATAACTGGAGTTGTGAAAGACTGATCAAATCACCTTCTAAGGCAAGCTGTCCATCAGTATGAAGGGCCTCCCGTCGATTGCTCTGAAAGTCGGAGCACAGGGAACCAGCATGGGTTGACACTGGGATTACTCCAGGAGGCAGCTTGGAGATCTCATTGTTTGGGAGCAGGAAGAACTTCCGTTTAAAAGTACAGTGCTAGTTTTCATATCTTGAAAAATTATAAAATTCCCTCATCTCTTTCTCCTTCTCTGTTCATACCACCATATAAACTTCTCCCCACTAAACAAGTCAGTGGAAATGGAAACACTATATCATGTTCTGGATTGTTTTAGTACCAGCAGGTTGGCTGTACTAGTATAGGCCAATCACCATTGAGACCTACCAAGTCCAGGGTGTGTCACAGGGAAATTGGAAGCATCGAGGCGACCCTAACACAAATGCCCTTTCTCTGCATATTTTTCACTGTCCTAAAAAAGTCCCCCTCAGTCATTTCTCAACCTGCTTTCCAACAGACTCCTACTTTCCAGGTCACTGGAAATCCTGGTGTGCTCCAGGATTAGTAACATTAGATTCTGTCTGCTTGTGTCTGAGAGCTGGGTGAGTCTTCACCTCCAAATGAGATGTGATCACCGTTTGTGATTAGATGGGCAGCCTGCTAGCTGACAAAGTAACAGAATTTCTTCTCTTCTAATGCCAAAAAGGATTGCCTGGTAGGCCAATATTTCAATTTGGTTTTTCTTGGTTAGATACAGTTCTGTTTTCTCTGTTCATGTCCAGTGGTTAAAGTACGGTTTCCTGCTCAGATAAGTCCTAGGTCATTAAAGGGCAGCAGAGGAAGGCAACTCCATAAAATGTTAACAGTTATTGGGAGGCTGCTGGCCACAAGGCACTGTGCTCAGCTTGTTATGAGTTAACATAAAGTTGATTTATTCAAAACTGTGCTTAGTAAAAAGTGACAGTCTCCCAAACCATAAATAATTATATATCTTTTCTTTAATAAGAATATCAGCGAATGTGAACCTAATTGAAAAGTTTTCTTCGCAGGAGAATAGCAAAGATGGAGGTGGCTATAACTTTAAGACTTTCAGCCAAAGGCACTTTTGTTTATATGGCATATGTTTTGTTACCAGTGATGGGAGAACTGGGGTAGGGTGAAGGGAAAGATAATCAGGAAGAAAGAGACAGCAAAGAGTAGTTTGGGATAAGCTCTTAAGGATGTTAAGAATGAGTACACACTTGATACCAAGTTAAGCTGTTCCAATTTGGCCAATTAAACTCTACAGGGACAGCCCACTTCACCCACACATGTAGCATGACGTTCATCACCAAGCACTGTTCTCCTGTTACTACATTAATAATAGAGGAAGGGAAAAAGACTCTGGATAAGGGTGAAGGAGGAAAGATAGGCTTTCGGATCCTATTTGGAAAGAGATGAAGAGCCAAGAGTGGATTGCAGAGGGGTTGGGGGAGGCGTTCACTGCTGGTGACCGGAGCACATGGCCATGGAAGCTGGCATCCTGGCTCTTCCAATGCTAGCTTCAAAGACTTGAATAAATTCCCCAGCTAGCCTGACACCCAATGTCCTCTTCTGTAAAGGATACTACACCTTTCTGGTGTTGTTTCTGAAATTTATTAAGTGCAGACTCTGCAGCTATGCTGTACAGTATAATAACCACTGACCACATGTTAACTATTTAAATTCCAATTAATTAAAATTAATTTTAAATTTAAAATTCAGCTCTTCAGTTGCACTAGCCACATTTCAAGTGTTCAATAGCCACATGTAGCTAGTGGCCACTGTATCAGACAGCACAGAAAATATTTTCATCATCACAGAAATTCTACTGGACAGTGCTGCCCTACAGTCCAGTCTCTAAAGCTGTTCTGAATAGAGTCACATGCCAGCTCTAACAGCAGCTGTGTCACTTTTAACAAACGTCTTAACTGCTCTGTGTCTCAGTTTCCTCATCTTTACCTTGGGAGTGGTTAAAAACAGTGTCTCTCTCACAGGGTTGTTGTTAGAATATACAGACAGCTCTAACTTAAGATGGTTCTACTTAATGACGTTTCCACTTTTATGGTGCAGACATGATACACGTTCAATAGAAACCATACTTCTCCCACAATGCTGGGAAGTGACTGTGAGCCACAGCTCCCAGTCAGTCACGTATTTTCAACTTGGGATATTTTAAACTTACAATGGGTTTATCAGGTACTTTATCATAAGTCAAGAACTGCATGTAAATCAGTTAAAATCATGGCGGGTACATAGTAAGCATCATATAAGTGACACTGTTATTTAGGTGAGGTTTATCTAGACTTATTTAAGCACTATAATTTGCATGTCAGATATATAGCCATTTAATCTCTGTTTTTAGCCTCCCAAAAAGAGGCTCTTCTCTTTTGTGTGTGTGTCTGTGTGTGTGTGTGTGTGTCTATTTTACCTTTTTTCTGCTTGTAACAGAATGACACCCAGAGTTCAGAATAATGAGGCTGTTTCAGTCCTGTAATGTGTCCCGAGAGAAGTTCACCCCTTTTTATTTGGAGATTTCTCACTAAGTGAATAGAATGGGGACCCTGGCCAGACCCAAACCACAGGCAGGGAGGATTTACCAACTCTCGCCTATGACAGGCAATACAAATTAAGCACGCTCAATACTAGACTCTGAATGTGGAGGCTTATTTATTAAAATACTCTTCAGATGTCAAAATAGAAAATGCAGGGCCGGGCATGGTGGCTCACGCCTGTAATCCCAGCACTTTGTGGGGCCGAGGTGGGTGGATCGAAAGGTCAGGAGTTCGACACCAGCCTGGCCAACATAGTGAAATCCCGTCTCTACTAAAAATACAAAAATTAGCCGGGCATGGTGGCACGTGACTGTAGTCCCAGCTACTTGGGAGGCTGAGGCAAGAGAATTACTTGAACCCAGGGGACAGAGGCTGTGGTAAGCCGAGATCACGCCACTGCACTCCAGCCTGGGCAATAGAGTGAGACTCCATCTCAAAAAAAAAAGAAAAGAAAAGAAAGAAAATGCAGTTTGGCCCATCCCGTTTCCTAACCCTCTTGGTCCTGGAGAGACTGTGGGTTTTTGTTTTGTTTTGTTTTTTGTTTTTGATTTTGTTTTTTTTCTTTTGAGATGGGAGTTTCACTCTTGTTGCCCAGGCTGGAGTGTAATGGTGCGATCTCGGCTCACTGCAACCTCTGGGGTTCAAGCAGTTCTCCTGCCTCAGCCTCCCAACTAGCTGAGATTACAGGCATGCACCACCATGCCCAGATAATTTTGTGTTTTTAGTAGAGATGGGGTTTCTCCATGTTGGTCAGGCTGGTCTCGAACTCCCAACCTCAGGTGATCAGCTCGCCTCAGCCTCCCAAAGTGCTGGGATTACAGGTGTGAGCCGCGCCCGGTGGAGACTGTGCTTCTTAAAGACAGAGGGGCCATGACCTCATGGATGTCTTTAACGCAGAGCATAGTAAAATGGGCTCTCCTTGGGCTGATTCGAGACACCAGGCATCTTGGCCGTCTCTTCTGGAGGAGGCGTAAAACAATGGCAGCAGGTCCAGCAGACTGGCTTGGCACAGGGATTTTATGTCATCAACCTGAGCTTCAGATCTCAGAGAGAGGGACTGTCTCAGACAGGTCAATCCCACACGTGACTCAAAGAGCAAAGATGACCCAATGGTCCAGCTAGACCTGAAAGTTTATAAACCATCTAGCCCTCTGCCTTGAGGAATATTTTTATTCTTGTTCAAGTTTGTTGAGCAGAGTTTCCCATTTCTTTTTCAGGTTGAACCTCTTTTTTTCCCTTCTAAATCACTTTTTCAATAAAGACATTCCAGGCATCATGGCAAACTGGTTTCTTGATGATGACTCACACTGTCCTCCGCATACTCACATCTAAATATCACTCTGTGATTTCATCTAGTAGTAGAAACCATGTTAAGGACTGAAAATGTAGCAGCATTAAAAATCTTCTAAAGGACATGTCCTTCTGAAGATCTTTTAAAATCTTCTTATATTGTACTAAAGAAGAAAAAATCAGAATAGCTTATTCCTAAAAGAATGATATGAGGTCACCATCAACCTTGCATGTGGACATGCACACACAACCCATGGCTTTCACTGCTGTGAGACAAAATCCAAATCTTTTTGAGAAGGAGGACTTGAACAACACTGCTGAGTGCTTCAGATGGGCCAAGTAAGAGATGAAGGCTTGAAATATGTTCATTGGATTTAGCAGAATGGAAGCTGTTGATGACCTCAGCAAAAGGAGTTGTAGTGGCAAGGGACATGCAAGAGGCAGAATGGGGAAGGCCAATGGTTGACAAGCTGTGAGAGAGCGGACACAGTCCGGGAGAGAGTAGCTATAGTGTGGCCTGGTGCTGGTGGGTGCTTTTACTTGCTAGTTTTGGGAGATGGACCTGTTGAGAATAATTAGAATTCTTAGGACAGTCCATGAAATTAACATAATTAGTTGCCTCTGGGAGAGTCGATGAGAGGAGAAAGAAAACCAAGCTATTAGAAACCAACGTCAGGGAACTGAGGTCTTTGCTTCAGGGCAGATTCCATCTTTCCAGTAAGGATGTTGGCTCCAGCTTTGTGTAGCAACTGGGAGAATCCTATCTTTTGGCTCCTGGTGACTGGATTCTGCTGTTTTAAAGCTGATTCTGTAACCAAGTAAGAGCTTTCCCTAGGCCTAAAAAATTGTATCTCCAAAATGAAAAGAAAGCTGATGATAATGTAGGCAAATCTAATTCAGTGGAGGGTACAGACCCTAAAACAGTTCGCCATAATGGAGATGCGTAGAAGCATAACCACAAAATCCGAGGATATTTCTGCATGGTCAGGAACAGGAGCATGCACGTTATTCTGGGAGCTTATGTGTTTTGTTTGGGGTTTTAGTTATGTAATTCTTTTCTGATTTTAAAGGAATAGATCCTGACCACAGAAAAGGTAAAAATATTAGGTTGGTGCAAGAGTAATTGCGGTTTTTTGCAATTTTAATTGCAATTACTCTTGCACCAACCTAATAGATATCATTCCTAATCCCACCACTCATAGATGCCCCATTTTTAACATTTTACCATACTGCCTTTAGAAGAGAATAAAATTAAATCATATTTTTTATTGCTGTAGTTGTTTTACTTTATCCTGAGTAACTTCTCATGTAATTACACATTACTTTTTCAGAGACAGGGTCTTGCTCTTTCACCCAGGCTTGAGTAAAGTGGTGTAAATCACAGCTCACTGCAGCCTCAAACTCTTGGGCTCAAGCAATCCTCCTGTCTCAGCCTTCTAAGTACCTAGGACTACAGTTGTGTCACCATGCCACCTTATTTTTTTATCTTGGTAGAGATAGGATCTTGCTATGCTGTCCAGGCAGGTCTTGAACTCCTGGCCTCAAGTGATCTTCCCACCTTGGCTTCCCAAAGTGCTGGGATTGCAGGCATGAACCACTGCACCAGGCCAATAAGTATTCTTTTTAAACAATATTTTAGCAGTTGCTTAATATTTTATTCTTTGAGTGCCTCATAATCCATTTAACTGTGTCACCATATTGAGAAAAGTAGGTTGTCTCCAACTTTTACCACTGTGAGTAATATTGCAATTAATGCCCTTGAAATAAATCTTTTTCTGCACCTGATTATTTCCACATGATGTAGTTACTTTCCAAAAACATTTATATCAGTTTATATTCCCACTATCACTGTGTGAATGTATCCTTTCTTTGACATCCCATTAGCAATGAGTATTTTTATTTTTTCAATCTTTGCCATGTCCATAAGTGAAAACGCCTCCTTTTCTTGGCATTTCCTTGAATATTAGTGATAATGGATATATTTTGACATATTATTGAATATTTATATTTGCATAAACAATTGTTCCTTACCTTGCTGTATGAGGAATACATTCAAACTTAAGAGCTTGCAGTCTGGAAAAATTTTAACTAAACAATTTAGAAGCAAGCACTCATCAGTTGAATAGCTTGTAGGCTGGATATTCATTTAAAAAGTCACCAAACAACATCTGGCCTTCTTTTGTGAGCAAGGGCTGTTAGCACTGAAAGATGTTCTCCTAGCTTTCAGATTTCCTAATGGAAAAACATGATGATAGGAAAGGAACCTGCCTCGGAGAAGAATTCTCTGGACCATGGATCCAAAATGTACCCTGAGGGCCTGTGCAGCACCATCCTCAAAGGAGACACCAGAAGCTAGAAATGAACAGTGAACTCCTGGGCAATGCAAATCTCTATTTTTCCAAAAACGTTTTAAATTCCCAGACTGTCAAAAGTCTCAACTAATTTCCTGCCAGATGAAAAAAAAAAGAAGAAGAAGCAAACTAAAAATTAAAAATATACCTTTTATGTTGCATCCTCTATGATTTATGAGATTTTCACTGCTCTGATTGAGTAAAAGACTGAGGTCTCCAGGAGCTACATGGAACTTCTATATCAATAAGTATAGCTCTAAATCTAACTAAATTTTAATATTTTAATATTATGGTAGTCCTCCCTTATTCTCAATTTTGCTTTCCATGGTTTCAATTACGTATGGTCATCTGAGGTCCAAAAATATAAGATGGAAAATTCCAGAAACAAACAACTCATAAGTTTTAAATTGCATGCTGTTCTGAGTAGCATAATGAAATCTCACACCATCCCACTCTGTCCCACCCAGGACATGAATCATTCCTCTGTCCAAGATATCCACACTCTGTACTACCCCCCGCCCCACCACTTAGTCACTTGGTGGCCATCTCAGTTATCAGATCGACTGTACATTGTATCACATGGCTTGCGTTCAAGTCATCCTTATTTTACTTAATACTGGCCCCAAAGTACAATAGTAGTGATGCTAGAATACTGTTATAGTTATCCTATTTTAATATTAGTTATTGTTGTTAATCTCTTACTGTGCCTAATCTATTAATTAAACTTCATCACAGGTATGTACATATAGGAAAAAACTCAGTATATATAAGATTCAGTACTATATGCAGTTTCAAGCATCTGCTGGGGAGGTCTTGTAATGTAGCCCCTGCAGATAAGGGGGAAATACTATATGATATTGTAGATTTTAAATTTGTGTTTCCCTTAACTTAATGAATATAAAAGGGTTTTTTAAATAGAGATAATTTATATATAATTAGATACAAAATTCCTACCTTCAAGGAGTTTGCAGTCTAGAGGGAAGAGACAGACATGAAAATATCAACAAATAAATGTCAAATCAAAATAAATTACTCAAAACTAAATGAATAAGTAAATAAGTGAATAGATGGATATATAGATGGTAAACAGATATAGATAGATAGATGACTGATAGATACACAGATAGATAGATACATAGATAGATACACAGATAGATACATAGGTAGATAATGAGGAAAAGAGTACAAGAGACCACAGAGAGGCCAGGGCCACTTTTAGCTCAGGTGGTCCGGGAGGACCTCTCTCTGCAGATATGACATGTCAGCTGAGACTGGAAGCATGAAGAGTAGGTCATGCAAAGACTTGGGGCAAGAGATTCCAGATAGAGGAAACAAGTACAAAGGCCCTGAGACAAGAGAGAGCTTGATGTATTTCAAGAACGGAAAGGAAGTCAGTGTGGCTGAAGCAAGAAGGAGGGTGGTAGGAGATGAACTCAGAGATGAAGTAGACATCAGATTATGTAGGGCCCTGGAGGACATTGTAAAGACCTTAGATTTCATTTCATTTGCAATACAAAGCCATTGGAGAGCTTTAAGAAGAGATCCTAGCTCTCAAGTGTTTAATAATCTGCACAAGGCAGTTGACGAATACATGTTGAGTTGAGGGTCCTATAGGAAATCAGAGAAGAGGAGGCTCAAGTGGTTAACACACATTTAATGAGAGATGGGTTATAAGCTGAGTCCCAAAGGAACATGGAAATGTGAATAGCTTCAGAGAAAAAGGTGAGGAAAGCAGAAAGAGGAGCTAAGAAGTGGGAATCATTATAGTCAGTGGGGAGACCTCCCTGTATCACACTGGATGGTCACTCACTTTGTGTCCATCTCGCAGGCCAGCCTGAGAGCTCCTGGAGGACGGGGGCTATCTTTTTCTTCTTTTTGCCTCTACATTTTGCACACACAGTGCAGACATTAACTAGGTGCTCCATATTTATAGAAATTCACTGCAGATGGTGTGTATTGAGAGCAGTAAAGCCAAGAGTAGAGTGAGGCTGGGTGTATTGGAGTCAGGCTTTGTTGAGAATTGAAAATTTGTGGAGCATGTATAATAACCTATACCGACAAAAATAAAGTTATACTTGTCCATCTATTGTTGTATCACATGAAATGGCAGTTCTTGATATTTTGAAGGGTCTAGTTGGAATTATTGGACTTAAACTGCAGACTCTTTTAATAATAGAAATTTCCTTTGGGTGCAATGAAATAAATCTCAAAGAAACAGGTGGCCGGCCCCCACAAGAGCAAAATCTAAAGTACAAGAGAAGCCTGGCTGTGGGTTAAGATACAGAGAACAGAGAAAACAAAAGTAATTTCAAATGTAAGCTCCAAACCCAGAGGCACAAAGCCAGTCATCCAAATCACAGTTATTGACTTGGGAGGAAGGATCTCAGATGGACAACTCTGTTTAGCATATCCAGAGTGAGTAGCTGCAGGGATGCATCCACTTAAAGACTTTCCTGCACAACCCTGGGGAGGCCAACTTGTTAATACTAATGTGAACAAGTTCATTTAGGAGACTCCTGCTAGAATTGGGCTTTTCCAGATCAAGATAAGGAAATTCCTATTAAAGCCAAATCTCTAGGAAGACTTTCAAGATTATGTCATCTTTCTTCCCTCAGATCCTGCAAGGAAAAAATATGTTTAGAAGGATCATATAGACAACTAGGCAAATGCCTAATTCTCCTCTGGAGATTATCCCAAGCCTGGGATAACATTATATGGAGAAAATATAGGCTGCTGCATTCACCTTCTTAAATATGGAGCAGTATGGAAAGCACTGGCTTGGAGGTCAGGACACCTGCCATCACTTGGGTGCGGCCTCATATAAGCCACTTCAGTGCTCAGGCTCTGAAGCTGCTCCTCTGAAAGCAGCTGAGAGAATGACTCTACCATGAGTATTCTTGACAGACAATAGGTATATGTAGTTCAGGTTAAGTTTTTATTTAATTAGGGACAGAATTTTTCCAAAAGCATATAAATGCTCACCTGAGTGTTTTCAGGAAAAGAGAGATGAGAGAGGTGGCAGTTTGCCATAGAGTACAGAAATATGAAGAGAGACATGTCTAAGATAAGAGTGGTTCTTAGAAGATGGAATAATGCTCCCCAGAGATGTCCATGTTCTAATCTTCAGAATTTGTGACGATGACAAAGGGAGACTCTGCAGATGTGATTAAGTTAAGAATCTTGAGATGAGGAGATTATCCTGGATTAGAGAGTAGATTTGATATAATTACAAGGATCCTTAGAAGAGGGAAGCAGGGGATCAGAGAGGAGAGAAGATACTATGTCGCTGGTTATGAAGAAGGAAAGAACCACAAGTCAAGGAATGCAGGTGACCTCTACATTCTAAAAGCTGGAAAAGGCAAGGAAATAGATTGTCCCCTGGGACTTCCAGAAGGTACACAGTCCTGCAGACTCAGAGCTATAAAATATCAAATCTGTTGTTTTTGGCCACTAAATTTGTAGCCATTTGTTGCATCAGCTAGAGGAACCTAATATAGGAGGGAATTCTGTGAGATAGGTAATAGCATTTCTCTATTTTGCCAGAAAGGCTTCCATTTCCTTCAGTATCTTAGGAGTCCAGTCAGTGTTCTATCTTGGGTGTAAGGACATGCTGAGATGGGCATCCAGCCAGAGTGGGTGCAGATTGTCTTCTGGGGGCTCAGATTACGCATGGCATGAAGGTGCCAGGCTGGATGAGCTCAATACAAATATTATATGATCTCATCATTTCAGAATGGCCTCTACAATCACATTAGGGATGAGGAGACCAGAATTTTTGTGCAAAAAGCCACCTTCTGCATCTCTCATGAGTATACTTTGAGTGTTGCATTAAAAAGTCCTTATCAACATTTTCTAAATGAGAAAATAGAAACCTTAGCAAGCTGTGGCTTACTCAAGTCTCATCATAGCTTGTCCTACAGGACTGGGTCAAAACCTCCAGTCTCCTGATTCATGAGTACAGAGTATTCCCACTATACTCATGGAATGATAGAGTGCTCTCGCTTTTCACAGTATTAATTTTGGAAATCTGCATGTATTTAGAAATGACCTATGGGCTCATCATACTTCCCAATAACTTTTGTATGCAGTTAAACCCCAAGCAACTGGAAGGCTTGGGAAATATGTTCTAACTAATTAACTTTTCTGGCTAACCAAATGTGAGCCTCAGAAAAACTATTGCTATATCAGTCTTCCATTCAAAGTTTTTCTAAACTTTACTGGTTCCCTCTTCCTCTTTGGTAAGCAAAGCATTGCAAACAGTTTATGATCTACTTCTGCTAATACCAAGTCCCTTACGGTGTCTTAGCTACATTTGGGGCAAGGTCACATTTTCAATGCCTACCCTTATAGGTTGCTTTGTGGTTTCCAAACTGCATCCTCAAGCATCATCTCATTAAATCCTCACGACAGGTTTACAAGGTAACTATTATTTCTCCTATACTTCAGATAATAAAACTGACACTCAGGGATTTTAAGATACAAACCCAAGGTCACACAGCAGAGTTAAAGTCCAGACCTCAGTGTTCTGACTTCAAACCCAGTATCTCTGTAGACACAGCAAGTATGGTTGATTTCCTGAATGATTCTCAGCCCTGGAATATACCCATGTATCAGTCAGGATCCCAGCAGGAAGCACATGGCACACTCAAGTCTGGTAGTTTGAGGAAAGTTAATGAAAAGAACTGTTAATATATATAAAGATAAGGGCAGTGGGTAGAGAAATCATGAGGCAAAATGCAGTTCCAAGGGCTAGAAACATGAGTACCACCCTCTACCTGAAATGACAGCAAGGATAAAGAAAGAGTTATTAGAACCAGAGAGAGATAGGGCTATGTGGAGAGGGCCACCTGGCTGGAGCCACAGCTAACCCACAGTGACCTGGCAAGGGGAAGCTAGGGACAAACACCTGGCCTCCCTCTCTTCCATCCTCCTGATCACCTGCTGGTGCCTCCCATTGACCAATCCAACCAGAGGGCAAGAGAGCCTGTCAGCTCCCCAGGACACAGCCAGTGGGCTGCTGGGTGGATCTGGAAGGACAAGCAGAGGACACTTGCACTCCCTGAAGCTGTCTTGTGCCTAAATTCCTGATATTCTGTGGATTACAGTAATTTATTTTATGGCCATAACAGCTACCATTGAACTAAACACACACTAGGAACTCATTAAATACTTTCGCAATGATTAATACAAATTCTTAATCTTTTATGGTGGCATAGAAGGATTAACTGGTTTTTGGTGTTATTTGTCCCTTCTAACAGAGAGGTTTCCCAGTAATAGCTGATTAATGAAGCGTTTTTCATTTCCTGAACTCTGGTTTTGTTCATATTATCATGTATACGATGAATAACACATGACACCAAGCAGAGACCTGAGACCCTGACCTGGGAGACCCTGATCCGCAGGAGAAGAGTGGAAGGTGATGTCAGACTGTGGCCACACACGCAAGGATACCTGGCCCCAAGCAAAGACCTGAGGCCCCAGACCTGAGATCCATGGGAAAGGAGAGGAGAAGGTGATGTCAAACTGTGATGCCCGTCCTGATTGGGGCATTGAAGGAGAAACATGGTATCTCAACGCTGAGTAACCGATCTCTGAACAAGCCCCTCCTTGCTTCTCCAAGTAGATGCTCTTGAGAGTGTTTTCACCACAATTTCCAACAAATATATACACAGATAGTATTCGCAACCCTGGAGTGTTGACAAACAGGGGAGCAGAATGGGAAACTATTTGTGTAAGTAGAAATATTGTCCCAGACCAGGTAAAGGTCAATTATTTTCATAAGGCTTTTTTTTAAAGAATTATTTCAAGCAAACAGAATTAAACGGGTTACCTTTATTTTGTTCTGCTTGGTGTTGGAAGCAGATGCATTTTTAATTTACCTATTTACAGGCAATCATTATTTATATCTTTAAAGAATTAATTGTGGAAGTACAGAAATGAACACATCAGAGTCTTTAAGTTTCTACCTCAGATGTACAGATACCTGCCCATTTCAGAGAAAACAGCCTCAGAAGAAAAATATAATTGCTTTGCCTAGTGCATAGTAAGGGGTCAGTGATATATAATCAAAACTACGTACATCTTCCTTTATAAGAAAAGTGTACAACTTCGCCCTGTGCCATGTGACTCACCTGTCTTCTATGACTCACCCCACTAACTTCGGGCTTGGTCGTATGACTTACTTTAGTTAATGGAAAGTCAATGGAACTGCCAGTTCCCAGCAGAAGCAGTAGAGACATTTTACATTTCCACCAGTTGTGCCATGAAAGAGCAGCATGCATCAGATAGTGATTGCTCCTTCAGCCTGAATCCTGGAAATAAGAAGGCCTGTGGAGTAGACCCCTAGTCCAGATTGGGGAAAAGATCCAAAGTCGATCCACTGTCTGGAGTAGAGCCACAGCAAGAGACAAACATCACCATTGTAATATTCAAATTTGCGGTTGTTTATTACCACAGCAAAAGCTGATTAATATACTCAATAACATTTTAGAAACAAACGAAAAAAAAACAACAAGCTATGAAAAGGAGGCTTAATTGGTGCAACCTTATTTGCATAGCTAAAATATGCAGTCATTGTGGATTCATACTCCCCTTTAAAGACATTCCAAGTAAAACAAAGTTGGTTGTGTCTGAGACTCCACATATAATATAAACAGGCTAGCACATCGTTAAATAATATGGTAGGTGATCAAAAAATATTTGAAATGGGTTTGATCAAACACTTAGCAAAGATACAACTGAAAAAATTAGCAATCTGAAAATCAGGAACCCTGGTTTTAAAGCCAATCGTACATCTGAGTGAATTTGTCAGGCACCAACATTGCATGATATAAGAGGCACGTGCTTGTGCACATGTGCACATGCACATACACACACACACACTGGGCCAAATGGATCAAAAACATCTCCTTCACCACTCTGTCATGGTCCAAAACTGTCAACCATGATAAGTTGCAGCCTGTTCAAGAAGTACAAATCAGAATGTGGTTGATCTAGAAGCTATAACATGTGAGGCACTGTTGGTCACAGAAGAAATTGAGGATGTTTAGTCTAGGAAAGATAAGACTCTAAGATACATGTTAGTTGCTCTCAAAAACTTGAAGACTTATCCCCTAAGCAGATTAACTCTAATCTGTATAGATACAGAGAGCAAAACTGCAGACAACAGAAGAGAGTTACTGGGACACACATCTCAGTTCAGTTTACTAGAGCGTTCTGTCAGAGCTGAGCAGACCCTGAGATTAAGACGCATCTGGCCTGTACCTGGCCACGTAGTATAAAGTCAGAGCGGCTGACATGCAAGCACATCCCCAGTTGCGGTGCAAACATAAAGCCATATCCGGTGAGCTTGGAAGGAGTAGAAGAGCAACAGAAGCAAGGGATCTGCGGAGAGGAGGGATCTTCAGGAGAGGATCCACCATCAAAGCTTACGCTAGCTGAGTGAGCCAGAGTAAGTCACAGGCAGAAAAGTCAGAGGGGTTATGTTTTCAGGGATAGGGTGGTAACTGAAGGTGAACGTACCATGGTCTAGCCATCCCAAAGGTATGTGTGCATCTTGGGGAAAAAAGTCAAAGGTATAGAAGAATGAGAGGAGGCATAACATCCAAAGGCCTAAGCAAATATGCCAGAGGGTCCCTTTAGATAAAGGAAAACAGGAAAGAGAAAAGCCATTCTTCACAAGTTTGAGAAAGGTAAATAAGAATCCCTTGGAGTGGAAGTACCAGGGTGTACAGTCTGCAGCCAGGAGAAATCTAGGGGAGGTCCAACAGAAAAAAAGCCCTAATTAAGGACTTGGCATCAGGCCAGAGGCCCTCTGAGCACTGTCTAAGGAGATGGAGGTGGTGAGAAGGGTGTCAGCAGTAGGGAACAACAACAACAACAAAAACACCTGGTGTCAGGGGCCACAGCAGGGTGATGCTGGCTAATGCTCCCACAGCATGCACTATATGCCAGGCACGGTACTAAAAGCTCCACACGTATTAGCTCTTCCACTCCTCACCACAACCCTGTGAGCTAGGTACCACTGTGATCCCATTTTACAGATGGCAAAACTGATGCATAGTGAGGTTTGCCCAAGGTCCCTTAGATAGTAAAGGCAGACCCAGAATTTGCAGGCAGGGAACCTGGTTCCTGAATTGTGTTCTTAACCCAGAGCCAGGAGCTCAGCCCAGAGGAACAAAAGCAGGGAGGTGGTGAGAGGGTTAGCCAAGACCTAGATACAGGAGTGGGCAGAGACCTCAGGCGGGTCCGCAGATCCCACAGTCACCAGATGGGGCTCAGAAAATAGGCAATGTTTACTGTAACTGCAGCCTCATTTTTCCTGGGGACATCAATTAAAAGAATTTTGTAGCAATCCTAACCGTCCCACCATGTGAAAGGGTTGCTTCTATCAGCCAATGTTTCCTGCTGCCCAGATGTTCCAGAAAAAGCTGGACAACTACTCATCGGGTGTGTCATGAGGGGATTTTTGTAGTCCCTTAGCATATTTGCAAAATCAGGCAGGAATGATTTTTGGCTGTTTACTGTTTTGTTAGCCTTCATTTCCTTCCTCTCCTCACCTCCAAAGGCAGTCTCTAACCTAATTTGATAATCCTACTCATTCAGTGAACTACTAAACTGTAATTATTTGCATCCTGAAACAAACCTGCTTTTACCATCATTATCCTTGGAGCCCACTGAACCCTCAGGCATGCCAGCAAGCAGCACAATGATGACTCTCTTGTCCCAGAGGCCCTGTAAGCCTTCCTTAGTTATAGCTGTGAAGTATTTTGAGAAACCTGAATTAAAGTGCTAGAGAAAGCACAACACACATTTATTGCTCATCTTGGAAAGACAACAGCAATGAGCTTCCAAAACTATCTTTGATTAACATAATCTGGGGGTAATGAATATGGATGTTGCCAATAGTCACCTAGAAGCATGTTTTCTTCTGTATATTTTGTTCTCTCCAGTAAATTTCCTACCAAGAAAGGAAATGGTCCCAACTCCCTGTTTGCATCAATAAAGCAAGCACTCAGGGGAATTACGTGAAGAGAATAGGACCGGGGGGCATTCTTGCCACCCTCAACCTTTGCTTTTGGTTGATTCTCCACATTTTCAATACGGTTTCTAATTACCAGGAATACGAAGTGCAAATAGAAGCCATCACCTTCATGACAAGGCTGGCTTGTTTCTCGGTGTCCTTGTGAGAGTTTCTGATGAAGCTGAACAGGACAAGTAGCCCAGGGGATATCTCCAGACAGTGCAGCATCCATAGTCATTGCCTGCTGAGGAGAGCTGTTAAGAGGCCCACAACCTGCCCAGGGAAGGAAACAGGAAGTACCTGTCAGACTAGTGGCCTCCTGTGGAAAACAGCTAGAATAAGCTGTTACTAGAATAAGCTGGGGCATTTAAAGAACCCCTGTATATAGGCCATACTTCAGACAAATTACATTTGAATTTCTGGGGTGGGGCACAGGCACCAGCGTTGCTGAAAGATCCTTGGGCATTTCCATTGTGCACCCAAGATGGAGAGCCACTGCCAAGGGGTCTCAAGACGGGAAACCCATTCACCACCCCTTGAAAAGCGGGCATGAAGCCCACCTGCATTTACCACAGCCACAACCTGCCATGGGGACTGTCTCCTCGATTCCAGCAGCACATGGCTTGCGAGGCTCTCCTGGGGCCGGCTGACAATTTTTCTCCTTCCTGCATACAGTGTCCTATGTGCAGGCACTGCCCTGGCTGCAGAGTCCCACTGGCTTGTACATCTCTGCTTACTTGTCCGCCTCCCCGCTGCGGCAGGTCCACACCCCTCGCCTTTTTACATCCATCCCAGGCTGCCTTAAAGAGTCCTGGGGCCTAAGATTCTGCGACAGCTACAATGAGCTTTTAGAAATGTAAGTCCTCTCATATTGCTCACCTGAATAAAAGCCTCCGAGGGCTTCTCACCGCACTGAATATCAAAATCACAGCCCTTTTATCTTGGCTGACCAGCTCCTTGGCAGTCTGACCTCTGTGCATCTCAAACAAGAGAGCCCTGCGGAGCCCAGGGCCAAGCTCTGGCTCTGGTGACTCTGGGTAAGTGACTGCCCCTCTCCTGGCCTACTTTGCCTCATCTGTAAAGGCAAGTATGTTATGAGGATTAAGTTAGTCCACACGACACTCAAATTCTCCTCCTTACCCCATACCAGTCCCACTTAGATCCCAGCAGATGCAACACCTGCTCTACCCTCTTGAACCACAATGTGAGGAGCACTTCCCTGACACCTGGTACAACTGGCCCCTTTGCACCACTCAGGAGCCAATGCCATGTCCACAGAGACCTTCCCACCCCTTAATCACCCCATTTTATTTCCTTTAAGCCTATACTAGTTTAGATATATTTTACTTATTATTGAATATTTATATTTATATAAACAATTGTTCCTTACCTTGCTCTATGAGGAATACATTTGCTAGGGCAACCATAACAAAGTATTGTGTTGGTGCAAAAGTAACTGTGGTTTTTGCAATTTGTGCTTTACTGCAATTACTTTTGTACCAACCTAATACCACGGACCGGGTGGCTTAAGCAATAGGAATGTATTGTCTCACCATTCTGGAGTCTACAAATCCAAGATCAAGGTATCAGCAGTGTTGGCTTCTTAGGGCTATGAGGAAGAATCGCTTCCCTGCCTCTTTTCTCACTTCTGGTGGTTTCACGGCAATCTGAAGCTTCCCTTTGCTTGTAGAGGCATCACCCCCATGTCTGTTCTCCCTGTGTGTGTGACTTTGTATACAAATTTCCCCTTTTTATAAAGACGTCAGTCATATGGACTAAGGGCCCATTCTACTTTGGTATGACCTCCCCCAACTAATTACATCTATAATGATATTATTTCCATATAAGGTCACATTCTGAGGTGTGGTGGCTAGGACTCCAACATTCTAATTTAGAGGGCCATGATTCAGCCCATAACACAGTCTTTATCCCTCTCTGAAATTGACTGATTTTATTTGTCAACCTATGTATTGCCTCCTCCCTCCTCACCAAACGTCAGCACCATGACAGCAGGACCTTGAATGTCTCATTTACCACAGCAACTGCTACATAAGGCTGGGCTGACACAGAGAAGATGCTTTGTATAGTTTCCTGAATAGATGAATTAAAACTAAAGCAGCAGGCCAATTTTCTGAATAAAAACACTGAAGCCACAATAGTGAAGCTACTATTCAGTTATTTAAAATGATGTTTCTGTAACTATTGATGTGGGAAAACATCCTAACATATTGTTGAGCAAAACAAGAAAGTTTCAAATCAGAATAAACGATATAATAACATATATAAAACACACACACACATATATAGGTCCATTCAAACAGTTGTGTAGTTACATAGAAAAGGGTCTGAAAGAATATAAATCAGGTTGTAGCTAGCTGGGTGGTATTTTATTTACTTATGTGGTTTTTTGTTGTTTATATTGTCTGACTTTTCTGCAATAGATATGCGATGTTTGTGTAAAAAGAGAAATAATTAAAACCGAGCTTTTCAGGGAAAAACAAAAACAAACCCTCTCACTTCCAGTGTGATGTGGGCATCCACTATCCCTTGTCCCAGGCTGCAAGCTCCATGAGAGCAGGGACCATGTCTTTGCACCTACAAGCCTCACGCCATGCTTGGCACATAACAGGTGTTCCTTATATGCTGGCTGAGTGGAAATAAATAGATACATGGATTCATGTCCCCACAAGACCTTAACCAAAGCAGTTGTTCTAGCAGCCTTCCTGGTAAACATATGGTATATTTTCTTACCAATGCAAAAATCTTTAGAAGAAGAAAGAGGAGAGGAGGAAGGGGAGGTGGAAGGGAGGAATGCAGACACTCTAGCCTGTTAAATATCTCTGGTGTGTTATCCAACTATAGTGATATCTAAGGTGTTGTCAAGAATAAAAACACAGCACGAAGCAACACTGTCAAAGCTAGGAAAAAATTAAACCAGAAGGGCTGTCACCCAAACCTGTGAACCAAACAGCCACATTTCACTGGATTCTTCTAATTAGTGTTTGAAAAGCCTTTAGAAGCAGACAAGTGCTACATTAAGTGCTTAGTATTCATTAATACTTTGAGTAGATGAGGTAGGCAGGTACTTACTGATTATGTAAATGTCCTGAGCTTGTCAGTACAGTATTTGGAATCAATGTCTGGCTATATTTCAAAATTTCTATACATTTATGAGTTTTATAAATTTTATACAGTTTTTATAAATTTCCTCCAGCTTCTGGCTTCCAAAGAAAGTAGCTTCATATATTTGCAGTTTATAATTTACTAAACTTTAGAAATTACCTAACACTGTAGTTCTCAACTCTATCAGATCCAACACCTCTTTTTATAATAAACACTTGGGCCGGGCGCGGTGGCTCAAGCCTGTAATCCCAGCACTTTGGGAGGCCGAGGCGGGTGGATCACGAGGTCAGGAGATCGAGACTATCCTGGCTAACATGGTGAAACCCCGTCTCTACTAAAAATACAAAAAAAAAAAAAAAACTAGCCGGGCGTGGTGGCGGGCGCCTGTAGTCTCAGCTACTTGGGAGGCTGAGGCGGGAGAATGGCGTGAACCCGGGAGGCGGAGCTTGCAGTGAGCCGAGATCAGGCCACTGCACTCCAGCCTGGGAGACACAGCGAGACTCCGTCTCAAAAAAAAAAAAAAAAAAGACTTGGTCATACCTCCTTTTAGTATCCTGAAGTGAAATTATAGATAATCTACCTATATACAACATATTTCAGTGTGCAAATACCCAGGCATACCCAAATGACTGTGTCAGATGCTTGTAATATGTGAAAAATCACCGCAAACGTGCCAGTTCCAGATGGCAGGCTATTCCAGAGTGCGGCGTGAGAAATGCAATACCATGGGTGGCATTCCCACATGGGCCTTGGTTTTCTGAAAGGGCAAACAACTCCTCTTAAGTTCCAAACTAAATACATTATAATCTTCCTTTGATTTATTCTATAGTTATATTACCGGAAAATTCAATTTACTTGTGTATTAAGGCTATCCAAAATATCCTATGAGTTTATATGTAAAAGAGAGTGAGGTTCCAGGCTCAGATTATCATAACCAGGATTTTAATCTACAGGAATGTCAAGCAAAATATCTGAAAGTTGTGTGATAATGCCCTACACATTTCACATCTCAGGGTCCCCCCAGATGCCAGGAGTACTCCCCACCATTCCAATGTTTGAGAGTTTAAAACAAAATCCCCAAAACATTTTTTATTTCATTTGGGATCCAAGTGCCAAAATAACCCATGGGGTGGCATGGCCCCTCTTGAGCCTCATGGATCAATATTACATCCTTATGTTAAAAAATGTAGATATCGTGTCCCCTCAAAATATGCCCAAGAATCACAGACCAAGTGTTGGCAGAGTCAAGTAAGAGGTAGAGGTGAGATAGACGAGCACTTTCCATACGCCAGGCATTTTCTTAAGCTCCTTATGGATGTCGCTCATCTAATCTTCACATCAACACTAAGAGAGAGACTGTATTGTTCCATTGGACAGTTGAGACCCAAACACAGACGTGGCTTACCCAAGACCACAGAGCAGGAAGTAGCAGAGCCCTAACTCAGACCATCCTCATCAGGATGACTGTGCAGCACAGTGCACGTGCCGACAGTCCTTTAGGACTGTAGAGAAGAGCAAGGAGAGTGGAACCATGGAACCCTTTCATGTTATGAGCACACAGGTAGACCAGTTCTACCAGTTCAGGACATTAACCTCCAACCATCCCTCCAAGTCAGGGTTTGTTTCTCACTCAGTCTCATCTTCTGCTTTCTTGTGTTTTTCCTGCAGACATTCATGCCCAGGAGAAGGCTGCACTGGGTCCCTCTGGACCTTTCCTAAAAGGGAGATCCCTGTTCACTAGATGAGTTCCAGAACCATCCACTAAGGCTTTGTAGCCCCCTTCCATCAGCTGGCCTTCACTGCATCCCTTATCGCTCAAGATGAGTGGCTTCCTCGCCTCGCTGGACCCCCGGCGGGTGCAGTGGGGGGCTGCCTGGTATGCAATGCACTCCAGGATCCTACGCACCAAACCAGTGGAGTCCATGCTAGAGGGAACTGGGGCCACCACGGCACATGGAACTAAGCTAGCCCAGGTGCTCACCACAGTGGACCTCATCTCTCTTGGCGTTGGCAGCTGTGTGGGCACTGGCATGTATGTGGTCTCTGGCCTGGTGGCCAAGGAAATGGCAGGACCTGGTGTCATCGTGTCCTTCATCATTGCAGCCGTCGCATCCATATTATCAGGTAAGTGTCTCCATGCAAGGAAGTACTGTGGAAAATGTGCTTACCAGCCTGGTCACTGCTCATCCCCCTTCTCCGGAGTATTTAGTGGTGAGATGTATGAAGTGGTAGAAAAGTGGATCATAATGCTCTTTTTTGCCTTGACTTCCAGAGAGGTTAGGGCCAGGTTTTGACTTAATTATAGTAGCTTCCTTTTTTTTTTTTTTTTTTTTTTTGAGATGGAGTCTTGCTCTGTTGCCCAGGCTGGAGTGCAGTGGCGTGATCTCAGCTCACTGCAACCTCCGCCTCTGCCTCCTGGGTTCAAGCAATTCTCCTGTTTCAGCCTTCTGAGTAGCTGGGATTATAGGCGCCGGCCACCATGCCCAGCTAATTTTTGTATTTTTAGTAGAGACGGGGTTTCACCATTTTGGCCAGACTGGTCTCAAACTCCTAACTTCAACTAATCCACTTGCCTCGGCCTCCCAAAGTGCTGGAATTACAGGCATGAACCACCGTGCCTGGCCTTCTTTTTTGTTGTTGTTTTTTGCTTTTTGCTTTCTGGGTTTTTTTAAAAACAAAAACAAAAACAAAAAAAACACAGAGTTTTGCTCTGACGCCCAGACTGGAGTGCGATCTCAGCTCACTACAACCTCCACCTCCCAGGTTCAAGCAATTCTTCTGCTTCAGCCTCCTGAGTAGCTGGGATTAAAGGTGCATGCCACCACGCCTGGCTAATTTTTGTACTTGTAGTAGAGACAGGGTTTCACCATGTTGGCCAGGCTGGTCTCGTAACCCTGACCCCGCACTTTGGGAGGCTGAGGTGATCTGCCCGCCTCAGCCTCTCAAAGTGCTCGGATTACAAGCGTGAGCCTCTGCTCCCTGCCTATTTTTTCAATACAGAGAGTTATTCTGCTTCTCATATATCTCCCAGCTTCTCATTCCCTGTTATGTTCTAATGGCTCTGTTTTTATTTTAACTCTCCTTTACACCGGAAGATAGGTCAATCCTCTTGAGGGAGAGGGGAAGGATACAGCTAAGATATAAATAATAAAGATAGGCAGAGCAGCAAAATGACAGGTCAATAAATCTGATATGATTGGGATTTGATAAACCTCAAACTGGCATCGAGCCCCCAAGGAGAAGGAAGCCAGGCCAGGAGATTTAAAGCTCTTGTGAGAATCACGGTGCGCCATCTGCCACAAACACCTCCACAGATTTATATTGCACAGTGACAGGTCCACTAGCAGCTCCTTGTCTCCCCTTGAGAAAGAATCATAAAACTCATTTTTTAAAATAAGGTGCCAGGACTTACACGCCTATACTTTGTAGAAATGGCTCTCCTACTGCCTTTTCCTTTTCCTTCCTCTTCTCTTGAGTAGCGATCTACAATATCTTCCCAGAATTGCTGGAGTAGGCCAATGGACAACTTGAGAAAGGAAAACCTCCTGCTTCTTGATGATTGCATTGCAAAAGCATGAGGCTTTTCTGGGTTTTAGGGTGGCAGATCATGTGGGCCAACCCATGTACTGACAGTGAATGTCTTGGTCTCTTCAAATATTTCAGGAGAAGTAGGAATTCTAACTTATATTGGGAATTCTGTGTACCAATGAGTGCCATCATAAGAAAAGCACTACATTAATGTCATACATGTAGAATAGTCTTCACATAAAACACAGACTGCAAACATGAAACCAGAAAGTGTGCTGGTTTGTATTTAACGTCTCTTTAATTTGATAAGGAAAATAAGCTGAGTTTATTAACCTCCGGTCTTCTCTTTCCTGTTGGTTTTACCATTTATCCCCTTCTCTCCTGAAGTCATCCTCTCACAAGCGTGAATATCCTAATAGTTGAGGTTTCTTCAGAATTGAGGGGTTTTCTCTCCTATCGATGAAAGTAAATTATTCACATGGATGAATTTTGGAAATACTTGCAATTCTATTACTGTGAAAGCAATTACCTCCAAACTTTTTTGACAGAGAAATTTACTCACCATGAGTTTCTAGATCCAAACGTGTTATCATGTGGAACAGAATGTTGATAGTAGGACAAAAGGCAGCCATATACTCAGAGGTTTCCATGGAAGGCACAGGGCCGATGCATCAGATTAATGAAGACTACACAGTTTTCAATAGATCTCATCCTATTTTGACCCAGTCTCCCAGACCACAGTGATTTTTGTGAATGAATTACCTGTGTCTTATTCTTCACAGGATATATTACATCTGTAAATCAGAGCCTGCCCCTTACCCCATCACAGTGCTTATGGGCAGTATATAATCTAGACTTTTCCACTGCTCACATGGAGAGCCTGAGATTGGCCCAGCCTGTGTTATGCTGGAGCCAGCTCACACCAGCTGCCAAGAGTACTGATTGTGCATACCTCTTTCCAACTTTACATTCAATGATGTCATGTTGTTAACTTGGAATCAGCTATGAAGGGACTATGTGTTTGTTGTTGTTACCATAGTTCAGAGAGTCAGTTGTTAAACCTTTACCAGCACATCACGAGCCTACCTCCATTAAAGACCCTGGTCCTGCCCAGTAACTGAGGCCTTCACCACAGCACCAAACACAAGAAGAAAAAACCCTACCTCTCCCTAAAACAGGATTCCCCCTCTCCGCCTATTGCCCCATCCATAGCACTTCTCTGTACTGTATGACTGACTTATCTAGCCACTGAGGCCATTTGGAATCCTCCCAGAGCCCCTAGCCAGGCCAGGACCAAAACATTATAACTTACGCCAATGTTAGCATATTTATAGCAGGTTTCTTCAAGCAGGCCTCTCACTCTTGTGATTGTTGGTCACTAAACTAAAGGAAGTGCTGCTCCAAGTGTCTTCTTTCCACTTTCACATCATCATCACATATTGCCTCACCTTTGGCAAAACTTCCCACTGCTTCTCCATACCACAGTAATCAAACTCCCCTATGTCTTCATCCTTTTTAATACATGGTCCTTTTCTCCTGGTCTTAATTAAAACCTGGCTCACCTGAGGGTGAGTCCAGTCTCCACAACTGTGCATTTATCTCCAGCAATAATCACTGCTTAGTTGCAAGAATGAAGTAAAGAGAAAGTTGGGATTAACTTAGATTTAACTTTTTCCAAGCAGAGGGAGAAAAAAGTAACGGGGTTAAGGGTATTTTCAAAGGAAGAGTAAACTGTGCTGAATCACATAATCTAGGCTGGCTAAGAAGGGAAGTGAAAACACAAGAGTGATGGTGACTCATGAAAAGTGGTATAATCGGTAGAAATTGGAATTGTCAATGAGGTCAAGATATCATTGCCATAAAAATACTGGGAAAGTGAGATAGAAAGCTAGGAAGTGATGGAAATGATAAAAGAGTGGGATGTTTGAAATAAAGATTTCAGAAGTAGTATAGCAATCAATAACATTCAGTTTAGACTTGAAACCTGGTTCAGCCACTGACTAGCTATGAGACCTTGAGCAAGCTCCATAATTTCTCTGAACTTCAGTTTCTCCACTTTAAAAATAATAATACCTACTTCATAAGGTTGTTGTCAAGACTAAAGGATATGCATATTAATTGCCTGGTATGTTGCCGAGCACATAGCACTAAATAAGTGCTTATTATTATTTTGTGCCAAACCCTAAATTAGGTGCTTTCCAGAGAGCATGACCCTTAAAACTCTTTATCTCTTTAAAGATAAAGATTATTATCTCCAATTTCACGTACGTGGAAAATGTGCAAACCGAAGTTTAAATGACAGAACCCACATTCAAATCTGTTGATAGATAGGTTGAGAGATAATGCCAACAACTCTCAACCCTGGCTATGGGTTTAAATCACTTGGCAACTTTTTTTTCTGTATTAATGAAAAATGGATTTTGGAGTTCAGTTTTATTGAATTATAATTACATATCATAAAATGCATCCTTTTTTATATACACTTCTATGAGCTTTGATAAACACATATAATCATGTAAGCTTCACCACAATCAAGATGCAGAAGAGCTCCATCACCCCCAAAATAATTTCTCCATGCTGCCTCTTTATAGTTAAGCCCTCCTCCCACTCCCAGCCCCTGGCAACCACTGATTTGTTTTCAGTCCCTATCGGTTTGCCTTTTCCACAACATTATGTAAATAGAATCATTCAGTATATAACCTTTTAAGTTTGCTTTCTTTCACTTAGTAAGATGCATTTGAAATTCATTCATGTTGTTGTGTGTATCAGAATGTTGTTCCATTTTCTTCCCATTGTATGGCTAAACCACCATTTGTTTATCCTTTTACCAGCTGGAGGACAACTGGGTTGTTTCCAGTCTGTGGCCGATATAAATAAACTCACTGCAAATATTTACGTATAGGTTTTTATATAAACACAAGTTGTGGTTTCTCAAGTAAATACTTAGGAGTGAAGTTGTTAGTTTGTATGGTAAGTGAATGCTCAACTATAGAATAAACAGCCAAGCTTTTCTCTAAAGTAGCTGTATTATTTTTGACTCGCACAGGAATATGTGAAAGTTCCAGTACCTTGTCAGCACTCAGAATTGTCAAGTGTTGTTTTTTGTCATTGTTTTGTTTGTTTTTGTTTGTTTGCCATTTTAAAAGACATAGCAATATTTCAATGTAGTTTTAATTTGCATTACTCTAATTACTAATGATGTTGGACATCTTTCTATGGGTTTGTCACCCATGTGCTCTCCTTGGTAAAGTGTCCATTTAAATCTTTTGCCCATTTTTTTTTTTTTTTTTTTTTTTTTTTTTTTTTTTTGAGATGGAGTCTCGCTCTGTTGTCCAGGCTGGAGGGCAGTGGCGCAATCTCGACTCACTGCAAGCTCCACCTCCCGAGTTCAAGCGATTCTTCTCCCTCCGCCTCCCGAGTAGCTGAGACTACAGACACACACCACCATACCTAGCTAATTTTTGTATTTTTAGTAGAGATGGTGTTTCACCATATTGGTTAGGCTGGTCTCGAACTCCTGACCTCATGATCTGCCCACCTCAGCCTCCCAAAGTGCTGGGCTTACAGGCATGACCCACCACGCCCAACCCTTTTGTCCTTTTTTAATTGGGTTTTTTATTTTCTTGTTATTAACTTTTAAGCATTCTTTATATATTCTGGAGACAAGTCCTATATTAGGTATGCATTTTGTCACATACTTTCTCCAGTTTGTGACTTGCCTTTCAATTTCTGTTTATTTCTTTTTAAAACTACTGATGCCCAGGCACCACCTCCAGAGTTTCTAATTCAATTGGCCTAGGCATTGGAATTTTTTAAAGTTCCCCAGGGAATTCTAATTCTAATTACTTTTGCACCTACATAATGGAAACTATTTGGACCACACAATCTTAAGAGAGTTTTTGGCCTTGTGGCACCATTCCCCATGCTATGCAAACCAGCTTATAACATGAAACAAATCTGACTCAGAGAGCAATCTATTTTCTTTACAATTTGTCAAGCTGGGAAGTTATAGCAACTTGCCAAGCTCCTCCCACTAGTCCCACCCCAACATTATGATTGCCCACTGCCCTGTCACAGGTGGAAGAAAACTTATCAGAGGAAGCAGCTTGTGCTTTGTCCAAAAGGTCTTATCTACTCTTCAGTAGCTCAGTAGACCACAACCAGAGCCCATAGCCATGCCAACCCTAAAAACCCTTTTGTATATTTCAGATTGTATAAACTAGATAGAGGAAATAGGTTTTTTTCTTCGTGGTTCCCACCTACAGCCTTTTGGAGAGACTGAAGGGTGGAGGCAGGATGGTTTACAGTGGTTCTCTAATGTAGTTGGCTATAGATGAAACACAGCAAAGCCATCGTGCCAGTGACATCTGGTCATTTAAAGCCCCAGGAGGCTCTTATGAGTAGTGGAAGAGAGGCAGATTTAACTTTTTTTGTAAATTTATGTCCAGTTCTCTTTTAACATTATTAAAATTGTTCCTCAAACAGAATACAGGTCTGAATCACTCCTAAGCTCCTACACTTTCTATAGTAACCCTTCAAGCCCATTTCTCAAACATTATTGGTAAGGATTCAACAACAGTATGCATACACAGCATCAGTCCTTTCCCTGGAACACAGTACTTATAATTTTTGTCATCTACTCATAAGAAATATTTGGCAAAAATCTAATAAGATAAGGTTCAGTAAAAATGTACTGGGTTCCTACCATGTATCAGTCCTGGGGCAGTACCAAGAATAGGCAAGAAATTGCCTCTTATCTATTTCCAAAGGACCCATTGCTATTGGGTCCCATTGCTTATTGATGGTGATGAATGCCAAACCTGTTAACTGACTATGGCAATAATAGTCGTAACAATGTAATAGTCGTAGTGGCAACTACCACTTATTGAGTACCTACTTTGTACCAAAAGAGTTCTAAGTGCTTAACACATTATTTTACTTAATCTTCACAACAACCATATATGACAAACAGTGTTACACTTACTGCATATTCCAGATGAGAAAACAGAGGATTCTGAAAGGTTTGGTAATTTGCTTAAGGCTCCTGCTTAAGAGGTGACGGCATGAGGAATGGAGTGAAAACAGTCTGACTCCAGAGCTTACTTCTTCATCATTCTGCTGCCCTGCTACTGTATTAACAGATTACATTACATTCAATTGCAGACAGCAGAACACCAAAATAAGGGAGAATTTCATTTCTGTCCTGTGTACAAGAAGCCTGGAGAGAGGCAGCTGTTGTGGCCTCTCAGACATGGGGACACAGGCCCCTTTATTTTTCTGCTGTGCCAGTCAGACATTTGGCTTCCATTGCAAGGTAACTCAAGACTCAAGATGACTGACGAAGCTCCAGTCAGTATGTCTGAGTTCCAGAAGGCAGGAAGAAAAATGGAAAGTTGGGGCAGGTGATTCCTTACCTTTCTGTCCCCTTTTTTGTTGTTGTTTGCTTGTTTTGAGACAGTCTCGCTCCGCCACCCAGGCTGGAGTGCAGTGGCACAATCTCGGCTCGCTGCAACCTCCACCTCCTGAATTCAAGTGAGTCTCCTGCCTCAGCCTCACGAGTAGCTAGGATTACAGGCACCCACCACCATGCCTGGCTAATTTTTGTATTTTTAGTAGAGACGGAGTTTCGCCATGTTGGCCAGGCTTGTCTCAAACTCCTGACTTCAGGTGATCTGCCCTCCTTTGCCTCCCTAAGTGTTGGGATTACAGGCGTGAGCCACCACACCCGGCCCCTTTCTGTCCTCTTTTTAAGAATCTTTCTTATAAGTCCTTCCGCATTTCTCCCACTGACATTGGCCTAAACTTAGACATCTGGCCACAGCAGTGAGGCTGAGAAGTATAGTCTTCTAACTGGGTATTTTGCCAACTCCAGAATATCAGAATTCTGTTGATAGGAAGGAAAGGAAAAACTGGCTGCCACTGCCACATCTCTAATGGATGCAAAATCCTGAAGCCTTCCAGTTTGCTGAGGTCAATTTTTTCTGCAATATTTAAATAAAATTGGTTCTGATTCCCAATTTACAATGTGAAAATCTAAGGTCCCCCTCAGTAAATGTAGGGAGTTGTGAAGCTGACCTTCCTCTTCACTCTTCTGGCTCTAAGTCTCTGCTTCTACAGAGTCTCTGTTTCCACTTTGCATTTTACCTCCTTACCTGCTGTCCCCTTTCTTTATCATTATTATCAAACTCATCTGAACAAAGCGTCAGTAATGCAGGATTGTGTGTGCCATAGACTTTATGGAAAGTTTGGACCAGAGATGGGAGATATAGTACAGTCAATCCTAGCAAACAGCAAGCTCACACTTGAATACAGGACACTCCAATTCTCTTTGCCTTTAGGGAATATCCACCAACCCTCTCTTCTTCTTGGCACCAGCTTTTGGACCTATGGATGGGCGGCCTTTCTCCCATAACCTCACCTTCTACTCTGCTCATTTTCAAGCCCTAAAACTCTGTCCATATCCTACCAAGCAGTTATTTCTTCATCACCCTCCAAGTTCATCTTGGTCATTCTCCAAAGAATATCTTTTCCCCAACCAAAATAATTTATTGAGGTAATTCACTAAACAAAGAAGGTTCTCAAAGGAGGGATTTGGGGGCCACGCTGGGAAGGTTAGGTATCATCCTCTAGGCATTGAGAAGTTCAGTGACATGACCAGATATGTACTTTAGTAATACAGTGGAAAGAGAATGGAGGTAGGGAAGCTGTTATGCACATATTCCATGAAACATACAGGAGATATGAAGCCCTAGTCCCTGAAAGGCCAAAAGGAAGCTTAGGATGAAGAGAATTTGGGCATGAGTAGATAAAGGACAAGGAGGGAGAGCAAGAAAGGCTCTTTCTAGCCAAGAAAAGACATATAATAGAGAAACTATTGAAACAATGTCATTAAAAATAGATTTTGCAACGCAGTTCTGGTGCCAGAAAGTGAAAGTAGAAACAGAAAACTCTAGCAAAGAAGACCACCACAGAACACCACAAGGGGTCTAGAACTCATCTTTGCGTATAGCACACCGCGGAAGGTGCTTTCATGCAGCACCTCCTTCCCATCCTCACCAACCCTGTGGAGGGAGGGATGACTGTTCTGCTCTACAGACGAGGAGCCAGAGTCAGAGGTTAAAGGAGCTTCCTGAAAGTCCCACTGCTATTCAGTGCTGTGCCAGAACTCAAATCTACGACTGTAGCATTCCAAAGCTCATGCTCTGCCATTTCAGCAAGCTATCTCTGAGATCTTTGAAGCCAGAAAATCTTTCTCATTAGATGTGAATTAATTGTGATCAATTCCCATTGATTGTGTCTGAAAGGCAATGAAGAGTCATTACACTGAGCAGTAATTTTCTTGGCACCCTTAGTTTATGATTTGGCATTAGGGTTTATAATCTGTGTTTCCTGCCATCCTCATTTGATCTTTGGCACCTCGTGATCCATCATCAGGCAAGCTCATGGTAATGGAATCCCTGGGGAGGAGGTAAGAGAGCGGAGCCCTGTTGAGCAGATGTCTCTCCACAGGTTCCCAACCTCCTCCCGGGTGGGTTCTTGCAAAGCTCAAATGTAGGCTCCCCATCCCAGTATTCATCTTGGGTTTGAGTTTCATGATCAAAGAAAGATTTCTAAAGACTCAGTCTATATAGATAGTCTGACAAGTTCCCCTGTTTTATCTTTCAGAACAATAAACGATTTTCCCTCCTGAAATTGAAGACAGCCTTGAGAGGTGAAATAGGAGGGTTGGTCTTTTGCAACTCCTCCATGATCTAGGACTAGTCATTCATTCCACAACTTGCATTTGTTTGTTCCCCGAAACACCTCTGGAAACTGCTGTTAACAACACCAGGGAGTGGAAGAGGCAGGATATTGTGAGGACGGGAAGGAAATGCAAAGATGAACAAATGCATGCCAGTCCTCAAATCTCTGAAAGACTAGCTCTCTCAAATGTCCAAATACACAGCCATAGGTCAAAATCATAATAATGATGCAGCCACTCCTGATGCTTATAAAGTCTCTAAGATATAATTTAGCAAGCACATGATAAATGTTAGTTCATGTTATTATTACTATCAGTTTTATTGTTATTAGGCAAATACTGTGCACCAGGCACTGTGCATACATTGTCTCATTTAATTCTCTCAATCTTCCTATCACGTGGATATTAAGGTCCCAATTTTGTGACTCGTCATAAAACTAAACCAGAGCAGTTTTGCTGTGCCTCACACTAGCTGAAAAAATTTGCATCATCCCAACAAATCCTACAAAATAAATGCCATTATTATATTCATTTTGCAGATGACAAAACTGAGGCTCAGAGAGGTTAGGTGACTTGTCCAGAGCTACAAGGTGGTCAGTGGCAAAGGCTGGGTCTAAATATGATTCAGCCTGATTCCAGAGACCATGACCCCCATGCTCCATACAGACACAAACTTCCAAATTTATTATTTATTTATTTATTTATTTATTTTTGAGATAGGATTTCACTCTGTCCTCCAAGCTGTAGTGCAGTGGCATGATCATGGCTCACTGCCGCCTCAGACTCCTGGGCTCGAGGAATCCTCCCACCTCAGCCTCCTCAGTAGCTGAGACTATAGGTGTGCATCATCACACCCAACTAATTTTCTTCTTTCTTCTTCTTCTTTTTTTTTTTTTTTTTTTGTAGAGACAGATGTCGCTATGTTACCTAGACTGGTCTCAAACTCCTGGCCTCAAGCTACCTTCCTGTCTCAGCTTCCCAAAGTGCTGGGATTACAGGTGTGAGCCACCATGCCTGGCCCACCCCTAAATTTAAAAACTCACCAAAGAGAACCAAATGAATCAAGGAACCCTCACTTTTATTGGGGCTTCAAAAGACCCTGTACCTTATCCTATTGATTAGCAGAGCACTTTTGTAGATCAAAACTTCTCTAAATCAGGTCATGAAGATAATTTGTAAGCTCAGCATCTTTCTGTCACCTGTCAGCAGTGAGGAGAAAGGTGTTGTAAAGTTCATGTCGCTCTTCTATATAGGGATCAATTGACAGCCCTGTAGGAAGGATGTCAGTTACCAATTCAGAGAAGGTGAGCACATTTTAATAGAAATTTGCAAGTTTCTCAGATTGTTGATGGTGATAATGAGTTTCCTCCAGCAAAGCCAGGAAAACCTGGGCTTCTTTTACATCTTCTGCAGCACCTAGTAGCGTGGACAGTGCATGCCATGAGCACGTAGCATGGCTGTGGGAGGGACTGACCACCTTCTCTGGGCCCGGCACAGCAGGAGATGCTGCAGAACATGGGAAAGAACTCTGAGACAAAGGGCTTGATATCGATATGAAGAAACAAAACACACACACGTGAAATAATTGTGAGTGCTGCAAGAGACAATCAGGCCTGGTCAGAAGTTGGGACACCTGAGGTCTAATTCCAACTCTCATCCTCAGCAGTTCAGGGCCCTCAGGTAAGTCATTCACATGACCTGATCTCGGTTTCCTCCACTGATAAATGAAGAGTTTGAATTAGATTGCCTGTCTCATTAGTTTGCATGAAAAACGACCCAGGGAGGGGAAAGATTTGTAAAGAAGGGCCTATTGTCTCAACTCCCCTGCAACCCAACACACGTCCTAACCCCAGCTAGCATCTGGGAGCCAGATGCAATTAGTCCCTGTAGCTGAACTGCCTCTGTTCAAGACCTGCTTTGCCATTTTCTCCTTGTATGACTTGGGAAATACACTTAACCCTAGAGCTTTCCAAAAAGGTTGCTGAAACTTGGAGGTGTGCCAAAATATGAATCCTTCAGCTTTAGGACACCTGGAAAGTGCTATAGGCCCCAGGCTAGTGAGCAGCCTCACCCTTTTATACATTACCTCCTTTCCATATCCATACAAATATATATGTAGATTGAGACAGAGTCTCACTCTGTCACCCAGGATGGAGCGCAATGGCATGATCTCAGCTCACAGCAGCCTCTGCCTCCGGGGTTCCAGCGATTCTCCTGCCTCAGCCTCCTGGGTAGCTGGGATTAGAGGCATACACCACCATGCAGGAATAATTTTTGTATTTTTAGTAGAGATGGGGTTTTGCTGTGTTGGCCAGGCTGGTCTAGAACTCTTACCTCAGGTGATCCGCCCGCCTCGGCCTCCCAAAGTGCTGGGATTACAGGCAGGAGCCACCGTGCCTAGCCCAAATATTATCTTCAAGGTGGGTTATGCGATGTGGAAAAGGTTGAGAAGTCCTGATAACCTGTTGAGATCTTGGACTCATCATCTGCAAACGGAAATTTTATTAGTTTCTGCATTGTAACCATCTTGTGAAGATTAAGATTTTGTATGTAAAGTGCTTAATATGCCCATGCACATAGTAAATGCTCGGTAATGTTTGTATTATTATTATCACCACTACCAAGACTACTGGCCAGTTTCCAACCTGACAAGGCTAGGTTCTTAATGCAAATGAGTAGTCCTGGTGCCAGTGCTGAAGGTCCTCAGTCCGCCCCTCACAAAAAGACTGGTAGACTTGCCTCCTACTCACTTTCCTCCAGATGAACCCTGTGCAAAGACTATGCTTTTGACTCTGAAAGTATATGTCCAAGAAGAATTCTCTTCCTTTAAAGGAACAGCCTCCTTTAACAAGGCTATGCCTTAAAACACATTAATAGGTCGTGCCTCAAAACAAGTAAATAAATATGTATAATAATTACAAACAGTGACAAGTGCTATAAAGGAAAATAAACAAGGTATCATGACAAAGTACTTTTTCTGAAGAAGTGATACTTAAGCAACTTCAACTTGGTGCACTGAAATAGACGCTAGAGATGCAGAGATAAGTAAGGCATGGTACCTGCCAACGGCCACAGAAAACACCTGAGACAGGAATGTTGATGAAAACTCATGAAGAGGAGTTATGCCAAACACCAGCCCTTGCCCTCAGAGGTTTGCACAGGTAGACTTTCTGAGTGGAGTCTAACTGGCCAATCACAGCAGCTCAGGAGCTTTGCATGTGCCAGGCCATCTACTTTGAACACTCTGGCCCACTCCTCACGTTGCTAGTTCACAGAGGCTGCAGACAAGGAGCCACAGCCACCCCAAGGAATCAAAGAGCTCCTGACACTTGCCCTGGCAAGGAGGTGAGATCACCAAAGCAAAGGGTGCAAGGAGAGGAAAGAACTGAAGGGAGAACTTTGTTAAATGACTACACACAGATGGAGATGGATAAATAAGAAGCAATGATGAAAAAAGAAAAGAAGTGGGCAGAAGAAAGCGAGTGAAACCAAAGGAAGAACAGATTCTTACACAAGGGAACAGAGAGGGAATAAGTGTTTGCATCACAAGCTGCAGGGACACTGATAAAAGGCCATTCTGTTGACAGCTTGTGGGTTAGAGATGGCAATTTCTGGGGTGTAATGAAGGCAAACACCACAGTGCAAAGGGTAGCATTAGCATGGAGAAGAGCAAACAGCAAGCAAGAGAATGGATCCTTTATTTAACAACCCAAGGAATCCATTTGTCCTGGACACAACCTGTGCCTATGCCTTTTTAAGAGTCATGAGTACGTATGTGAAAAACAATTATTTGCTAATATGCATCACAAACATTTTATATATTATTCCTCACCACTGGTCACTCTCATAGATCTGGCCATAAGTCCCTCACAAAGTAATTGAAAACATTTATATAATGTATACATTTACATATATATGCATATACACATATTTGCACAAATATATCTGTAGATCTTATTAACTCTTCAGACATTTCCTACTTGGAATAAATTCAACAATAGCCCTTGGCTATATTAATTTCTCTTGAGAGTTTGTTTATAAATGCCCTAGCTTATCACTTCTTAGACTTTTTAAAGAAAAATAAGCAGTATAATGAGTTTCTCTTACATGTGAAGCATAGATACAAACACCTGCTCCTTTGAAAACATTTCTAAGATTATTTTAATTAGGAGAGTGCTTATGTGGCAAAATACTATAAGCTCAGCCGAGGGCACTTGCTATTTTCCTTGGTGGGAAAGCCTCTTTCAAGAAGCCCCCCAGTGTATCCAAGGGAGTCACTATTCCATTCACTGGAGTTCTCTTGTTCAAAATTTAGCTCAAAACTCTCCATTGCTGTTGCATTCAGTAGGAGCTACTTAGCCATAAACAATCCATCAGGACCATGTAGGTGAGGCTCTTTGGAAGAACAGTAACTGCCACCTTTATCAGTTGTGCACAGAAGACACTGCGGCCGCAGTTTACCCAGCGCACGCCAACCTTCCATCCTCATGGATCAGCAGCAGGGGGCAACACTCACGCCATAAAATGCAAATTGTACACATGTGCCCTATAGAAGGCTGAATCCGCCTAGAGTTCTGAGGGGTGGGGGAGTAGAAAAGGGGAGAGGAGAAGGAAGGAGGTGAAAGTGATAGAAATTTGTTTCACAGGATGGGGGAGAACCAGAAGTAGGCACTGTAACCACATCCACCTCACCAAAAGATTCCCTCCCACAAGCCTCCTAAATCCGGAGTCTCTGGCCCCGTTCTTCCCCTCCCTGTGCGTTGGCATCCCTGTCATGAAGGGTCTCTCATGGCTTTGGGACAGCCCCCCACAGAGCGGGTGCAGGCCCTTCAAAGCTTTGCTGTGTCTCCCCTTCCCTGGTCATCTTCTGAGAATTTGTCCCCTCCCTGTGGAACCCCCATTCGCCTGCTCCTCATCTGGGCTGGGGAAGCCATGTGAGGGCGCAGTGGGTCCTCTCAGCACTCACCTTGAACCCAGCTCATTGTATTCTCAGGGCAGGGGGTATGGCTGACCCCCCACAGAATCTTCTGAGATCTGTCATCTCTGTTGGTGCCACTTTCACCTGCTTTAGAAATGGGACACTGCCTACTCCCCGAGAGTGATGAGTTGAGAAATATTCAGGTGGGAGAGAATTGCTGGTTGTCACTTCAACTCCAAGTCTCCTTTCCTTTTCTGCACAAAGCCTTTTTAGTCCACTTATAAGAGTCCTCTGGATGAGAGGCAGTAGGTCTCACAAAGAGAAGTTGAGTGAGAAAATGGGAAACTTCTCTTCACCCTCACAATTTCTAACTGCAGTTGTGGAACAGAACAAGAAGTTTCTAGATTAAAGATTTCAAACCTAGGAAGAAATTTCTCCAAGTTCTGTTTTATAAGTGCATTGAGCACACCTAGGGCTTGGTCTAGAATCTAGATGATTTCTAATTTTCCTACCAACTCTGAGACTCTAAAACCATCAGCCAACAATGCTTGCTTCCAACCTGTTTTATCCCACTCTGAGGCAAAGGCTCCTGTATAAATACTCCACAGACTACTGCTAAGTAAAGCTCTCTGGGATTCCTCTTCCTTGTCAATGAATAATAGCCCTAAGCTCCCACTGAAGGAGTACCTACCATATGTCAGGAACTATAACACATGTCCTTTGATGACCCATAGCAACCTGCATAGTAGGTATCACCATCACCATTTTCCAGGTAGGGAAACAGGGTCAATGAAATTGGCTGACCAGCTCCAGACCACAGATAGCAATAATTTTATTTGTCCTTTTTTTTTTTTTTTTTTGAGATGGAGTTTCGCTCTGTTGCCCAGGCTGGAGTGCAATGGCACGATCTTGGCTCACCGCAACCTCCACCTCCCAGGTTCAAGCGATTCTCCTGCCTCAGCCTCCCAAGTAGCTGGGATTACAGGCATGTACCACCACACCTGGTTAATTTTGTATTTTTGTTGGAGATGGGGTTTCTCCATGTTGGTCAGGCTGGTCTCGAACTCCCAACCTCAGGTGACCCACTTGCCTCTGCCTCCCAAAGACCTGGGATTACAAGCGTGAGCCACTGCACCCAGCCTATTTGTCCTTACTTAGTATGCCCAGGCACTGGGCAAAGTGATCTGTGTGCAACATCTTACTTCATTGTCATAACCGCTCTCTGGGTCTTTCTCCAGAGGCTGTGTGAATTCTATGACACCTCACTCCCTCTCCTAAAGGAGAGGAGGGGCTGCTGATGCTGGCCTTAGCATTCTCTCCCAGCTTGTCTAAGCATCAAATGTGAAACCAAGTACAGTGAGTCTAGCATAGGTAGATGCCAAGAAAACACGTGCCTTCGCCTTTCCCTTTTGTAGTGACTTTTTCCTTCCAAGGTGGCCTTTGATGATAACCTGAAGCCACCCACATAAAAATGTTAGGAGCAGAGAAAAGGACAGTTCCAGCCCACTTGCCACTTCGACAATGAAGAAGGACCAATCTGGGCCAGAAGACGGGCTTGGGGCACAGATAACCCTGTGGATTGTTTAGTTGAAAGTAACCACATGAGCAACATCATCACCATCATCATCAATTACCATCATCCTTATCATTTGATAAAGCAATCAAGTTAAACAATGTACATTGATGATGATTATTAACAACAGCATGACCAGATAATACTTGAATTCCTCATATTATAGAGACTGTACCTTCAATAGCCTCCAAAATATTTTCATAGAGGGAGATCTAGAGAAGAGAGTAAACAGATAGGTTGGTTACATCCTTTTCTTTTTTTTTTTTTTTTTTTTTTTTTTTTTTTGAGACACAGTCTTGCTCTGTCGCTGAGGCTGGAGTGCAGTGGCATGATCTTGGCTCACTGCAACCTCCTCCTCCTGGGTTCAAGCGATTCTCCTGTCTCAGCCTCCAGAGTAGCTGGGATTACAGGTGCCCACCAAATGCCCAGCTAGTTTTTGTATTTTTAGTAGAGACGGGATTTTGCCATGTTGGGCAGGCTGCTCTCAAACTCCTGACCTCAGGTGATCCACCCACCTTGGCCTCCCAAAGTGCGGGGATTATAGGCATGCACCACCACACTGGGCTTATTTTTGTATTTTTAGTAGAGATAGGGTTTTGCCATGTTGGTCAGGCTGGTCTCAAACTCCCGACCTCATGTGATCTGCCCACCTCGGCCTCCCAAAGTGCTTGGATTATAGGCGTGACCCACCGCGCCCAGCCAGTTGGTTACATTTAATCAACAAATTGTTAAACTTCCTTGACCTGTTTGGGGGGCTGACTTCTCTGACTCTAAGGACAACTTATTTCCTACCTGTTTATATGTTGATATATTGGTGCTGTGGTTTGGAGGACTTGGGAGTTCTCTATTCCCTACCCAACTTTAATTGGAGCCCTGTCAGGTTCAATAACTGATGGTGTCATATACCCCTGATTAATGATGCTGCCTGTCCCCTAAACACAGGTGGTTACTGTCCACATGGGGCCTGCTTGGGCAGAGAAATCATAAGTCTCTTCTTAGACACAAAGAAACATAGGCATTCCCAGACAAATTACTTTTCCTCCAGACACATTCATAAAAATTGCCTGGGCTTCCCTGACAGGTGATGGAGTGACCGAGGCTGCTCAAGTAGAAGAGACAGTAGCAGTGAGGCTGAAGGGACAGAGCACCTGACCAGTCACTCCCTGAAAAAGAAACCCACAGTTTTCTTGGCTAACCAAGGACATCAGTGCAGGTTCACTGGGTCCAGCCGCACCATGACAGGGCCTGGATAGATGTTTCTCCTAACCCAGCAACCTGCTTCTCAAGACAGCAATAATGGGGACACTGCATTACCCACCATATGGAACTCGGTGTCATGGAGAAAATAAACGTCTCTGAGAGAATTCACACTTCATTTCTCTCTGAAGTCCTGTGATTCCTCTTCATACCCTACTCCCCATCTACATTTAGGCAGGACTAGCAACCGTAGCTACATATATGGCATGTCTTAGCCCTGCTGTGGCTTTATAAAAGGAAAAGGGATGTTTTAAGAAAAGTGAGAAAATGAGAAGAAAATAAGTAACAACTCAGCAAAATGCTATATTTGGTGAGGACTTTCTTAAAGACATGTTTGGGCCTAAGTAGTGAATTTCACAAATGTGGGCCAACGGCTGATTCCATCCTGTGTCTGGCAGATGGCAGATAGCTGGTACTTGGGAAGAACTGATTTCATGGATGAGAAATCACTGACCTCGTCCATTTCCTAGATCAGCCCACCCCAACCTTCCTGCCTACCCAGTGTGAAGTATAAGACACAGTATGTGCAAAACCTAATAGGGCCTGGTATCAGTGACCTATGGTCCACTCAAGGCAGCCTGACCGAATCTCTGAGCAACCAGTTGTTGCTGATCCCAGAGGCCTGAATGAAACTGTAAAGTTGGCAAATTGTTTTCTCGGACACCTGCCTCCACTCCCTCTCATAATTTCTGATAGCCTCTTTCCCTTTGGACAGTCCTTCTGGCTGGTTGGTTTTCTGGTCTGTTTCCTCCATGATACTATAAGGCCCACAAAAAAGAGACTATATTCTTCCTGTTCACCTTTGAATCCTTAAAAGCTGATATAGATGCATAGAGATGATACCTTACCAGTGCATGGGATAAATGGATAAGTGAATTAGAAAGCTCCTAAGGCTGGGTATCAGGAGACCTCAGTTCTAGCCCAAACTCTGCCATTAATGGAATACACAGCTTCAGATCTGGGGCTCAAATGCATCATCTATAATATAAAAAAACAACTCTGATGAGCAACTGACACCCCTTCCCATTCCCATGCTCAGTACAGCCCTGGGGGTCCACAGAGGAGGGTCAGGGGCTTTGGGCAGGTATGGGATGAAGGAGACCTTGAGCAGACCAACCTCCATTCTCCCACCCCTTCAAAAGGAACCACCTGCTTTCACCTATTTATGTATTGGGCTCTCAAATAAGACTGTGTGTGAAAAAAAGTTCTACAACTAAGAAAGAGCTTTAAACTATACAAGAAGATGAACAAGTACAGTCCTTTTCAGCTAGTCCTCCCGTCTATCAAAAAGGTCCCACCCCCTCAATCACTCGATCTCAGTCCACCTCTGCAGGTTCATCTTCCACAATCTCCAAAGTAGCCTGCATGTGTCAGCCCAGCTACACCTTTCCTCTGCTTGAAACCACCCTTTCCTCTGTTTTTTTCGAATGGCAAAGCCCAGCTCACCCTCCAAGAAGTAGCTTAAAAGGCTCCCTCCCCCAGTCTCCCTGCTTCCATAGCAACCAAAGAACCCTGCTCCCTAAGAAGCACGCTCACCGCACTGGGGTCCAAGAACACCTCATAAATGCTCGATAGTATGAAATGCTGGCTGCGTGGAATCAGCTGTTTGTTTATTAAACTCTTTCCTGACTGAAATATAGATGCCTCAAGATCAGGAAATCTGTCTCACCGTTTGTGTCTCTGTCATTCATTACAGTGCCTCATTTCGTAGACACTTAATGTGTGTGGAATGAAGGAAGGAAATTAGAAAGTCAAAAGTTATTTGGGAAACTCTTAAATTAACGGCTAAGTATGTTAGGGAATAGTCAAAGTAAGATAAGCTACGTATTAATGGGAAAATCTGTCTATCTGAGTAGAGTAATTGGCATTCAAGTGTGAATAACCCCTAGATTTAATCCTTCCAGGTGAAAGTACACTTATTTAAAAGTACTTATTTATCTAATGGCTTTCTTTGCTGGAATGCGGAGGGAAATTCATGTCTTAAGTGGAGAAGCCTTTCTCCACTTATGATCAGGCAAGATAATCATTGAATTCATCATATTATAGAAACTGTACCTCCAATAACTTCCCCCTTAAGTGGAAAAACTTCTCCACTTAAAAATGGATTTACCTCCTTTTGCCTACTCCCAGCTGGGTCTTTCTCCTTTACTCTCTTAAGAAGGAGAAGCTTTGCCTCCTGGTTCTAAAAGGGTTATAGGGAATCCAGGTAGGCTGCAAGTGACTCAACAGAATTAGAGAGGGAGAAGCATGTCATGATTCTCTTTGCTGTTGGATTGTGCTATGTTAAGCATAGTTTGGAAAGGTCAACATTGTATGTAGGTTGTCTGAAAGTACTAAACCTAAGGCTGGCTCTTCACATATATATATGATAGAATCATAGACTCTAACTTGAAAGCAAAATCACATTGAAAAGGACTATATTTTTCTGAAACCCCAAATCACACATCATCTGGGATACACATAAGAGGATTAAAAGGAATATTGCAAATCGAGAATCTCCTGGTACCTTGTCCCAACCCACTTTTCAATGTGGAAGTTCTCTCCAAGTCTAATTGATTTTTAGCCTGGCTAATTATGAATTTAACCACAAATAGTTCTGGGTACAGAAATATAAAACACTAGAAATGGGACAAAATATAAATAGGAATATGTTTACAATAGATTTATATGATGGGTAACTGAAAAGGTGTCAGACTTGCAGGCTTCTTACCTCTTGTCCTGCTGAAATAAATCCTTTATATTTCTCAAAGACCTAGACTTCCTTCCCATCTCTGACTAACACTAAGGGAAAATCGCCATCATGTGGTCTGCAACATTCTGCCACTCACTGATGGCTGCCTGCACTAAACATTGGATTTCATATTGATTATCTCTAGCTATATGAATAAGTACTTTTGAAATCAATATGCCTCTCCCTCTAATCACTTGGTGGATGACCACAAAATGTAAAATCACTCTGATAATAGCATAAGGCAAATATGATTAGAAAGGTAACTCAGGGGCAAAATTTTTTAATGGATTCACAAAATTAAGTCAATATTATTTATACATTAATCTTTTTTTTTTTTTGACACAGAGTCTTGCTCTGTTGTCCCCACTGGAGTGCAATGGCACAATCTCAGTTCACTGCCACCTCCGCCTCCTGGGTTCCAGCGATTCTCCTGCCTCAGCCTCCAGAGTAGCTGGGACTACAGGCGTCCGCCACCACATCTGGCTCATTTTTTTTGTAATTTTAGTAGAGATAGGGTTTCACCATGTTGACCGGGCTGGTCTCAAACTCTTGACCTCAGGGGATCCACCTGCCTCGCCCTCCCAAAGTGCTGGGATTACAGGCATGAGCCACCGCGCCCGGCAATTGATCTCTCATTTAAAACAGTGATTCTCTACCCTAGTACACCCAGATTCATTTTTGGTAATAAATACTTTGTAATGCTTCCTCTACTATTCTGGATGAAAGCTAGAGATGGTTACCTTCCTATGCACTTAATTTTTTAAAAACTAAATATGTCCTGAGTATGAAAGATAAATCAAATGAAAGTAACTTTGAATAAAATCAATATTTATTCCAACATGTGAATGCTGGGGCATGCGTACATTAGGAGATGCGAGGAAGTCGTCAGATGTTTGCAGTCATTTGTAGAACCACTGTGAGTACAACAGCCACAAATGTAGACTCATATAGGTCTGTCATTCGATGCTCAAAGACCATGAATAACGTTGTTGTTGATGATGGTCTTCCAAAATGATGATCAACTCGGTAAATTCCAAACCAAACAAATGACAACTGTCTCTCAATTTACCCAGCTGTTGCAGTCCTGGAAAATTCAATGTCTAAAAAGCCATGCAAAAAAAATGCTTTGTGTGTATATGTAAAATGGAGACAAATTCAAGTTCAAAAATTATAAACAGGTTTGTACTTAAATGAATGTCCACTGGGGCCATCAGCAGTCATGTATGATACAAGACAAAGCTTCATTCTGTGAGTCAGTCACATTGCAGAATGACGAACAGCCCAGGCCCCTGTCCACTTAATGCCACAAGTGCTCACACTCATCATGAGAACCATAGACACTCCCACATATTTCCAAAATTCCCCTAGGAGTCAACACCACCTTTACTGAGAACCATTGGTTCATACAGTATTTTCTACAGGGCTTCCCTCACTAAATAGATGATTAAGAGTTGACTTTAGCTGTAAAACCAAAGAGTGATGCACCAGAAGGGATCCTAAACCATATCTAATTGGCCGCCTCATTTCATCCATAGGAGGGTAACTGGCCCCTCAATACTCAGTAACCTAGGACCCTAGATAATCTAGGATAAAAACCAAGGTTTCCCTGGGCACAGTGGCTCATGCTGTAATCCCAGTACTTTGGAAGGCTGAGACAGGCGGATAACTTGAGGTCAGGAGTTCAAGACCAGCCTGGCCAACATGGAGAAACCCCATCTCCACTAAAAATACAAAAAGTAGCCAGACATAGTGGTGCATGCCTGTAGTCCCAGCTACTTGGGAGGCTGAGGCAGGAGAATGGCCTGAACCCAACAGGTGGAGGTTGCAGTGATCCAAGATCACACCACTGCACTCCAGCCTGGGCGACAGAGTGAAACTCCATCTCAAAAAAAAAGAAAAAAAAAGGTTTCCGTTTCCATGCTTTTAATTTCTTAGTGAAATTAGAAAGATACTCTTGAATGTGTTTCTCTTACATACCAGATATTTTGAAAAAGTTGAATGAACGAGAACATTTTTCTCAGGATATATGAGGCTGTAAACATTCAGTTCTCACCAGTGAACTTCAAAGCCAGGCTAGACTCTCTCTAGTGCCCACTCTAAGTCTGAATTTCTCCATACAAACAAATCAAAAAGATTTTAAAATACTATAAGATCTTTTACAATGTGTCCAAAACAATGATTTCTTGGAGCAGAAATTGTCTTGTATGGTTAGTGCCTGGTTGATTTCCCCACTGTTCTCCCCAAACTATAGTCATCAGGACCCCAGCAGGACCTTGGGAAATGACTAAGTTTCCAAATGCTCCTTATACCATGCACAGCCAGGGCCTCTTTCTCTGATTCAGACAGCAATGGACTGGTCCGTTCATAAGACCTAAGGAAGACTTGGCTATTTGCTAATTACCCTTGGCAAGTGTATTCTGGTGGCAAAATGGGTATTTTTAAATTTAATTTGTTGATCTAATGTTATGGAGAGAATGTTTGATTGCACAGACTCCACAATATTGGCTCTCCAAATTAAATTTGCAATCAAATCAATGCCTACTTCAAAAGCATCATCTGGAAAAGATTTTACTTATAAATCTTGTATAATATCAGGTGGTAAAGTTGGGTGATGAGAATAAGCTCATAGAATGCAGGAATTATTGGGTAATGCTGTGGCTTCAATACCAAAGCAGAGAAGTGAGTTGCCTCTTCACTTCCTTCCTCACACAGCACTAAAAGAGCAACTTAATCCATACGTGCAAACTCAACTCCCGAGAACCCTGAAAACACACGGCATTCAAGAAAATATCATCAGGTTCTTATATTTAATGCATGCACACTCTATACTTTCCCCATGGAAGAGTTCTTCAGGCCTTTCTTCAAAGACCATTTCCTCTTAATTTTAGACTCACTCTAACAATTTAAATATCAGGCGTTGGAAGTAGCAATTTAGAAAAGAGGTGGTCTGACTGCTCCAGGTAAGCACTGGGACAGCAACAAGAAGTAACAACTGACAGTCTGATATCAAGGATGATGGAAAGCTATATTTACAAAGCAAGGGGAGGAGGGCTGACATCGGAACTCAAAATAAATAACAGCCTGGACTGTTTATATGTAGAGACAAACAGCTTCACTATCCCTGAGAGCATCTCCATAACACCGAACAATACTGTAGCTGATGTAAAAGAAAAGCTAAGTTGTGCTCAATAGATTTTGCAGCAAAATATTACAAAATTCAGTATAACAGATAGAATCCTAGAGTGTCAGAGTTAGGAGATCCTTAAGAGAGTCTTTGGTGTAGCACTTTTATTTTAAAAACAAGGATGCTGAATCTATAGGGGTGGAGTAGAAACAGGAGCCCAGCATAACTGGTCCAGTGCTTCTTCCATGTAGACACCCTGACAACTGAAGCAATGGAGGGGAAGGAAGAGATAGTACATCGCATGGAATCATTTATTATGCCATTGCTTTTGACATCTCTGTTTTTGCTTCTTTGCATTGATTTCATCCCCTTCCAAAGGAGAAGAAACCTGCTCTCTTTATTCACAAAAGTGTGAACTATTGTTCCCTGGTTTGTGATGAGAGAACCTCAGGGTTGGCCCTTAACAAAATTGGGACTGAAGGTAAAGTTGACTTTGAGTTCCCTCCTACATCCTCCTACATCCCACCCCTGGTATGTTTCCTCCAAGCTGTCCTATGTCTGTCCTCCAACTCGTTGCCCTACTCACTGGCCCACACCCAGAATTCCTAGCACAAAATAGGAAATTCTCCCAACTCCCAGAAGTTTGATATGTTCTCAATCTCTTTCTAATTTATTATCTAATTACATCAAAGAATGAAGCAATATTCCAGTGCATTTCAGATACAAGTTGGCACATGCATTACCTGGGGAGCTGGATAAAATGCAGCATCCTGATTCCTAGCTCCTGAAATTAGGATTCAATAGATGATTCTGGTGGAAGTGGGCCCTGAACCCACTTTGTAAAACACGTGGCTCTGCTTACCTGGCCAGCCTCGTCTCCTCCTAATATCTCGGTGCACACTCCCCTCCCCTCAAATACTTCATACTGTCTCTCTCTGCCATGTCTTTGCCTCATGTTCCACCTTCTTCATCCAATTAATCCCTACATATGCCTCAAAACCCTCTAAGTACATGTCTCACATCTCTCCTGTCATTGTTATACATTTTTAGATTGTCAAGCTTACACAGCCTACAATGGGCACTGATGGCCTCTCTCCCCTTAAGGGCAGGGGCATATGCCATTTGTCTTTTTTATACCCAGTGCTTCACACCCTGCCATGCACATGGTAGGACTCTAGAAGTGTTTGTTAAATTACCTTTTGTGCACGTGCTAAATTTCCTTGTTAATAATTAGCAATGTATTTATATTTGCATCTTTTATCTACCCCCTAGATATAGTACGCCATTTTCACAGATTGCTCAAAGTATCACTGTCAAATGAGGAGCACTTTCTATAATATGTAAAAACCAAAAGAGAAGAAGTTTGTGCATAATATCACCCTGGTGCCATCAAGTGTGGGGGTCGTAATGAGTTGGGCCCATGTTCACACCGGATATCTGACACCTAAGGAACATGACAGAGACACACACAAGTGGAATATTTTCTAAATAAAGAACGGTTTACAACAGTTCAGTAGAATTAGTTCTTATTGCCTTGCTAGTCATTCAAGTTCGCATTTTTCAGAAGTGAGGTTGGAAGAGGTAAGAGTTGGCTTTGAGTCGATTCACATACATAAAACTTTGTGTGTTTGTTCTGAGATCCTAGAGAGTCTCAGTATGTTCTCTACCCAAGATGGTTAGCCACAGGATGTCAGCTTTTCTCCTGAAGTCCACCATCTGTGTATGTCTGTCCCTTGCAGGCGTCTGCTATGCAGAGTTTGGAGTTCGAGTCCCCAAGACCACAGGATCTGCCTACACCTACAGCTATGTCACTGTTGGGGAATTTGTGGCATTTTTCATTGGCTGGAACCTGATCCTGGAGTACCTGATTGGCACTGCGGCCGGAGCCAGTGCTCTGAGCAGCATGTTTGACTCACTGGCCAACCACACCATCAGCCGCTGGATGGCAGACAGCGTGGGAACCCTCAATGGCCTGGGTGAGACTGCCACATCCTCCTACCCTCAACATGCAAACTTACCAAGCCCCATAAATGAGTTCTCCTTTCAGAAAGCAATTTGGCAAAATGTATCAAAAGCCTTAAGTATATCTCTTTTCTTTCTTTCTTTTTTTTTTTTTTTTTTTTTTTTTTTTTTTTTTTTTTTTGCAAAGTAATCCTTTCTCTATGAATCTATCCTTAAAAAATAATTCTAATGTCCATGGAAGCATTATACAAAAAGATGCTCATCACATCCTTATTTACAATAACAAAAAGTTAGAGACAGCCTAAATATTCTACAGTGGGCAAATGACTAAGTAAATTGCAGACAAATACTATGTAGCTAGCAATTAAAAGGATGATTAGGGAAACTTGTAATAACATGGATTATGTTTTAATGTAATATCATATGTCAAAGGATACAAACCATACATGTGCATGTCAATAGCTATATAAAAATAAAACCAATGCAGAAAAAAAAGAACTGTCAGCAATTTCTCCAGTGGTTTCATCAGATTTTTTTTCCAAATTTCAATGAAAAAAAATTAATGAGTAAAAAGGGTTCCAGCCTAGAAGAGGTCAGGAAGGGGTAATATAATAGTGAATGCTAAACCATCAGAAGCTCATATAACAAATACCATGAGACCTCAGGCTCCATCCATCATTTGCCATCCACTCTTTTTTTTATTATTATTTTTGCGACAGAGTCTTGCTCTGTTGCCCAGGCTGGAGTGCAATGGCATGATCTCGGCTCACTGCAACCTCCATCTCCCTGGTTCAAGCAATTCTCCTGCCTCAGCCTCCTCAGTAGCTGGGATTACTACTCAGCCACCACGCTCAGCTAATTTTTGTATTTTTAGTAGAGACGGGGTTTCACCATGTTGGCCAGGCTGGTCTCGAACTCCTGACCTTGTGATCCACCCACCTTGGCCTCCCAAAGTGCTAGAATTACAGGCCTGAGCCACTGCGCCCAGCCACTCTCCATCTTGATGCCTGATAAACTCAAATTCGAGGAAAGCTGAACAATAGCTGAGAAAGCTCTGGAATCTTGCCTCAGAACTTCCAAGGAATGATCCTGTGGCTGTGTCAAGTCATCTGACTTCGATGTTCCTATCTCAAAAGAACTGACAAAAATGCTGAGCACCCAAGTACCATGACAAGATAAAAATATAAAGAACAAACCTGTTCAGTGTACTGATTGTATAGAATTTTAGGTCTAAAAGAGTCCTCCAAAATCAGGTCATTCATGTCCATCGCTTTACAAATGAGGTCCAGAGAGATAAGTCAACTTGCCCAAGGCCACACATCTGGCTATGGGCAAAAGTACAGCTGAAATTCAAGACCCCTGACAGCTGAGTCAGTGCCTTTTCCACTCTATAGAGGGCAGGAGTCCACTGGCCGTTGGGCAAAACCAAGCAGGCAGGGCGTGTTCACTGGTTATTTTTTTCTCTGCAACCACATATACACAAAAGGACAGAAAACCCCTGTTCCCATCATTTTCAAAGACACACATTCTTCAATGTGTTGATAAAGAAAAGGTTTGGGAATGGGATGGAAATTTTACTGACTGTAAAATTAACAATAATGAAGATAAAAACAATTTTCAAATAACATGTTAGACCTAAATATGCATCCCAAATATCCCAGGTCGGTTCCCACTTCAAATGTTCTGTGCCATGCTTCCATAGGCGCTGTGTAATGTCACACCATATAGCCCAATTTTTGGTCCAGGATATCAGATCATCTTACCTATCTACCAAATTCTGCTCATTTGCAAATAGACACTTGTATCTGCTTGTGGACTACAGCATAGGCATGTGTAGGTGCACACACACACACACACACACAGTTCCTTTTACAGACTCACTGCCCTTCTTAAAGCTGAGTGCGGATGCACTGGGGTAGGACCAGGAGTTTGCATGGCCCTTTCTTCCCTCCAGACAATGTCAAATCATGTCTTTCCTCTCTAGGGAAAGGTGAAGAATCATACCCAGACCTTCTGGCTCTGTTGATCGCAGTCATCGTGACCATCATTGTTGCCCTGGGGGTGAAAAATTCCGTAGGCTTCAACAATGTTCTCAATGTGTTGAACCTGGCGGTGTGGGTGTTCATCATGATCGCAGGCCTCTTCTTCATCAATGGGAAATACTGGGCAGAGGGCCAGTTCTTGCCCCACGGCTGGTCAGGGGTAAGTTTATTCCAAACACCTGGTGTGCCTGTCACACACTCTGCCTTCTACCCTGTGACCAGCCTAAGACATATTTTCAAGAAAATGCTGTTCTGTTCCATAATTACCACAGCACCCTCTTTATCACCTTTGGATCTGAATTTAGTTGGAATATCCTGAAGAAGTGGTTCTTGCGTGTGTGTGTTTGTTTGTTTTGTTTTGTTTCACAAGCATTTGTTAAGATCCTATTTTATACAAATAACAATAATAGATTCAATGTTTCGGCAACCTGCAATTGCCTAAAATTGTGCTAAGTGGCATTGCATGTACTAACTCATTTAATCATCCTGATAATCTTGTGAGGAAGATATTTACATTCTGCTCTTAAAGATGAAAACAAAACAAAACAAAACAAAACAAAAAAAACTTCCATTCAGAGAGTTCAAATGGCTTGCTGTTAAACACACAATGGAAGTGGCAGAACCCAGTCAGCCAGGCCTGCCTGACTCCAAAGTCTCTGCAAGAACAGCTCAGTTCTATAGAATTATCTCTACAATCTACTAAGGGAGATAACAAGAACAAAAATACACAAGGCAATAAAGGAGGCCAGGGAAAGGGGAGAGTAGGGAAGGGATGAGTTTTGCCTGGGTATGAAACTAGGAAAATAACAGTTTTTAATTGCAATGTCAGCATTTGACTCTAGGAGGAGAGTCCCACTGGGGTCAGAGGACAGTTGAGCTGGCCTAATGGAGGGCTGTGCTATAAGTCCCATTCCAAAGGCATAGTTCATGACAGGCGGGTTTACCTGGTGTGGTCTAGGGGTTAGCAAGAGGGTGGGCCGGACCAAAAGGACATTTTCAGATCTCATTCCATGATCTGGCTAGTGTGGTTTATGCTAGAGAAAAATAGGAAGGTCAGAGTGGCAAATTCTTTATACTGACAAGTGGCTGTGAGTTGCACCTGGTTTCTTTCTCTAGGATGACTAAAAATACTTACGTTGTGGATTTGTTGGTGAAATTCACTAGCCCACCTTTTTTTCATGGTAGAACATAAATCAGAGAATTTTGAGCTGTCAGGGACCTTAGAGGTTACCTGGTTCTATCCATTCATTTAACAGATGAACAATCTAAGGTCGAGAGAGGCAAGTCTGCCTAGAACTGATGACAGAAAGCAAGTCCAGGATTCCACCCACTTTGCTTTTGTAGCTTTTGCTTAGACTGGTTTTTCTCCAACACGTCCAGGGATCAGAAATGTTTCTTGGAGAACACTCAAAATCACTTCTGTTTATTCTGAACCATGCTATGCCGTTCAATGCAGAGAAATAAGCAAGGAAGCAATTTAAGCCAAGATTCCTAGTCTTCTCCTTATCTATAAGAATTCCACAGAACTGCAAAGTTCATCCTTCCTCTTTGAAATGAAGAAATACTGAAACTGCTTAAACCCAAAAGAAAAAAACAAAGAAACACTGTTGGCCCCATTCTGGACCCCCAGATCTGTATTATCTTATGATACAAACTGTTCCTTTCCTATCATATAAGAGAAACAATAAATTACAAGAGTGAAAAGAAGGAATGTTTTCCTGGAACTCAGTTGCATTTTCTTTTCTTTTCTTTTCTTTTTTTTTTTTTTTTGGCAGAGTTAGCTGAGATTTTATTTTGGGCATTATAAATAAAGCAATTGAATTGTTTTGTAGCTGGAGGCATGGGCAAGAGGGGTCCCCAAGTGGTAAACTCCCCCGCGGGTGGGCTGAGAGCTGGGGCTGAGCCTCAGGTGGGTCTCCTGTTCCCTGTGCTCCCCTGCACGGCAGCCTCCCTCCCAGGCTCTGGGGAAGCCACAACAGGGGCAGGCTGGGAGGGGCTGCGGCAGCTCTTCACTTGGGCAGGACGTCAGAGGACTTGGACACCAGCTTCCCATCACGGGTCTCAATCTCCTTCACAACCATGGCCCTGGTGGAGCTGGTGGAGCTGATGCAGCTGAAGGAGCTGGAGCTCGCGACAGAGCCAGAGCTGGAGCCTAGGCCATAACTGAGGCCAGGACTTGTGAGGCCCCCATAGGCCAAGCTCAGACCACTTGCATAGCTACTGGTGGTCTTCATATGGATACTTATGTTCTGCATCCCAGAATCCAGCCGGCTCTCCTCACCCTCCAGCAGCTTCCTATAGGTGGCGATCTCGATGTCCAGGGCCAGCTTGACGTTCATCAGCTCCTGGTACTCACGCAGCTGCCATGCCATGTCCTGCTTGGCCCGCTGCAGGGCAGCCTCCAGCTCGGACAGCTTGGCGTTGCCATCCTTAACGGCCAGCTCCCCACGCTGCTCGGCATCTGTGATGGTGACCTCCAGGGAAGCCCTCTGGCCTTTGAGGCCCTCAATCTCAGCCTGGAGCCGGCTGATGTTCTGGTTCATCTCAGAGATGTCAGTCTTTGTACACCGCTGGTCATCTCCATGCTTCCCAGCCAGCGTCTGCAGCTCCGCATTCTTGATCTGGTACAAGCTCTCAGCCTCAGCCTGGCTGTGGTGGGCAGTCTCCTTGTACTGAGCCTTTACCTCAGCGATGATGCTGTCCATGTCCAGGGAGTGGCTGTTGTCCATGGACAGCACCACAGACATGTCTGAGATCTGGGACTGCAGCTCCTGGATCTCCTCTTCAAACAGCTGCCTGAGGAAGCTGATCTCATCAGTCAGCCCTTCCAGGCAAGACTCCAACTCTACCTTGTTCATGTAAGCTTCATCCACATCCTTCTTGATGAGGACAAATTCATTCTCCATCTCTGTACGCTTATTGATCTCATCCTCATACTTGTTCTTGAAGTCCTCCACCAGCCCCTGCATATTGCCAAGCTCCGTCTCCAGCTTCAGCTTCTCCTGACTCAGAGTCTCCAGGTGCCGCCTAAGGTTGTTGATGTAGCTCTCAAACATGTTGTCCATGTTGATCCCAGCTGTCTTCTGCTGCTGCAGGAGGCTCCACTTGGTCCCCAGCATCTTGTTCTGCTGTTCCGGGAACTGTATCTTGTCGATGAAGGAGGCAAACTTGTTGAGGGTCTTGATCTGCTCCTTCTCCTAGGTGTGCATGGCCTGGATATTGAGGTCCACCTTCAGGTTAACAGGGCTCAGCAGGCTCTGGTTGAACGTGACAGCGGTGATGCCTCCTATGCTGCTGGCCCCACCATAGCCTCCGCCCAGGCCACCCCAGAAGCTGCTGCTGCCCACTCGGGAGAGGCTTGAGGAGCTGATGCAGGCACCAGGCCCACTTGTGTAGAAGCAGCTGCTGAAGGCCTGGAGGCCAGAGGTGGACACCTGTTAGGACTTCTGGGTCACCCTGATGGACATGGTGGAGGCAGGAGTGGAGGCAGGTGGGCTGGACCAGGCAGAGATGCCAGAAGGAGCTGAGAAGCTGCTTCTTGGTCCTCAATTGCATTTTCATTGTAGCAGGAAAATGTCCTCATCATTTTCTTGACAATACAAGAAATTATTGGGTCATGGACTTACTGTAAGACTTTGGCCATCAATTAACTTCTGTGCTTTCAGTCTTTCTCATCTATTATGTAGCAAAACTAATTGCACCACATGTTTGCAAAAAACAGCAACATCTTAGATGTTTTTATGTGCAGCTTGTTATGGTTGGCAATAGTTAAAACTACACGAGGAAGGAACTAGTATTTATTGACTACCTGTTAAGTTCCTGGCATCGGATTCCATTAATAGTATCTCACTCTTAAAACAAAACTTTTAAGCGGTGCTGTTATCCCTAACTTAAAATTGGAGAATCTTCGTAGAGGCTGGGAAACTGACCTGACATCACTTAGCTAGTCAGCTCCAGGGCTGGGGTTTCTGCACAGATCTGTGTGACTCCAAAACCCTTTCTACCAACGGAGTACCTTGTGTATCATTATCATTCTCTCTGAGCTTTCTTTAGTAAGTAGTAAGGTAATAAATCTGACATGTTATATTTCCTTTAAACTTTCATGAAGTCATAGAATCTTGGAGGAACATTGAGAGATAGTCTAGTTTCTTTTCTTATCTTCAGATGGAATATAGTTCAACTGACCCAGGCTGCGTATGCATTGTTTATGAAGACATCCTGTCAATGCAATTCTAAAACTCTTCTTAACTACTTGATTGATATTTAATTTTCAAAATCCTCCTATTAGCTCACCCAAATGGCACACCCTTTAGTTTAGACCCCACTTAAAGACTGGAAAGAGTTAATATCCTCTGTGTAAATGTTCTTTACCCATCCTGAAGAAGATGGAGGCACATTTTAGCATTGCTTTTAGCCTTGTGTTTTGTTCTGGGGCGTTTATTCTCTTTGGGGGTCTCCCTTTCCTTCTCAGGGGCTCCATATCCTTCCTCAATCAGGAGCCCACTTCATCAAGGAAGGAGCTCATCATGCCAGCCTTGGGGTTCCCCACTTATACATCCTGGGTTCTGACTAACTTTCCTAACAGACGATCAGAAGTCAGGCATAAGAAGGAAATGAAGGATGCTTTTCCTAACATTGAACATTTTCTTTGTGACAAACTCTTTCATGCACACTTTAAATTTAATCTTCACAGCAGCCCTGCAAAATAAGTACAGAGATCTCCACTTTTACATACAAATAACTGAAGCTTAGAAAAGTTAAAGTCACAGATCTAGACAGTAAGTAATAGAGCTGAAATTAGATCCCAGTCCTGGATGGGCCAAAGTACTTATTTACCCCACTGCCACCTGGGTTTGGGGCCATGGAACTGGTTATCTTCTTTTGCACTTCTGTTCACTGTCCTCATTCCAATCCAAGCTTACTGCCTTGAGTAGTTTTGTCATTGGTCAAGAAAAAAGCTTGGCTGGGATTGTAAATGTTTTGCTGCAATTCCATTATCCCTAAAGGAAATTTGGGGATGATGTATGTCCTAGTGAATGTGCCTAAAAGTATCATCTGAGAACAAAGGACAGCCCAGTGTGAAGATGTTACTGATTCATCCTCTCCACACTCTGCCTGGCCTTGGATTTCTACATAGTACATTTCCTTCCTAGTGAATGGGCCTGTACCTGTTATTTCTCACCTTTGGTTTCAGGTGATTTTTCCGAAGTCCAGCAAAGTCATTTTGAATTCTGACTCGATTTTTTAAGGTCTGACACTGTCTCATGAGCATGTCATACACCAAGGTAATACACACACTCCTTACTCTGTTACCTAACAATTGTCTACAAAAGTGTGTTTCCTCGTCAACAGATACATGAACTTCTTCACTCCTTAGCAAAACACTTACCTCTACCCCTGACTAGGGGACTAGTGCAGAGGTCCAACCCACTTTATTCTTCAATTGCTTTAGGTAGGATGGAATGGAGGAAACCATTGTGTAGGAGATGATGTATAAGAATAGCATGACATGACTTTCCACACAATTCTCAAAGACTTTGAAAGAGTTAATGAACAATCAATCCATCCTCTAACCATGGACCCCTTATAAACCTACTCTTTCCCCTGCTCCAAACACTTCCTTCCAAAGAAAATAGTTTACGGAATGGTTTACTCACTTACAGGTTCTGGGTCAAATGCTTCTTTGGTCTTGAAGAGTTTAAGAACAACAAACATTTTTCCCTGTATCAAGTAACTCTGGCCTTCAGCTGAACCCCTGCTTCCATCTGCAGTTCGTCAGCCCTTGAACATTGTTGGATGTGTGTTCCCTTCATGTTATTTGTTCTTGATACTATCTTATGGTTTTTCTTTAAGCAAATAAGACACTCTAACAGCACAAATAGCTCCCACGAAAATGGTCCATAGCAATCATTTGTGGGGAATCCTGACAGCCTCCAAACAAAGGAAAAGTTGTTTTTCATGTTCTCCACATCTGAATCCATCTGTGGGAACCTATCAGTACATTCCACTGTCACTGGGGACAGGCTGCTAATAGAGCTGGGGCATGAGGGTGGTAGAAAATGCTATGAAAAGTTGGAATTTCATCTTGTTGCCTAGAGAGTGAATAATATAAAGGCGCCTAATTATCTCCCAGGCATCTGGAGACTGGCCGAGGCAGAACGTGTGAAGGCTGCCTCATCTGAATGCCTCTCAAATATCAGCAAGATGCAGGGGGCCAGTTTTTACGGACCTCACATACTGAGTAGCAGGCCACTAATGACATTACTTTTGACAACTAACTAAGCGGAAGCCCTCCAGCAACTGAGGCACGTGCTGCTTTCCCACAACCCCATTCTAGAGGGGTGAACTCTGTTCTGGATCAGCCGGCTGAGTTTTTATATCAGGTTGACTTCAAACAACAATCTCAGCTATATCATCAAATAAAAAGGTCAATACTTTTTTTTTTAGACAGAGTCTCACTCTGTTGCCCAGGCTGGAGTGCAGTGGCGCCATCACAGCTCACTGCAGCCTCAACTTCCCGGGCTTCCCACCTCAGCCTCTCTAATCTTCCCACCTCAGCCTCCCAAGTAACTGGAACTATAGGTGCACACAACCACACCCAGCTAATTTTTTTCAATACTATTTTTTAATTTTGCAAAACATTAAAGCAAAGAGTTAGGATAACATACCAATAAACCCAGAAATACACATACACTTGCACACAAACACACATAAACACATTTCACCCACCAATTTTATTCACAGATGCTCACCCTCAGGTACCGCACATGTGCTTTTATGCATGGAAGTCTATCCTAATTATAGACACCAGTGGTCAGATCTGAGATCTGGACAGAGTGACATGGAAAACAGTTTCAGTGGCACCCATATACAGTTTCATTTCATGAGTCTTTGCATTTACCAATCAGGGACCGTTTGCTTGCAAGGAAGAAAAGTTCATTCAAACTAACTCAAGGAAAAAGATGACCCTTTTTGCTAATTTTATTATCTTCTCTTTAGTAATTGTTTATTTCATCTATGTCGTGTTAGGCCAAGTTCGGTTTGACCTTGGTAGGTGTGCTGATCTTTCTTCTCCATTTGCCTCCACTCCCCAGACCTATTCTCCACCCTTCATGACCTGTTCTCTGCTGCAGGTTGCTTCCTGTTGAATTTAGCCAATGGGAAATATTATCAGGTCAGAAGGTGAGAAGAAAGCAAGGCCAGAGTATTTCTTTCTTGCTGCACACCACACTGGCTGTGCCTCCACAAGGCAGCTCCTTCTAGGAATCTCTGACCCATAGCTCCGGCTCCTGCCGGACTCCAGGACACCATTCCACCCCCTACACTTAGGCCTCGGGATGACAACTTCTCAGTGTTGCTAAGTCTCTGATACTTCAAATCCCTAGTCAGTTCCCTTAACCCCGCCTAAATACTCCCCAGACCTGCCTATAGTCCCTTACTGAAATTTTGTTTGAATCATCTGAGTTATTAATAAATTCTCTTGACTGCCTAATGTGGTAGAACCTCCACATGTCCTGCCTTTGATCTGTCCAGTCTTTCTTCAGCTATACTTGCTTTCTAGTTCTACGTATGCAAATGCAGGCTAAGAGACAACCTCTTTGCAGGTTTACTTCCTCTTTTCCCTACTTGGTCATAGTTAACTTTCTGATAGCTAATCATTTTCAGTAATTGCCATCCCTTCTCTCATTCATTTAGAGGAAAGTAGCATTTGTATTTTATAAATAATACAGATGCTTATTAATCTTGTTCAGTTTGTTACCATAATCAAGACTGCATTTGGGATCTTGCAGTATCCTCTACACTCAATCTCCATAAAATCAAGCTGCGTACTTTTTGCTCGTGACTATATCCCATCACTGAGCACAGTGCCTGGCACATGGTAGCACTTAGTATACACAAGTCAAGTTCTAAAAGGAGGAAGGTGGGGGAGTAGAGGGAGGAGAGAAGGAGAAGGAGAAGGAGGAGGAGTTTGTGCTCTTGGGTGTCAACTGCTCTAGAAAAACTTAGAATTGTCATAATAATACTGGTGGTAAGAGCTAATATTTATTGAGCACCTACTCTATTATGGACTGCAGTTTACTCTATTAGCTTATTTTATCCTTGTAACAATACTATGAGCCAAGTGCTATTATTATCTCCATTTAAGTAACAATGAAACTTAGGCTCCAAGAAGTTAAGAACTTATTCTAGGTCACCAAGCTAATATGTGGCAGAATCAACCTGGGCCTGACAATCTACCAAGTCTATGCTCCTAACCAAAGCCAATCACGCCCATGTGCGTGGCTCTAGGATTTCCTCTGAAGCCTACAGTGGGCGTCACATTGACTCCAACTGCCAGTACTGCACATATTTAATGGTGTCCTCTGCATCTTCCACTGAGTCTTCTGCTCTTCAAATTAAACATCCCCAGGTCCCCAGTTCTTCCTTACATGGCATGGTTCACAAACCTCTCACCTTTTTCTAAGATTGCTTTGCCCAAATTTATACGGTTGTTGTGCCAGGTCACTAAATGATTTACAAGAGGAGTGTATGTAATGCATATATATGTATGTATATGTGTTTGCGTGTGTATGTGTGTTTATATGTATTTGTGTATGTGTGTGCATGTTTGTGTTTGTACATATATGTGTCTGTGTGTGTAGAAGGGAAGAATGGATGTTAAAGGAAGAGAAAGCAGGACCTGTTTTTCTGGGTGTTTTTTTGTGGGTACTTAGTAGGTGTATATATTTATGGGGTACATGAGATGTTTTGATGCAGGCATGCAATGTGAAATAAGCACATCATGGAGAATGGGGTGTCCGTCTCCTCAAGCATTTATTCTTCAAGTTACAAACAATCCAATTACACTCTTTATTTTAAAATGTACAATTATTATTGACTGTAGTCACCCCGTTGTGTTTTCTAACGTAGGTCTTACTCATTCTTTCTACTTTTTTTGTACCCGTTAACCATCCCCACCTCCCCACCTCCAGCCCCCAACTATCCTTCCCAGCCTCTGGTAACCATCCTTCTACTCTCTATGTCTGAGCTCAATTGTTTTTATTTTTAGATCCCACAAATAAGTAAGAACATGCAATGTTTGTCTTTCCATGCCTGGCTTATTTTGCTTAACATAATGATCTTCAGTTCCATCTATGTTGCTGGAAATGACTGGATCTCATTCTTTCTTATGGCTGCATATACTCAATTGTGTATATGTACCACATTTTCTTTATCCATTCATCTGTTGATGGACACTTAGGTTGCTTCCAAATCTTAGCTATTGTAAACAGTGTTGCAACAAACATAGGAATGCAGCTATCTCTTCAATATGCTGATTTCCTTTCTTTTGGGTATATACCCAGCAGTGGGATTGCTGGATCATATGGTAGCCCAATTTTTAGTTTTTTGAGGAACCTCTAAACTCTTCTCCATAGTGTCTGTACTAATTTACATTCCCAAAAACATTGTACAAGTGTTCCTCTTTCTCCACATCCTTGCCAGCATTTATTATTGCCTGTCTTTTGGATATAAACCATTTTAAGTGAGGTGAGATAATATGTGATTGTAGTTGTGATTTTCATTTATCTGATTGTCAATGCCTGTCTGCCATCTGTATGTCTTCTTTTGAGAAATGTCTATTCAAATCTTTTGCCCTTTTTTTTTTTTATCAGATTACTAGATTTTTTGCTATAGAGTTGTTTGAGCTCCTTATATATTCTGGTTATTAATTCCTTGTCAGATGGGTAGTTTACAGATATTTTCTCCTATTCTGTGGGTTGTCTCTTCACTTTGTTGATTGTATCCTCGGCTATGCAGAAGCTTTTTAACTTGATGTGATCCCATTTGTCCATTTTTGCTTTGGTTGCCTGTGCTTGTTGGGTATTGCTCAAGAAATTTTTGCCCAGACTAATGTCCTGGAGATTTTCCAAACATCTTTCCAAACATCCCCTAGGGGTAGTCTTACAGCCTATGATTGCGGTTGAAAATGCTGGATGAAAACAAAGTACAAAAAGGTAAATGAGTTCCTTAAGACATAGAGATAGCCAATATATTGATTTATTTGTAACCCCGCTTATTTCCACAGAGGACTTGAATGTGTAGAATAACTCTGTTTTTATTGGGTTGCCTGTGCTTGTGGGGTATTGCTCAAGAAATTTTTGCCCAGACCAATGTCCTGAAGACTTTCCCCCAATGTTTTCTTGTGGTAGTTTTATAGTTTGAGGTCTTAGATTTAAGTCTTCCATCCATTTTGATTTGATATTTGTAGATGATGAGAGATAACAGTCTAGTTTCATTCTTCTGTATATGGATATCCAGTTTTCTCAGCACTATCTACTGAAGAGACTGTCTTTCCCCCAGTGTATGTTCTTGGCACCTTTGTCAAAAATGAAGGACCTATCTTAAAGTGAGGCTTTTCTTGATCAGGACTACTTAGTGAGCCTGCAGTCTAGCATCCGTTCATCCTTGAAGACCAGTAATATTTTCTAGATAAGTGAAAACAAGCACATTTCCAAGCCTGTGAACCTCCATGTATGATGAGGTGAGATCTATTTTCTCTCTTTGTCTGGAGGCCAAAGACATTTTCCACACCCTTGTATGAAAAATTTTGCTGTAGGGAAAGCAGGAGGTCTCTTCTCTTCTGGAAAGTAGCCATCTAGAGATGGAACCACTTATGTTTGAGAAGTTCTTTCTACCTGGCTTATTAGAACAGACCAGGAGTTCTTAAATTTTCTTGTGCCACGGACCACCTGGATGTCCGATGAAGCCTGTAGATCCCTTATGAGAATTGTGTTTTTAAAGGAATAGCCTAATTACATAGGAATTCAAAGGAAATCAATTATGTTGAAATGTAGTATTAAGTATTTTTAATTTTATTTTATTTTTAAATTATAATCTAGTAACAATGTGCTTCTCTATTGGGATTTATATGTTAACATCTATGTCTAATAATTATCATAATTTGAAGGTAGTAATAAGCATAAGTGATATTTCAAGATCTCTACAACAATTCTCATATGAAATGAAAATATCTGATTGCTATTGGTGACACAGGCACAGGTATTGCTAGTTTGACACCTATATTCATAACAGAAAAAAATGCTAATTCAACTAGAAGGTAGTGAAAAAACATATGTAATTCTTTGCCAGCAAAATTTATAGATGCCCTGAATTCCATGGCCTCCAGGATAAGAACCTGGGAGTAGAGGGTTGAAACATTAGAATCCTAGCTGAGAGAAACTGTAGGAAACACCAGCTCATTTTATAGATAAACAAAGTTTGCTTCTGAAGGTTTGAGAAGATCTTTGATTCTGTGGTGTACCTTACAGGTTCTGGTATTTCGTATTTTGTCTTATTGAGAAGTCAATGAGGAAGTTAAGAGTGAAAATTTTGGACAAGTGTCAGTTTGGCACACATTTTGATTTTCATCATTTATAAACTGAATGTGGAGAAAAGAAAAATAAAATGGTCCAGTCTACAATGGGTCTCACCTCCTGGACCACCGACTAGGGCTTGCATTTTTTTCCCTCATCGCATACACACAAGTCCAAAAACATCTCTCACCTTCTAAAAGGACATCCCCAAGCGTTCAAAGAGGCCCTTTTTTTACTTAAAGCTAACAATGAAAATACCAAGGTGGGTAACCCTCATTTAAACTTCAATAGGTTCTTTCAAAGAAAGTAGCCACTCTTCAATGGAAGGTTTTCACTGACATTTTGACATATATAATACATTCCCAAACACCCCTAGAGCCATGTGGACTCCTGGCAGACAGACTGCCAGCAGACGTGACTGGATACTATCCCCTAGCTTTACTCTGACCTCCTGCCTCATGCCCAACTAGGTCATTCAAGTCCCAAAAGGAGCAACAAATAAACTGTCTTTACCCTGTCTTCCCAGTGAAGACAATAGAATATCTGAAGATCTGAAAATCTTTTATATCATTTCAGATCTGGAAGTTACCATAGAGCTGATCTGTCAGGGGTACTAACAGTAATTTAGGTAGGATAACTCTTCCTTATGCAGAAGTGTCTGAATCCCCTACACTAAAAGGCAGAAGCTTTTTTTTTTTTTTTTTTTTTTTTTTTTTTTTTTTTTTTTTTTTTGAGATGGAGTCTCCCTCTGTCACCAAGGCTGGAGTGCAATGGTGCGATCTCAGCTCACTACAACCTCTGCCTCCCGGGTTCAAGCAATTCTCCTGCCTCAGCCTCCTGAATAGCTGAGATTACAGGTGCATGTCACCATGCCCAGCTAATTTTTGTATTTTTAGTAGAGACAGGGTTTCACCATGTTGGTAAGGTGGTCTCGAACTCCCGACCTCATGATCCACCCACCTAGGCCCCTCAAAGTGCTGGGATTACAGGTGGGAGCCACCACACCTGCCAATTCTTCGTGTCTCTATTTACACAGCGTAAGAGAATCGACCACAACCACACAGCTAGAAAGCGTAGGAGATCAAAACTTGCGTGTTTAGCACGAGTTCCGCCATGTTACTCCCTCAGCCACTCAGTCATGTCTGCAGGGCATAGGGCATAGGGCAGTTTCCACATTTAAGGCCCTGGTGCCACCCTGACCTTCTGAGTCTGACAAATGCCATCATCCACACAGGTGCTGCAAGGAGCAGCAACATGCTTCTACGCTTTCATTGGCTTTGACATCATCGCCACCACTGGAGAGGAAGCCAAGAATCCCAACACGTCTATCCCTTATGCTATCACCGCCTCCCTGGTCATCTGCCTGACAGCATATGTGTCTGTAAGTACCAGATGCTTGCGGGACTCTCCTCATGATGTGGCTCTGGCACCGAGCTCCCTTCTCTGTCAGGAAGGAGTCCTTTCCTATGTCTTCTTGGTGTCTGTGTACCTGTCTTTTATCCCCTGTAGTCCCATTCCCCACTCCCCATGACAAGAAAAAAATTAGGATTCCAAACTGAAGAAGAGGAGAAGCCCCAGGCCTTCACTTCAGCCTTGGCCTTCATTCCCACCCCTCCATCCTCACAAGCTCTCGGTGTCTGCTGCTGCCCCAGGGGCTGGTGTGCAGGGAATAGGCTGCCGTCCAAGGAGCTCAGGTCATAGGCTGGCAGTAACGGGTGGGTGTGCGAGCAAAGGCATTGTGGGCCTCTGTGCACTTTCCTCAATGCTCTTCTGTCTTCTGGGAGCTTCCCGGCAGCAAAGAGGCGAGGCTCCCTGCACAGCGGGGAGAGAGAATACATTGTCCTCTACAAACTCTCTTCCCCTTAAATCTGGGGAGGAAAGTGTCATTTCTTTCGGCCGTTGCTCTCTCTTGTTACACCAGCTTAAACTCACCTTCAGGTTTCCCTAACTAGGGGAGTCCCAGAAAAAAGGCTTCAGCCTTGTCTTTTTCAGGATCACGCCCCGCGACACTCCTCACGCTTTGATGCTTGCTCTCTCAGCTCCCATCCCAGAATTTCTATCACAGAAATGGCCCAGCTGCATCCAACATCCCCCTCTGCCCCTGGCAATGGAGAGAAGTGGCTCACAGGCCAATCAGTGTGTGGTTCCACAAACATTCTCAGGTCCTGAGGGGCGGACTCACTTGGGTCACCACAATTAGGAAAGAGCTGGTGGGGGGTCGGGGGGATGGGAGGGTTGCTGCCGCTGATCAGCCTTGCTGTTTCTCTTTCCCAAAAAGACATCTGTAGCAACTAGCTAAGGAAGCCAGACTGATTGATCATTAAGGCAAGCTGCAAAACAGGATTGTTCTAGAAGCCAGAGAAAAACACAGAGCAAACTTGGGGGTCGTTTACAGACATTCAGCTGCCTACCCAGAGGTTTTATGGTTGCCTCAATTATCGCCTCCCGCTATGCACACACACGCAAGGGGCTTCATCCTGTCCATACCATGATTATCCCTGTGGGCAGAATGTTGAGGGAGGGGTTGCAGGACAGAAGGAACAGCAGGGGCACTCTGCATTTCTCCTTTTACTCCTCCTTCATTCCTGCCCTTCCTCCAGGAGTAGGCCTTTACAACACACACAATAAAGTCAATCATTGCAGTGCCTGCCTTAGAATAGCACTTTATAGACCACAGAGTACTTCTATGCATCCACCAACTTTTTACCCATGCTGATCTAACTCAGGAGACTCCCTGAGGCTGGAGAAGGCTCAGTCCCACTCTCCTCCAGCCCACCCTGCCCCATCCCCAAAGGGGATATTGCAAGTGGTTGTGTTACTGAGAAACGTTCTCTTTCATACTGCACGGGCCTTAAACACGCCCTAGGAGTTGTTTGGTCTTGTACTGGCCAGCAGGCAAGCCCCTCTACCACCATGAGAAGAACGAGGTTGCTGGGCTGTGCTAGGACATCCTGTCCTCCCTGGTGGCCCTTGGCTCTGCTGGAGGACCTTGGCTCCAAAGGAGTAGGCAAAGAAATGGTCTACATATGACCTTCAGGCTTTGAATTCCTTTCTTGATGTCAATTTGGCCTTCATAGCCTGGGCGGAGAGGGGGAGGGGACAGGGGACATATCTGGTCATATGACTGGTGGCTCCGTTGCCTATGGCCAATTCTGAAGGCGGGGTTGTCGGGCAGATCAATAATATGTGAGGGGAGTAGGTCCTGGGAGCCCCCAGTTAAGTGCTTATTGCCTCCCTGATGCACACGCATACCAGTGGCTTTGTCCTGTCCATACCCCGATTTCTCCCCATAGGTAGAGTGTTGAGGGAGGGGTGGTAGGGTAGAGGGAAGAGCAAAGACATTCTGCTCTCTATTTCCTCTTCTGCTCCTCCCTCACATCTCCCTCTTCTCTGGGGGTGGATCCTTATAGCACACACAGTAAATGATTCCTGATTAAGCAAAGCCATAGTTGCCTGACAGCCATATAATCAGTAGGATTGATTCTGTCCTGATGCCATCATTTGTTTGTTGGCCTGCCTGGCTCCTAGGACTAAGCTAGAGAGAAGAAATAGAAATATGAGTCCTTATCTGGGTCCCAATAGTTAACAGGCTATAGGCCTCTTCATCACTTATCTTTGGAGATTTTATCTCTGGTGTTTCACAGTGAGAGGGAGCATGGATAAGACCCTGAGGACCAGAAAGCATAAGAGAAATGAGAGCCTTATCCACGTGGGCAGGGTGCCCATGGTCCCTGCCAGGCCTGGTTGCAGGGCATTGGCTGCAGCTCCTTCCTTCTGGAAATATCTGCTCTCCACGGAACTGTCGGCATAGCTCTGCTTTCATGGGGCTGAAATACCTGCCGTCTTACTCCTCAGATATCAAAGGACCAGAGAGATAGAGAGTTTCTGGCCCAGTCCACTAAATTCACATGTGGGGAGAAAACATTGAGAAAGGCCTAGAGGCCAGATGACTGGTCTACAGTAAAGGCACATGCCAGCAAGTGGTGGATCCAAGCTGCCATGCAAGCCTCTGCCTCCAGGGACAGGGCTCTTTCCTCTCCCGTGGGGCCTCCAGCCATGCGTTCTTCCCCTGTACCTCCAGCCCTGTCTTCTCTTGTTTTAACAGGTGAGCATGATCTTGACTCTGATGGTGCCATATTACGCCATTGACACGGAATCCCCACTCATGGAGATGTTTGTGGCTCATGGATTCTATGCTGCAAAATTCGTAGTGGCCATTGGGTCCGTTGCAGGACTGACAGTCAGTTTGCTGGGGTCCCTCTTCCCGATGCCGAGGGTCATTTATGCCATGGCTGGTGATGGGCTCCTTTTCAGGTAAGGGCTACCCTCCGTGAAATTTATCCTGCTCTGCCGTGTCTATCCAGGGAGAACGTCTACCCACTGTCAGCCTGACTGTGATTTTTATGTCAGTGCCTTTCACATGGACTGTGGACCTTGTCATGTATCCTGGAGAAAAAGTGAGTGAACAGAGCTCAGGCCCTGAAGCAGCCCCTCAGTTTAACTCTGTGGTCCCTCAGTCCAGCACAAGCTGATGTGTGCCCCCCCTGCCCCACTGTCCTCCTCCTTCCAGCTGACATTGCTTGCTCCTTTGTGAAGATGATGGGTGCCAAATTGCTGTACTGGGTGGCTTCCAGAAGGAAGAACCATACCAGGGACATCTTAGGCCTGCCCTCACATTGAGGCCTGGTAACTGCCCCTCTTTCCACAGCCCCTCTGAAATAAAAAAAAAAAAATCAACGAAGAGTAGATAAGACCATCTGGACAGAACCTAACAATAGCAGCAACACCAGTGGCCATTTATTGTATACTGTGTATACAGTATCCCATTTAGTCCTCACAATAACTCTATTTTGCATATGAAGACATCTACTAGGACTCAGAGAGGTGAAACAAAATTGCCACAAATCCCTCAGCTACTGAGTGGCAGGTCAGGATTTGATCCCAGAACATCCAACTCCAAAAACCAGACTTTTTTTTTCTTTTTTATGTACTTTAAGTTCTAGGGTACATGTGCACAAGCCAGACTTTTCACCACACCAGTATGTTGGCAGTCCTTGCCCCCTACATTGGCCATGAAGTGGCTCATCTGCCCATGGTACAAAGGGGATGTGGCCTCAGCCCTTTGTTTCCAGCATGAGGGGCCTGCTTGAGAAGGCATTCTTCAAGTGCACAAAGCAAGGAGTAAACCATAGAGGCCAAGGAGCCCTCAGGTGTGCAGAGGGGGCTGGTTCAGGGACTTTGTCTCTGCAGCCATCATCTTCTGACTCATTTCCCCTGCATACCCTCTGAAGCCATCACCAGGTCAGAGCTGCTATGTTTAGGTTGCTGAACAGATCAAGAGGGCCCTAGGGTGATGGAGGTGTGGCAACTTCACACATCCAAAAGGTTTTTCTGCTGTCAAAGAAACTAAGAGGAAAGATACTGGGGCTTCAAAAGGTTTTTCTGCTGTCAAAGAAACTAAGAGGAAAGATACTGGGGCTTCAAGCACATTTGCAGTCTTGTGTGAATCATAAAAATAAGGGACCATGAGGAGAGAGGAGGGGAGAGGAGCCTACTGCACGTGCCATTCAGTCGCTCTTCTTGGTCTCTTCTTCAGTCAGTAACTAGCTGGACATAAACCTGTATCTGTGAGCACAGTTTCTCAATTACTGTGCTATTTTGCCAACTTTTGTCATAGGTGGTGTCTAGAGCTTTGGCATAAATCAGAATCCTCTGGAGGTCTTTTAAAGCAGTTTGGCAGGCCTCACCCCACTATGATTCTGGTATAGTAGGTCTTGGGTGAAACCTGAGAATATACATTTCCAACAAGCTCCAAGAGGATGCTAAGATGCTAGTTCACAGGTCAGGAGGACCCCCAAGCAGGTGCATGACTTCCTCTAACCATCACTTTTTCACGCAGAGCCTGGGCTTCAATCTAGATTTCTGAAAGACAGACCTCCTAGGTTCAATCAGCCCTTCCATTACATAATAATTAGGAACTTTACTAATGAAGTTTGCCTTAAAATCAAAGAATTAGGCCGGGTGCGGTGGCTCACGCCTGTAATCCCAACACTTTGGGAGGCCAAGTTGGGTGAATCATGAGGTCAGGAGTTTGAGACCAGCCTGGCCAACATAGTGAAACCCCATCTCTACTAAAAATACAAAAATTAGCCAGGTGTAGTGGTGCACACCTGTAATCCCAGCTACTCAGGAGGCTGAGGAAGGAGAATCGCTTGAACCCGGGAGGCAGAGGTTGCAGTGAGCTGAGATCATGCCACTGCACTCCAGCCTGGGGGACAGAGTGAGACTCCATCTCACCAAAAAAATAAATAATAATAATGAAATAAAATAAAGTGAATTCTCTTTTAATTATACACTAAATCCTGGGGTAGGAATCGCAGCTGGGTTTAAAGTAGTGAATGCAGAAGTAAATTGGTGGAGCAGCACCAGGAGGAGTTAATCACACCAGCCTATTGATAGTTCTAGCTCCCTGTGTTGGCTGCACTGGAATCGGTCACTGTAGCCCACCATTAACCCTCTGTTTGCACGGCCCCTCCAGGTTCCTGGCTCATGTCAGCTCCTACACAGAGACGCCAGTTGTGGCCTGCATCGTGTCGGGGTTCCTGGCGGCGCTCCTCGCACTGTTGGTCAGCTTGAGAGACCTGATAGAGATGATGTCTATCGGCACGCTCCTGGCCTACACCTTGGTCTCTGTTTGTGTCTTGCTTCTTCGATACCAACCCGAGAGTGACATTGATGGTTTTGTCAAGTTCTTGTCTGAGGAGCACACCAAGAAGAAGGAGGGCATTCTGGCTGACTGTGAGAAGGAAGCTTGTTCTCCTGTGAGTGAAGGGGATGAGTTTTCTGGCCCAGCCACCAACACATGTGGGGCCAAGAACTTACCATCCTTGGGAGACAATGAGATGCTCATAGGGAAATCAGACAAGTCAACCTACAACGTCAACCACCCCAATTACGGCACCGTGGACATGACCACAGGCATAGAAGCTGATGAATCCGAAAATATTTATCTTATCAAGTTAAAGAAGCTGATCGGGCCTCATTATTACACCTTGAGAATCCGGCTGGGCCTTCCAGGCAAAATGGACCGGCCCACAGCAGCAACTGGGCACACGGTGACCATCTGTGTGCTCCTGCTCTTCATCCTCATGTTCATCTTCTGCTCCTTCATCATCTTTGGTTCTGACTACATCTCAGAGCAGAGCTGGTGGGCCATCCTTCTGGTTGTTCTGATGGTGCTGCTGATCAGCACCCTGGTGTTTGTGATCCTGCAGCAGCCAGAGAACCCCAAGAAGCTGCCCTACATGGCCCCTTGCCTCCCCTTTGTGCCTGCCTTTGCCATGCTGGTGAACATCTATCTCATGCTAAAGCTCTCCACCATCACATGGATCCGGTTTGCGGTCTGGTGCTTTGTGGGTAAGCAACTTCTTTTGCAGCCTTGAGAGCTCCCTTTTAAGGTCTTAAGCATGCTTATCCCAAAATTACCTCCTAGCTGGACTAGGCAACTCCATTCCTAGAGAAATCTGGCTGGTTCTATGGACCTTTGTGTTCTGCCTGAGAGTCAATAAAGCCAGTTGTCCCCTTTCTGCCTGTAATGGTCTTGGTCATCGGTCTGGAAAAATGATGTTGAGTAATTCATCGCCTTACTGAATTACTGAAAGTTCTTCCTATATTAGGATAATTAATACCATAAAAAGTCCACTTAAAGTGAATCCACATTTTTAAGGGGATAAAAATAGCATAGTATAATTGGGGTCAGAGCATTTGATTGGAATTTTATTGTAGAAACTAAGAATTGTAAACTGAAAAATACAAAAAGTATTTATCTTAGATTTCACAAAATTAAATTAAAATAGCAATTACGCTCTCATTTTTAAATGAACAAAGTGTGAATTAAGTGTGGATTTTTTGGCATCATTTTTCTGACAAAATTGAATCATGGCATCATTTAACATCTCTCACTTCATACTGACTTTTGTAAAATATTCAAAAGTTTTTCATATTTCCCAAGGTCCTTTCTTCATCCCTTGACATTCAGATCATTCACTTGGGAAGTACCCATCATGCCACCATCCTTACTGATTTTCTCTCTCCTGCTGTTAATAACGAATACGACTCTGTTAGGTCCTCAATTGTCCACAATTTTGGGTGTGAATTCAAATTTTTCTCTAAACTCACTTTCATGGACTTCAAGAAGCCCTGTACCTTTTCTAAGATTTCTGATTTTACTTTGTGATCCATTTCTATTGTATTTGCAGTACATGTTTATCATCTAGGACAATCCCTGATGTTCATGAGGTGGCTGGGGATCGATGCTAGTAACAACTTGAGAAGTGTAAGAAGAGACTCATTTTAAAGTTCCTTAGTCACTATTTGTATGTCCCCTGTACAACTTGGTAACCCTGGAGGTTTTGGATAACAAATTCTTAGCTAAAGAGGATCTTTAGAAGCTCTGGGGAATAGAAGAGTAAACCCTGCCTAAAGGAGAGGCAGGACAAACACACATGAGTCACTTAGCCCGAGCAAGGCCACAGAGACTCTTTTGTTGTTGTTGTTGAGGTGGAGTCTTGCTGTGTCACCCAGGCTGGAGTACAGTGGTTTGATCATGGCCCACTGCAACCTCTGCCTCCCGCGTTCAAGGAATTCTCCTGCCTCAGCCCCCCGAGTAGCTGGGATTACAGGCGAGCACCACCATGCCCGGCTAATTTTTGTATTTTTAGTAGAGACGGGGTTTCGCCATGTTTGCCAGGCTGGTTTTGAACTCTCAACCTCGTGATCTGCCCGCCTCGGCCTCCCAAAGCGCTCGGATTACAGGCATGAGCCACTGCACCCAGCCCACAGAGACTCTTAGTGATGAGCGGCGGTGCATCCGCTCCTAGAGGTCAGGAATACAGTTGTTCAACGTGTGTCCTCTGTGCCTGGAGCAGGGTGCCCACAGTATGTGCTCAAAAATACTTCTTAAATGATTACAAAGTACTCTTCAAAGGGGAAAAAGGAAAACTTCCAGTCAGAATTGCCAGAAAAAAACTTGGAGGGGTTAGAATTCGAAGTAGCCCTATAAGTTAAGATATAGATAGAAAGAAGTGGGGAAAAACATAGCAACCAATGGAAAGGGCATGTATCTTCCCCAGAGGCCTGACTCCTTGCTTCTAAAGGCTGATCTATGGCTTCCTGTAAGCATTTTGTCCCAATTTTTCACTATTCTAAGTCCCCCTGGTTAGACTTTAGGAGGATTTCTTGAGAGGACCCCACTGACTCATCAAGATTTTAACCATTTTTTATAACCTATTTACAATCTCTTGGCCAGGCATGGTGGCTCACGCCTGTAATCCCAGCATTTTGGGAGGCTGAGGAGGGCAGATCACTTGAGTTTAGGAGTTCGAGGCTAGCCTGGCCAACATGGCAAAACCCCATCTCTACTAAAAATAAAAAAATTAGCTGGGCATGGTGGCGAGCGCCTGTAATCCCAGCTACTCAGGAGACTGAGACAGGAAAATCGCTTGAACCCAGGAGGTGGAGGTTGTAGTGAGCTGAGATCGTGCCACTGCACTCCAGCCTGGGAGACAGAGCGAGACTCTATTTCAAAAAAATAAAAAATAAATTTTTAATTTTTAAAAAAATTGAAAAAAAAAACAATCTCTTATCTCTAAATATTTTCCCACTGGAACATGCAGCTAGCCAATGCAGATTCTACTGTGGATAGAAGTGATGGAAGTGGGTAGAAATATTTTAGTCGTGTATTTGTCAAATTATTCAAGACACAGACACAAATACACACAGACTTATTTATTCATAGACTATTAAAGCTGAAAGGGGCCTTCAGTGTCTAGTACAATGCTACCCACAGTGTGGTGCCTATTCCACCGGTAATATTTTCAGCTGATATTAAAAAGCATTTGAATGAGTTCTTAAAAATATTGTATAGTTATTATACATTTTCACCTGGGTTAGAAAAACCACACATACACATTAATCTGGTGATTTCACAAATACTATTACTTGGAAAGAGATGATAGATGACTTTTTAAATTTAAAATGTGAGTCATATTAAAGAAAAAAACATTAGTACTACTAGTATAAGTACCATATGACTCATAGGAATAGTAGTAATTAGTGCTTGCATCGCACTCATCACATATCAGCCATTTAGGGCTTTATTTACTTATTTTACTTATTTAATCCTCACAACAATCTCTATTTGACAGATGAGGAAACTGAGGCACTTGCCTGAGGTTACATAGCTAGAATATAGCAGAGGCAAGATTAGAACTCAGGAAGTGTGGGGCCAGAGGCCATGGTTATAGCCTAAATGGTTATATACTAAAAATATGGTATATAAATAACTGGAATTGGAGAAATATGGATGTAGTCCACCACCTTCCCACTTCTCCCCCTCTCCATTTTATGGATGACTACACTGAACCTCCAAGAAGTTAAATAACATGCTCAAAGTCAACAGGAAGTTATTCAAAGAGCTATTACTAAAACTCAGCATACCCATGCTCAAATCTGGGGCTCCTACTACCCCACCAGGGTGCCTCTGAGCAGACTCATTTCATTAGAACGTTCGATAGAGCCTAACACATAGCATCAGAACTGGCCTCATGGGCACACAGCTGTGCACAAGGTCTCATGCTTGGTTTAATGCTCTGCTGCTGCCATCTTGAATTCTTAAAAATTTCTGAACAAGATGACCCAGGTTTTCATTTTGCATTGAAAACTCTATAGCCAGTTCTGCAGAATATTTATGGCTCCTGAAGCACCAGAGGCATTTTGCAAAAACAGTCAGGTGGCAGAGGCCCTCACCTTAGGAGTCAAACGACACCAACTTCAAATCACAGCTCCGCCCCCCCTTTGTCTTATAACTTTGGGAAATTTACTTAACTTCTTTGGGCCTCAGTTTACTTATCTGTAAAAAAGCAGATAATTTAATCAGCCTTGACCTGGTTATTCTTTGGGGCTTAAATGAGAAAATGTTGAGAAAAGCAATAAGAAACATGTATTTCCTGCCTTTCTTTTAAAAATCTAAAATGATTCCTTGTCCACAAGTATGGACAGACTGGCTATCATATGCCAAAGCACGATGTGAACCTGCAGCGACTCAGGCTGCCCTTCCAGCTATCAGGCAGAGGAAAACTCCCTGAGCGCCTTTTATAATCTTGCTGATAGCACAAACTCCAAACTCCCTCCAGAAACTGCTACTCACCGACTCAGAAGAATGCCACCCTGCAGAGTGGGGCTGGCCAGCCAGAGGGCAGAGAAGTCTGCAGTTCAACAAGCACCTGGTGATTGCGATGCACAGCCCGCAAACCACATTTGGGAAGGACTGCTAGTATTTCTGGGCACCTGCTGCTAACTGCTTTAGTATCATGATTTGTGAAGGCTGTCATATGACTAAGTTTCACCAAGAACAAAGATTCTCAACTCTAGCTACACATCAGTATCACCCTGGGTTGCTTCTGAAACATTCTAACCCCAGGCTCCCACAACAGAGATTTTCTGATTCAATTGGTCTGGTGGCCAAGTGTTGAGGAATTTTTTTTAAGTTCCCCAGGCAATTTTAATAGGCAGCCAAGTTGACAATGATCTAGATCAATGGTCCTCAAAGTGTGACCCCAGACCAGCAGCACCAATGTTATCGGGGAACTAGTTAGAAATGTGATTTTGAGGCTGGGTGTGGTGGCTCATGCCTGTAATCCCAGCACTTTGGGAGGCCAAGGCAGGCAGATCACCTGAGGTCAGGAGTTCGAGACCAGCCTGGCCAACATGGTGAAACTCCGTTTCTACCAAAAATGCAAAAATTAGCTGGGCGTGGTGGCTGGCACCTGTAGTTCCCAGCTACTCGGGAGGCTGAGGCAGGAGAATCTCTTGAACCCGGGAGGCGGAGGTTACAGTGAGCCAAGATCATGCCACTGCACTCCAGCCTAGGCAACAGAGCAAGACTCTGTCTCAAAAAAAAAAAAAAAAAAAGAAAGAAAGAAAGAAATGTGATTTTGAACTCTATCCCAAGTCTACTGAATCAGAATCTCTGAGAGCAATTTAGGGTTTAGCAAGCCCCCCTCCAGCTGACTCAAATGCATGCCACTACTCTAAGGGGAGAAGAGTTTTATCAAGCAGGGCAGATGATTTAATTAAATTACAAAGACTTGTTTTCCAAAAACAATTTTTTGCATATATAAAATATATCCAACTCACAATCCCAAATTGGCTATAAAATCCTTAATGGTCTTATAAGATAAATATGTCACCTCTGAACTTCGGAGCCTCCAAGATATCAGATTTTTCTTAATCTCTCTATACATAGTGTAACTTTCTGGGGGAGAACAGTAGAGATATTTTTAAATGGAGTCTCTTATGAAACTGAAGATTTACATGATTAGGCTGAGTCATAACTTGATAATCTTCTTAGACACATTTTTTTATCCAAGCTTTTCTAAACGAATCTTAATTACGGCATTTTTGTAACAATGTTTTGCTAAGCTTTTGACCTTCAGAAGAGCACAACTCAGATGGTAAAATGAGGCACAAGCCCCAACAAGATTATCCAGCACATGTTTCTTTTCCTTCAGACAAGAAAAGGAATACAAACAGCAAATGTGTATTAATCCCAGCAAAGTGAGCACAAAGCAGCCTTCATCTTCCTTTTAGCTGATGCAGTTTTGTGAAAGAACCTCTCAAGGGGTCAGGCAGAGTCTCAGGGAACATGGAACTAACAGGGGCTCAGTGAGAATGCTGCACCACAGTATCTTCCAGGGCATCTTCCAGCCTGCTGTTCCCTGTGGGTTTTTATTATAAAGTAATCGCCTGTTAGAATAGCTTGCCCTTACCGTGGGAGTTGCCATGTTGTCATGTAGGAATTTTTTCAGTCTCTCTGAGGAAAACAAATTCTTGTCTACAGATTTAGAGGACAGGACTTGTGATACGGACAATGGACCTCATGAATCCTATCTCAGAATAGAAATATCCCAAAGAGAAGACACACCTTATGGTCTATACCTGAGCTATTATCTGAAATCCAACTGGAAATTGACCCAAAGCAGCCATGTGAGAAAGAGAAGAGGAAGGAAGGAAAGAGCGATGAATTGGGACCTGATAGCTAAATTCTTGATGACATGTCCCATAAATAAGCTTGAAATTCTCCTTGGAGGTAGAGGAAAAAACGACTGGCTCTTCCAATGTCAAAATTGTGCTCAGACGAGCAAGAATAATCCTGAAGGCCAGGATGAGGATGGCACCAGGGCTGGTGGGATTCCATGGAGGGAGGGTGAAGGTACAGTGTGGAGGTAGGTCATGCAACCGTGAGGCTGTCTGCTGGCACAGGTGCGCTGCCGGACGCAGAGGGGGCAGAGCACTCACACGGCTCTGCAACCAGTGGCAGCTGAGACACTGGCTCTCCTGTGAGCCCAAAGAATGAAGAGGTGGAGGGCACAGAGCTGGCATGCGCAGCTTACCTGGAACAGAATTCAAGCCACAACAGAGGGGATGTTTGCCTTCTTTCCCTCGACATTGTGTTTGTGAGATTCACACCCATTGCTGCTTGTAGTTTCAGTTTGTTCGTTCTTGTGGCTGTCTAGTCTCCCACTGTGTTAATATACCACAATATATTATTCATTCTAGTGTCCAGGGACATTTGGGTTGTTTCTAGTTTAGGGCTGTTACAAACAGAGATGCTGTGAACATTCTTGTACATGTTTTTGGTGGACACGTGGACACGTATCTCTTGGGTTTCTGTTGAGTTAGAACTACTGGCTCAGACTACTAGGTTTTTTCAAATTCTTTAACAAGATTGCATTACTTCTCATGGCCATTATATACCTCAAATAAAACAAGCATCCCCAACCCCATTTTGCAGATGGGAAACTGAGACATAAAGTCGCATGACTTCCCATTAGATCAGCTGCAGGGTCATGGAGAGAATCTCCGCCCAGCGTCATCCTAAGCCTGCTCTTCCTGGCCACACCATATTAAACAAGCCCTGTTGTTATTATAGTCAACAGGCTCATGGTGGTATTTTAAAAAACAATCAGCAATAGTGGGAGTTGGTGGGGATTGAGATGGGTGGGAAGGATGCCTTCTCATTACCATCCAGTCTCCCTTTCTGCTTTGGCAAATGTCTTTTTTGGAATGTTGATCCCAGAGTAGTCAAAATAAAAGCCCTCTGGGTATAACAAAGTGCCTCCGCTATCTGCAGTGGGCAGAGCTTCCTGCTGGAAAGTGCACCCCAGGAAGAGGCAGCTCCACCCAGCCTGAGGTCAGGTGGCCCACCTCTCTTGGTCCTGAGTATGGAGCTTCATGGAGAGGACAGGGAGTTCCCAGGGACTCTGGAGATAGGGTACCTGGTCTGCAACCAAAGTGTGTGCCCTCAGAGTTGGAAATATGCTGTTATTGTTTGCATTACCCAGTCTTTTCAGAGTTGAGTTTTTGTTCTAGGATTTCTCCTATATGATCAAGACCCCCCCCCCTTTCCCACCTCTCTTACTTGTAGGTTTGGGGTCATTTGCTTAATTTGCACAGGATAGATAAGCACAGGTAGGTGAGCAGTGATGTCATCTGCTGACGCCAAGGTATGCTAGTATATGAAGGCAAGCTTAGCTTTTGTAAACCTTCCCTGGAGGCACCTGGGTGGGACAGGAACAGCCCTCGGGTTAGAGTTAAGAGATATGAGTCCCAGTGCTGTTTCAATTACTGATTTATCACACGGTTCTTAACTTCCCTGGAATGATGGATGAGAAAGTGCTTTTTTTTTTTTTTTTATGAAGTGCATTATAACCACAAAGTGTTTAATATCATAAAGAAAGCCCATTCAATTGCTAAAGGCATGATTCTTGATCTTGTCTAGCCTGGACTTCTCATAGGCACATATTCCACCGGGGACCTTCTGTCTAGAAAAGAAGCCAAAGCCTCCCTTTGAACATTTCCCATCACTGCAAACAGACTTTCACAAGACGAACCACCATTACCTTTGACCAGGGCAAGCATGCAGCCCACGTGCCCCAGTCCGACTGTGTCTGTTGTTAAAATATTGAAACACTTGTTGTTGTTGTTGTTGTTGTTGTTGTTGTTGTTGGAAATGGAGTCTTGCTGTGTCGCCCAGGCCGGAGTGCAATAGCACGATCTCAGCTCACTGCAACCTCCACCTCCTGGGTTCAAGCAATTCTCCTGCCTCAGCCTACCGCATAGCTGGGATTACAGGTGCCTGCTGCCATGCCAGGCTAATTTTTGTTTTTTTGTTTTTGTTTTGTTTTGTTTTGTTTTTTAGTAGAGACAGGGTTTCACCATGTTGGCCAGGCTGGATTCTAACTCCTGATCTCAGGTGATCCACCTGTCTCAGCCTCCCAAAGTGCTAGGATTACAGGAGTGAGCCACCATGCCCAGCCAGAATATTGAAACACTTCTGTGTTTACTGCTAACTAGTCACTTTCCTGAACACACCAGGCACCCCCACCATAACCCATCAACTCAAAAAAAAAAAAAAAAAAATTCCAGCCCCACAGAGGAGCCTCGGAGACACTGCTGCAGCACAGAGGCTGACGCCCTCTGATTTTTAACATCACACCTGCTTTTAGTTTCCTACTGACATAAGATAGTAACCACACAGCAATGGATCTAAGTTATCTGCTTTTAAGGTACAGCAAAATTAAATATCCAAATAGAATAAATAGTATTATTTATGAATTAGCCATCTTATTCTTGAGGCTTGGTTTCAAATGACTTCTGGCTTATGGCAAAATCAAATCCACCCTCAAAAGATATAAGATTGCCCTCTGTAAGAGTTTACAAAAGAATATGATGCCATTCCCAGTGACCATCTTGATTAGCAGTGGCCAAAAACTACTTGAAGCAATGATGGCATCATGGGAATACATGTGTAGCCTCAGAAGGTGAAGAGTTTTCCACACACAGGTAATAATTTACATAAATTTTAATACTGCTGGATATCAGATAATATTAAGAAATTATTATTAATTTTTAGATGTGATAATACTGTTTTTTAGAGATGCACACTTAAATATTTACAAAGTAAACCTATGATAGAAGGGATTTATTTCAAAACGATCTGTAGAGAAGGGGCCAGGGGAAGGAGTGTGAGGGGAGCTGGTGATTCATGATCCTATTCACTCCACTTTTGTATATGTTCTTCAGAATAAAACGTTAAGCCAAATTGTTTTCCATCCCTGGTAGACGGGAGATGTAAGAGAGAGAGAAGCGCCCTGGATTGGGGCGTGGCGAGACCTGGAAAGATTCACTGTCCACCTGCTCCCTGTGTGGCTGTGGACCTTCCCTCGTTTTCTGTGAAGTGTGCTGTGCACATAATCACACACACATACACATACACACACACACACACACACACATGCACACACCTTCCCGGACAGGTGAAACAAGATACTGTTTGCGTAACATTTTGAGCTCCTTGAGAGAAAGGTGCAACATCAATGATCCATCACTGTCCTAACCCAGCACACACAGGTGTTTTGTGAAGTTTAGTTTAGATGATTCAGGATTCCCAGAATCCCCACAGATTTTTCAGAAACTACCTCCTTCTTCGTTCTCTAAGCCAACTAAAAAACAGGAGCAGAAACAAAACACCCTGCTTCCACACAGGAGGCGTGGAGCGGCTCTGTTTACTTCTCCGACACAAAGCCCTTGTTTATGTGGGACAGATGGTAATACGTTTCTCTTCTCTTCTCTCTCTCTCCCTCCCTCCCTTCATCTGGTCCCCTCTGTTTCTTTGTCCCCCTCCATTTTTCTTTTCTCCAATCCTTGTCAGCTTCACACCACTTTTCCTGAATTGACTCAAGGGCCAGCAAGAAAGACAGACACACAGAATGCCAAGCCCAGGGGAATGGCTTTGCAGCTGCTATTTACTCTACCAGGCTGCATGCACATGGTTGCTTCTTGTTTCACAGTACTCACATTTGAAATGCATTTTTGAAGAGAGTGACACACCTTTGAAACTCCAGGGGGTTCAGGGCAAACATGAAAAGACCCATAAATATTTATGTGGCAAGTTTCCATGGATTGTCTTCACAAAGTAAAAAGTAACCACAGTCAATATGTGAGACGCACAGACACACACACACACACACACACACACCTGTTCCTTCCAGGCCTGGCCACTTTCAAAGAACAAATGTAAACCTAACCTCTTACCACGTATTTCCTGCAGTAAGCACAGTCTGTAAACTAGCCTGGGGGAGGGGAAAGGAGGTGTGAAGGACTAGACACGCCAGAGACTTCTCTCCCTCTATCTATAAAGCTGGTTCCTCTGCTTCTCAGACCCAGGCAAGTCACTCATTCTTTCCCAGCTTCTGTTTCTTCTAATGTAAAATGAAGGTTTTAGAATGCATAGGTGATCTATAGCATCTTTTCCAGCTCTAAATATCTGTGATTCAAGGTTTTTAGAGAATTCTCATAATATGAATCTACCTGACACCCAAATACCTCGTGGGGGCAGGGTAGGTTGGAATCAACATACAGGTCTGTTGAAATCAACAAACCAGTGATGAGTGACATCAAACCAGTGACTGAGCAATGACCTGTGCGGTGGCAGAGGAGAGACGTTTGGGGTAAAGGGAAAAGAAAAAGATTGTATTAAGTTCAGTAGGGAAATGACTCATCTATAAGTAAAGGCAGAGAAAGGCATCAGAAAGGAAAGAACTGGCAAAATAGGTACCAAGCAGGAGTAGGAGGCAATATTTGGCATCTGCCTGGATGTCTAGAAGAAAATATGGCAAAAAAAAGCAAAGCTGTGCAAAAGGAGGTGTGCACAGATCCTGCTTGGTCACCTGAAATCCATTCTCAGATCCCAAACATGCTTCAGACAGAGGCATTCTCCAAGAACCAGCACACTGGCACTCTTAGAAGAGGCCTTAATGTGATACCCTGTTCTACACAAGGATAATAACTATCCCCCATGGCCACCCCCACCTACAGACAAGAAAGAGTAAATACCCTGCTTTTAAAAGATGAAATCACTATTTGAGCACTAATAGCTACAGCTGCAAATAATTAACTCCAGGATTTATTACCAATTAGGACCATAAATCTCTGCTTACTTTGGCTCCTGGAAAGTTGATTTCACTGGGGAGTGTGGGAGGGAGTGGGGACAAAGTCATTTGAGACAAGGAGGGAGAAACTCAAGCTTAAAAAGGCACACTTCAAATTCAAAAGAGAGCAAGATTTCTCAAGCACCACAGCAGCAAAGCAGGCTTGACTTGCGGTTCTAAGCAAACCAGCCCAGCAGATGCCTGCAGGGTTAGCAAAGTCAAAGAGACTGGTGCTACTCAGAGGAGGATGTTAGGGCCCGGGAAGGAGGTTGCATACTGTGTGGACCCCAGTGGCTAGGCCATAATGCGGGCTGAGTGGGCAGTGGAACACATGCATCAGGCATAGTTCATTATCTCAGGGACACTCTGACCATTGGAATCACCTGTGGAGTTTTAAAAACATACCTATGCTTGGGTTACACTGCAGACTAATTAAATCAGAATCTCCAGGATGGGGCTAGGGTATCAGAGTGGTTCAAAAAACGCCCCCGGGTAGCTTTCAAGTGCAGTAAGCCAGGGTTGAGAACCACCTGAGAAGTACCTCATTTCATCCTCAGGCACTCCCATGTTAAGAAGGTTGCTATAGCTCTCAAGGTTTTACAGAGAATGCTGAGGAACAGAGAGGCTAATGGGACCAGGGTTACACAGCTAATAGTGATGAAGGCAGGATTTGAACACAGAGCCCACACTCTTACTTATCATGTTCTTTGGACTCCAAGGTTATGATTCTCAGACTTCCAGGCCCTGAACCTTCAGAGTCTATTCAAGATAGAAAATGGGGACTCAAGCCAGGCCTGATGGCTCATGCCTATAATCCCAGCACATTGGGAAGTAGAAGCGGGCGGATCACTTGAGTCCAAAAGTTTGAGACCAGCCTGGGCAACACGGTGAAACCCCATCTCTACAAAAATACAAAAATTAGCTGGGCGTGGTAGCATATGCCTGTGGTCCCAACTACTCAAGAGGCCAAGGCAGGAGAATGGCTTGAGCCCAGGAGGCAGAGATTGTAGTGAGCTGAGATCATGCCACTGCTCTCCAGCCTGGACAACAGTGAGACCCTGTCTCAAAAAAAGAAAATGGGAACTCATAAACGACTTTTATGTATGTTTTTTAATCATAGAAATGAAACATTAGCATATATGAATGCTACATATTAATGAGGGGGGAAAGTTTCTTTCCCTTGATTGGGATGACATCAACACAGAGGTCGCACTGGACCTTTCATGCTTGTCAGGAGTTCTCACTCATTCATTCAACAAACATTAAGTGCCAATTTTCTGCAGAGTCTATAAAATAGAAATGACCCTGTGCAGATAATCACACAACAGATGTTCTAAGGGACATAATAATAGCATGCACTAGACACTCGAAGATCACACAGAAGAAAGCAGGGAGCTTGAAGTGGCCATGATATATTACGCCTTTAGTGAGTGTAAAACGGCAAGGTAAATCACAGGATAATATATGCATGCTGCTAAGAGGTGAAACAAGAGATGGAGTCCGTAAGTGGAGGCAGAGAATAACAAAATCTTATAAGAAGGCTGGGAATAAACTGTTGATCTATAAATATTTCACCCAGGGTAGAAAATGCAAATTCCTGGCTGGCAGCTATATGAGTGTAATGAGCTGGATGTCAGCAGGGGAGGTGGGGACTGAGGTTAACTAGAGACCCCGTATCCTGTCTAAAGAGGCAGCTAGTTCTCACCACCAGCCAAAAATCACCATGTAGAAATGTGGATGCAGTGTTATCAAATCTTTTGACTTTTTTAGGAAAAACTGTTAATATGGGTTGCTTAACGCAAGATCTCCCAATTTTTAAAAGGTATCTAATTCAAGTATTTTCAAAACACCACATAAACCAAAGAAAATACATCCCCGCTCCCCCAGCTTTGATTTCATCATGGAAGGTGATCTCTCTGCTAGTCCCAGGATCCCAAAGCAATTGCTTATTCACCTGTACCTTTCCCCTCGCCCAACAGGTCTACTCATTTATTTTGGATATGGCATCTGGAACAGCACCCTGGAAATCAGCGCTCGAGAAGAGGCCCTGCACCAAAGCACGTACCAACGCTACGACGTGGATGACCCCTTCTCAGTGGAGGAGGGTTTCTCCTACGCCACAGAGGGTGAGAGCCAAGAGGACTGGGGCGGGCCCACCGAAGACAAAGGCTTCTATTACCAACAGATGTCAGATGCGAAGGCAAACGGCCGGACAAGTAGCAAAGCGAAGAGCAAAAGCAAACACAAACAGAACTCAGAGGCCCTAATTGCAAATGATGAGTTAGATTACTCTCCAGAGTAGGAGAAACATACAAGTGGGTAGAAATGGTGATGATTGATTTTTAGTAACTTAACCTGTGGGCTAGAAGGTGAAAACTTTTTTGGCTCTCATTTCACAAATCCAGCCTTCCCCAAATTCAATCCCTAGTCATAGCCTGTCATTTGCTACTTTTGCTCTTCAGGATAGTTCTGTTGACGGGCTTAACCTGGGTCCCCTAAGTGGTCACCTTGTTAAAATAAATAAATAAATAAACAAGAGGCTATCTGAAATTCCATCTTAGGTACAACCATCAGGGCTGATGGGAGCAAATGTTTCCTAAGCCTTTGCTTTGCTGGTTGAAGCCCCAGCAGGGGCTCTGGGCAGAAGGCAGAATTTCAGTCACCTGAGACACGGGAACAAAGCTCTGTTCTTGGCATGTCAGGCTGAGCGCTGCTCCCCAAGGTCAGGGTGGGTAGGTGGGCACTGGCACTTCCTGAGCAAGCATCATTTTATCCTGCAATCTCACCCAAAATTAATTCATGCAAAAGACACATGCTTCTTTTTATTCACCAACATTCTCACAGCTTCCAAACTATAATTTTAGGATCCAGCAAAGGTCAGGGACTCTGAGACCATTTTCCCAATGGTTTCAGATTCACCGTAAAGCGGTCATGCAGACCCAGTAATATGGTAAGAAGCACCATCAAGGTTCTATGTAAATGCCCAGAAGAAAATTAAATAACCATCTCTTGCAGTGAAGGCCAGAGAGCATTGGCAGAAATTAACTCTCTGTCATGGCCTCTCTTATACCAGACTCCAGCTCCTGGTGACATGATGAAAGAGGGCAAAGGTGGAGCATGATTTCATGGCACTGATATGCCTTGAAGAAGTAGGTTGTTTGTTTTATAATCAGATAAAAATCTTGACAAGGAGAAGTGACCCAGCCACTGAGATCACATTGCAAATTCTCTTTCGTATTTCTAAAATTATAAATTCTGTAGTTTTTTGAGATATGCAACCACTTGATTGGTGTGTGCTACTCTGAAAACAAAACAGGTTGAATTACAGCTACTTAGGTAGTTGCATTCCATGAGATCACATTTCATTTCTGAACCTTATTCCTTGGGGGTAGCTCACTTTCAGAGGTGTATTTTTTTTTCCTGTTATTTCCCAGATGAGTTTCACTAAAGCCCAAAGAAATATCTACCTGGTAAGATGTAAATTTGGGCCATAAAAGGGGCTACTAAAAGAATTTTCTCAGAAACAGAATAGATGAGAGAATTTGCAAAGGAAAAAAACACACATGAGCTATAATATAAATTCTACTCTCGGGTTACAAGGATTCTTGTGGCTGCACTGAGATGTGTACAAATGTATGTGAAGGCACACTTTGAATCGAGTTATCATAAAATTAACCAAGCTATTAAAAGTAATCAAGGTATTAATAAAATATCCGTGAGGATTTCCTGAAAGAGGGACAAAAGAAGAAATTCTTTGTCCTTTCTCTCCTGGATGTATCAGTATGACAAACGTTTTCCAGAACATATTCGCTAACACTCAAGTCTGTTCTTTCTGAAAAGCTGAGGCTCATGCCCTCTTGGCATGCTTTAGGATTATGGCAAGGAGGTAAAAGTCCATTTTTTCATTCAACTAACACTGGTTGAGAATAGACCAAATGCTAAGTGACAGGAATGAATAGAAGCATGGCATCTGCCCTTGGGGGCTACAGTCCACGGATGAGCAGCACCGGAGCCTGGTAAATGCAGATAAAACAACAAACTTGACAAGTCTCCAGGCTGATGCACTCAGTTTTAACATACATATAAAGATCAATTGAAACTAGTTTTTTAAAAATATGCTTTACATAAATTACATATCGTAATCATAGCCAATGTATACCATTATATTAAATAACTGCAATTTTCTAGATTTTTTTATTCTTCTGTAGTCATTGTTTAGAATTCTGGTTTCCTGAGGTCATTTTATCATATTAATGTCATGCTTGACAATGCTGTGTTTTCTCTTCCCTAGAGTTAACCATAAAGATACAGTGCCTACTCTGTGAAATACATCATTGGGAATTAATTATAAACTAATTATCAGTCATCTTTTGAAAACAAAGTTTTGAATTGGCTATAGGACTCAACAGATCTGCCTGGTTTAAATACAATCTGTTAAGCTTGATATACATCTAGAGAGATGAGATCGGGTTGTATTCATTAAATATGAGAATAATGAAATAGGAGTGCAAAATAGCCAACTCTTAACGCAGGTGAAAGAGCTTCCTTTTATTAGTGAGGTTTAAGTATTAAAGTAACAATAGCCTGGCGGCAGATGAATTCCATTTCTATAGGATGGGAATGGAAAATGTATGCTTTGGTTAACACCGTTGCTATTGATTTTGTGCAGATTCTATGAACCACTCTCATTTCAGAAGCCATTTTTTCCGAATAGTATATTTGTATATTTTAAGCTTAACTCTCTTTATTTTTCTAAAGTTGATAGATCACCTCCCTAGAAACCTTACTTTAAAAAAAGAAAATCACTAAGATAGAAAAAGTTTTTTCAGGTACATAGACATATTCGTCCTCGGGTTTACCAACTTCTGTAAAACAGTCCCAGATTTCACAATGCAGTTTTCAAATATCATCAATCACTAGAATGACAATATTATTATTTTCCTAACAGGTTTCTAAACGATGTATTTGTGGGACCACATTAAAAGTAAGATCACCTTATAATTATCTTAGAAACTTTGCCCCTTGAAGGGAGTCCAAGGAAGACCTACACTTCATTGAATTCTGAATAGCAAAAGCTCTCTGAGTGAGATTTCATTGTGTGATTTGTGGTTTGGAGCCAATTACTTCATTTTTTTCAGATTTTATTCTACTTATTTATTGGTACTCTGCTTCATTTCCAAAGGATTTGAGGCAGTTACTAAAATATATATAATACAAAACAAAAATTAAGTGAGGAACTCAGGACAAATAAAAATAGAAACAGAAAGGATAAGACAAAACTAGATGTATATTTAGTGCATAAATGCAGAGCCCTGATATGCTTTACTAAATTTGCCCCCGATGAGGGGCACCATGAAAAATAATAGAATCGCTGGCAATGACAAGAACAAGCACTTCTGCATGATAAGAACAAATTTTGCCTCATGCAGGCAAAGGTTTGAAATAGCATAGGTCATTAAAATCCACAGATAAGCTTCAAACCTAGATTTTGCTAGCTACATGTGCCTGGCATATAGTGTCTATTTAAGAAATACCTGATGATTGACAGAATGAATGAATTGGAGGAAAATGAAATATTTATTCAACAATTATCTGTGGAGTGCCTATTATGTACTGTGGCAGATACTGATACCGTAAGTCAGATAAAAATCCAGCTCTTAAGAAATAGAGGAAATAGAGCTTGGTGTGGTGGCATATGCCTATGATCCCAGATAGTTGAGAGACTGAGGGAGGAGGATCATTTGAGCCCAGGGGTTCAAGGCTGCAGTGAGCTACGATCACGCCACTGTACTCCAGCCTGGGTAACAGAAGAATACCCTGTCTCTTAAAAAGAAAAATGAAATAGGGGAAATGGGATATATAAATAAAGAACAATAGTGAAAGTGTCAGGTGAGATGAGGGAGTTGTAATGCACTGTGGCGGTTCAAATATGAAGAAAGCCTTTTTCCTCTGGAAAGGTCATAAAGAATGTCACACGTGTGTCAGAACTTGTGAAATGGGCATAATTTTATCAAGTAGAAATGAGAGAAAGGCATGCCAGGCAAAGGATCAGTATGAGTAAGGTCTACTAGCTTGCTGTCTTCTGACTAAGAATTTGTGCTGTGCCTCCATCAAGTGAAAGCAAGGAGCTAGTTTGCCTGGAGCACATAATTTATGCATGATAATAAGAAATAATGCTAGGAAGGCAGGTGAGGGCTCACTCACAGAGAGACTTGAATGTCACACTGAGCTGGCTGGCTTTCCTCGGGTGAGAGAGTGGGAAATAATTGGGGAACTGACGGAAGTGTGAATCCAGGAAGGCTGAACTTTAAGAAAGCTGAGACAGTGGCTTTCTTGCCTATGCAAGGAACTAACAAGCCACATATACACTCCAAGTTGATTTAACAAATCAAAAGGGAAAATAGCTATACTTTGAGTCCTGTGTCTGCGTTCATCATTAACCTAAGAGAAATATAGTCGTTTAATACGTGGACAGGCAACACAATTTAACAGCCACTTTAAAGTTTTCAACAATAGGTTTCAACAACCAAACCTAACAACTCGTTATATCCATCTAATCTAAACAGTAAAACCTCAGCTCCAGGTTTTACTGAGCTTGAGTTCTACTTTTTTTTTTTTTTTTTTTTTTTTTTTTTTTTTTTTTTTTTTTGAGACAGAGTCTAACTCTGTCGCCCAGGCTAGAGTGCAGTGGCATGATTTTGGCTCACTGCAACCTCTACCTCCTGGGTTCAAGCGATTCTCCTGCCTCAGTCTCCCGAGTAGCTGGGATTATAGGCATGTGCCAGTTCTACTTCTTAGTAACAAACTAGTAGCTATACAAATGCCTACATAATGGTAATGATAAATATGTTTAAATAAATGGCGGGCAGAAGGGAGTTGTTGAATTTAACAATCCATCCTTCTTCAGAATCTATGGGTCAGCCAGAATATGAATCTAGTAATTATTAGAAAACAAAACACAAACTCCTTCAAAGAAATCTCTCTCCTCTATTCTGCTGAAAAGGGTTGGTAAACCTGACATCCTTTCTTTTGTTGGAAGACAAATCCAACATTTGTAAGTCTATCTTACAAGGAACCACCTCTTACCTGCAACATAAACAGAAGCTACATCAAGTCGAAAATCCACATAGAGGACCGGAGAAAATTGCTGTCCGCTTTCGCACTAGGTTTTACCAGGGGCCCAAGATGTCAGAGGAAAGTCCACGGAGGGCCAGCCGCAGGTTTACCTAATTATGAATCTCAGATTAGAATGTCTTATTGTGTGGAAAAGTGAGAAATCAGAAAATGTGTCTGAAGCCAGAGCGGGGGTCTGCTTAAGGAGTCTATGCAGCAGATAGGGGTCCACTCTTGGGGTTTAAGCCTCAGGTCAGTGAGCAGTGCAGAGGTGCCCCGAACTTCCTATGGGGGGAAAGAGAGGAGAGCAAAGGAAACACACTCCAGTGGTTGCCACAAGGGCTGTGTGCCAGCGCTCCATTTTCATGCTGTTTGGAACAAGACGTGCCAAGGAAGATGTTTCTATCCAAAGTTTTCACAGAGCCTCTGCTTCCCCTGTACCTGTGCAGCTCCCTGAAACTGAGGACCCATGTGTCTGCAAAGACCTCTAGAGATCCTAAGAGAGAGAGGCACCAGCAGGTAACCAGTGGTGGCCTGGCCATGAAAGAGTATTTGAAATTAAACAGAGGGCAAGTGCAGAAACAGCATCCCAAACCGCAGACCCCAACACAAGCAGGAACCAGAAAGCTGAAGTTTCACCAAGGAGTTTAATTTGTATTTCTCACTGGGAATGGGGATGGGTAGCAAAAAGCCCCTTCTGTGTGCATAATTGTTGGTCCTATGTCCTACTTTTATTTTCTCTAAGACTTTTAGAAGAAAGGCTGTTTTAATTTTTTTTTCTCTCCTCAAGAGCAACTTCCTTTTTAAAATGCTTTCCTCTTCTTGCTCTGCTTGAGTAATGCATGCATCATTCTGAAATACCTAGGCAGTCGCCTTTTGCCAAAATTACTTCTCTAAGAAAATAGAGTGTTCTTTTTTTAGGACTTAGAGCCCACAAGGGGTGAGTGGAAGTTTTGTAGCCCATCAAAGGAGAATATGTGTTCTGCATTATCAACTAAAACAGTGTACAAAATCATTAAACTGGGCTGGGCATGGTGGTTCACGCTTGTAATCCCAGCACTTTGGGAGGCCGAGGCGGGTAGATCACCTGAGGTTGGGAGTTCAAGACCAGTCTGACCAACATGGAGAAACCCCATCTCTACTAAAAATAAATAATTAGCTGGGTGTGGTGTTGCACGCCTGTAATCCCAGCTATTTGGGAGGCTGAGGCAGGAGAATCGCTTGAACCCGGGAGGCGGAGGTTGCGGTGAGTCGAGATCGCACCATTGCACTCCAGCCTGGGCAACAAGAGCGAAACTCTGTCTCAAAAAAAAAAAAAATCTTTTAACTGTGTTCTGCACACACACACACAGAATTGCAAAATCCCTATAGGACTTTCACAGATAGCTTTGGGCTTAAGGTCTTCGGACAGCAGGTAGTTCTAATTTCTTACTCTCTGGGACATTTAGTACATGTTGGTACACATAAGGAAAGAAAATGGCTTATATTAGAACTAGGAAACAGGGGCAGCCTGGATTTTTATGGTAGGGACTCACTCTGTGCTTTTTTTTTTTCTATTAAGTTTTCTTGACACTGACATTGGTAACATTGGCTAAAGGGAATTGTGAGTCATGTGAATTTCGCCTGCAGTGCAGACTTTAAAGGACTGTGTTCATTCTGATTTGGAGATGAAGAGAATGTTCCATGCACATCTGTTGATTGGTCTTGGCAGTTGCTGATATACTTGTCTCATTCATACTCCCAAAGGCGAGGATTTACACTGGAAATTATAAACCCTCACTTTCCAAAGCAAAGATACTGTTAATTTTATGATGGTGCATAAATACCTCAACTGTCTGGGCTGAGAGAGGGGGCTGCAGGTTTTTAAGAGAGCAGCTATAGTCCTCATTCCATGTAGTCACACCATCTGATGACAGGACTCCACATTCTAGCTTTTCTCACTGTGGAAAAGAAACGTTACTGTTTAATTCATATCCAAAGTTATAAATACAGCTTGTAAATTTTACTAACTTGTTTATTTTTTGTTTGGTCCTTGAGAAGTACAACTTGCATTTGCAGATGGTAATTCCTAGTGTTGTTCTCTGCTATTTTTTTTTTTTTTGGTATGAAATTGCTGTATTTGTTAAAGTCTGTTCGTTTTGTGGTTTTTAATTCCCATTGGTGCACTGTACAATGTAGTGTATCATGAAGAAAGAAATAATATGCAGATGTATTATGAAATGTGTTTTATTTTCAAATGTGTGATGTTGACAATAATATTGATTTATCAAGATACTAAGGGAAAATTCGAAATTTAACAAAATGTGTATATTTTAATAAATGCATAAAGCTTTATTGTGTGCCTTTAAATTTAAAAATGGGTTTATAAAGAAAGTCAGAAACAAAAGTGTCTTACTATAACATATCCATAGTAATGTAAAGCTTTTACACAAGAGACTACCAAAAAAAAGAAAGAAAAGAAAAAGGAGCCTTCCCATATTTTGTTAACCTTCGCCAAAACCTGAAGTCTGTTACTTTTTTTCCATTCTTAAGTGGAGATGAATAAGTGAATTTCGCCTTAAGTGTTTCAATTGTCCTTTGTAGAAAAGCCAGATAAATGAGCTCATTTTGAATTGCATTATTGTGGAAAATTCATTTTCAGAATAAAACATTTTAAAAATTTAAATCGACTAATAAAATTTAAATTTGAAGAAAGTCAGTGCCATCCTACCTCTTTAAATTTACTTTACTTCCATGAGGAGAATATGAAAGTTACACTTTAGTGGACTCTCAGGAGAACCTGATGTGGCGCTGTCTCCCTCTCATGTTCTTCTAACAAGGGTCCCCTCTGTCAGGGACCGTGCTCACTACACTGCCTCATTAACTACCCCACTCCCGGTACAGTCCTACTCAAGCCACAGCCCCCCACACCTTCTGCACCATCTTACATCTAATACAGAACATTCAGTTCATTGCCCCATTTATTTTAAAGAACAATTAGAAGAACAGTACCTGCCTACAGTCTCAAACCAAATTACCATAGCATTGATGGTGGCTTAATTGATCTTACTTGATGGTGCAGGTGGTGATACCTGGAGAAAAAGGTAGAGGGGGTAGCAGGGCCACATATTTTCCATATCACATGGGATGCAAAGACAATGTCATCTCTTTATTTCCTGCAACTCAGTGATCTCCCTTGCAACAGTCCACCTGCCTGGATAGCAGGGGAAGAAAAACAACCCATAAATGTATTAATGTTTTATACATAAATGTATTGTGTAATCATGTCTTAAATGTATTAAGGTATGATGGAATCCCAGTTGATTTCCATTTAGTGTTTTTAGATGGCTGAGTCCCTTTGGGATAAATTCTCAGTCTTTTGGACTTTCTCCCCTCCTCCTTGCTTCTCTCCAAATGATTTCTGGAAACAGAGCTTCTGTGATCTCGTAAGGAGAGGGGTGCAGATGAGAACTAGGGTGCTCTGGACCCTTAGCCACTGCTCCTGCAGAATAGCTACCTGGACTGGCCCTGGACAGTCCACTGAGGAGAACCTGGCCCATCCAGCCACGTGGGCTTCATGATGACATTCACTTTCAAAGTCTGCAGGGCTGGCACTGAACCCAGTTATGAAGTTCCTGCACAATGATGCTTCTTCCCTCAGACTCCAGGCCTGGGCTGACCCACCGAGCCCTCAGCACTTTAGAATCCACTGCATGTCACCCTGAGTCTTGGGGAACCAGGATCACCACCTTAGGCTCGAGTATCCAGCCACTTCCTTCACTAATAATACACATTCATTCCTGAGCTCTGCTCATTGAGACTTGGAGCCAATGATGCGCTGCAGCTGGCTCTTGAAAATGATTGGTAACTTACGACTCTTGTGAGTCAGTTGCTAAATGCAACATTATTAAAACTTAAGTTCTATAAACTTACAAGTAAATTAATTACAATGAAAACAAAGGCAATAAATACTCAAAACTATTTTACTATGTTTTACTGTTATCTATGCTCTCGAGGTTATTTACAATTATTGTATCTGTATGGGGGAAACACTACATAATGACGAGCTATTGCACGTCTCTTCCCAACTCTGTGTTTAGTGAATTCACATTGGTAGCTTGAAATCAGCCGTAGTGGAAGAATTTACACTATGGGAATTGGAAAATGCTACAAAATCGGATCTGTTTTTCTCTCTCAGAGAGCTGGCTGTAAACATTTACCAGCACATCACTGCTTACATCCTTTCCAACTACATATACCATTACCCCCAACATACAATGTTTTCAGGATATCTCACTCCTACCACACCTCCACCCACAGAGGAGGGGAAGCCTGGACAAGGATTTTTCCCCCTCTGTTCTACCTCTATTTCTCTTCCCCTGCCCACTATCCATCAGGACCAGCAGGGGCTGGGTTTCCACTCTTCGTTCCTTCTGACAAGGACTCCCTCTACGTATTATCTTGCATATGTCCTTCTGGGGACAATAGCCTCGTAACTGGTGAAAGAATTGCCCTTTTTTTTTTTTTTTTCATGGAAGAGACTACAAATAGTATCCAAGAGGAGTCACAGGACAATCTAGAAGTAGGGATTACCAGGATAAAAAATAATTGGATTAATATTCCAAAATACAACCTTATTACATGGGTCTTAAAATTAAAAGGTTATTCAATAACAAGTATTGGGGAGGATGTGAAAAAATTAGAACCGTTGTGTACTGATGGGAATCTAAAAGGGTATAAACTCTATGAAAAACAGTATGGCAGTTCCATGGCCGGGCACGGGGGCTCACACCAGTATTCCCAGCACTTTGGAAGGCTGCGACGGGCGGATCACTTGAGGTCAGGAGTTTGAGACCAGCCTTCCCAACACGGTCAAACGCCATCTCTACTAAAAATACAAAAATTAGCCAGACGTGGTGGTACACACCTGTAATCCCAGCTACTTGGGAGGCTGAAGTGGGAGGATTGCTTGAACTTGGGAGTTTGAGGCTGCAGGGAGCTGAGATTGTGCCACTGCACTCCAGCCTGGGCAACAGAGTGAGACTCTGTCTCAAACAAAACAAAAACAAATAAAAAAGAAACAGTGTGGCAGTTCCTCAAAAAATTCAACGTATAATTACCATATAATCCAGCAATTCCATGTCTGTGTATATATCTAAAAGAATTGAAAGCAACATTTCTAAGAATATTTGTACATCCATGTTCATAACAACATTATTCACAATAGCTAAAACATGAAAACAACTCAATTGTCCACCAATGAGTGAATGGATAAGCAAAATGTGACCTATACATACAATGGAATATTCAGTTTAAAAAGGAAGGACATTCTGACATATGCTATAACATGGATGAACTTTGAAAACATTATGCTGAGTGAAATGAGCCAATCAGTCAAGCTCGGTGACTCACACCTATAATCCCAGCACTTTGGAAGGCTGAGGCTGGTAGATTGCTTGAACCCAGGAGTTCGAGATCAGCCTGGGAAATATGAGGAAACCCAGTCTCTACAAAAAAATACAAAATTTAGCTAGGCATGGTGGTAATCCCAGCCTGTAATCCCAGCTACTCAGGAGGCTGAGGTGGGTGGAACCCTTGACCAGCCTAGGCAACATGATAACTCCATCCATACAAAAAAATATGAAAATTAGCCAGGTGGGGTGGCAGATGCCTGTAGTCCCAGCTATTCAGGAGGCTGAGGTGGGAGGATCCTTTGAGCCTTGGTGCCCAAGGCTGCAGTAAGCCATGATTTTGCCACTGCACTCCAGCCTGGGCAACAGAGCAAGACACTGTCTCAAAAAAAAAAAATTAAATACTTTCACAAACTATGCATCCAGCAAAGGCCTAACATCCAGGTTCTGGAGATTTCTCAAAGAACTTAAAACAGGCCAGGCACAGTGGCTTACTCCTGTAATTCCAGCTCTTTGGGAGGCTGAGGCAGGTGGATCACTTGAGGTCAGGAGTTCGAGAACAGCCTGGCCAACACGGTGAAACCCCATCTCTAAAAATACAAAAATTAGCCAGATGTGGTTGCACACATCTGTAATCCCAGCTACTTGAGAGGCTGAGGCAGGAGAGTCACTTGAGCCTAAGAAATGGAGGTTGCAGCGAGCCAAGGTCACACCACTACACTCCAGCTTGAGCAACAGAGCGAGACTCTATCTCAAAAAAAAAAAAAAAAAAAAAAAAAAAAAAAACAGAGCTACCATTCAACCCAGCAATCCCATTACTGGGTATATACCCAAAAGAAAATAATCATTCTACCTTCTGCCAAAAAGACACATGAACTTATACGTTCATCACTGCACCATTCACAATAGCACAGACATGGAATCAACCCAGGTGCCCATCAATGGTAGATTGTATAAAGAAAATGTGGTACAGATATACCATGGAATACTATGCAGCCATAAAAAAGAATGAAATCATGTCCTTTGCAGCAACATGGATGCAGCTGGAGGCCATAATCTTAAACAAATTAACATAGAAACAGAAAACCAAATACCACATGTTCTCGCTTATATGTGGGAGCTAAACACTGAGCACTCATGGATATAATTATGGGAACAATAGTCACTGTGGACTACTTGGGGGTGCGAAAGAACTACCTATAGGGTGCTATGCTCACTACCTGGGTGATGGAACCCATACTCCAAACCACAGCATCACGCAATATCCCCATGTAACAAAGCTGCACATGGACCCCTGTATCTAAAATAAAAGTTAAAATTTTTTAAAATAAGAAATATTTATTCCATTAGAAATTCAGGACATCTTCATAAGCCAAACAGTTCTTCCACATTTTATTTCCAGCTATCAACAGCTCGCTGACTGGCAAAGAGAGCCCTTTCTGTGCCAAATTCTCTTCCACTTCTTTCCCCACCTGAGTTGAGGATAGTTCCTTCCATTCTCTCATCAACCTCAATCAAATCCAGGGCAGAAAAAACACCCAGCTCTGAGGCTCAGAGAGAAAACCACGTGCTCCCATTTCTACAACCTAAAAATTCAAACTTTCCAAGCTTTTATTATATATATATGTGTTAGCCTGATGCTTACCCATCAGAGCCATGCAGAGTGTTTTTAGGAAGGAATGAGCCCTTTGTAGGTCAATTAACTCGATGAGATAAGCATTGCAGCAGGCTTTCCTTCAGAGAGGGGAAATACGAATGATTTGTGACTCTAATTAACTTCAAACAGAGCAACAGGAATGCAATTTGGAACATAATCCAAAGAGGAAATAGTCCATCCCAATTCAATTCTGGTGGCTGGAAGACTGATTTAATTTCCTTCCTAGTGGAGACACTCCTCACAGGGTGGGATGGGGAGGAGCGAGGGGTTTCCTGGTCACAGGATTTCCCTGTTTCATGAAGTTCTATTTTCAAAGCAGCCCCTTTCATGTACTGGGATTAAGTTTAAGATGTGGATGCAATGTCCTTGGCTTCCTCACTCGCCCTGTCAATCTTGTAAGAGAAGGTGGAGATTGGATTAACCAACGTTGGTGGAAAGGGCAGGGAAGGAGATGTCCTCCAAGGATGCTTCCATAGCAAGCTGTGAGCCTTGAGGAGCAGCAGAAGAAAGCACCTCTGCTCCATCTGCTCTCTGATGCCAGAAATTCCTCCATTGGAAACAAAGTCTGGCGTTCCTCAATAAGGAGATTGTTAAGTGCCTTCACAGTTAACTCCCCCTGGAAGAAGGAACACAGCGTCTTAATTCACCCACGTTGAGATACGAACGACTGACATCATCAGTTCCTTCTGAGATAGCAGGTTTTCATAAGCCATGAGAAAAAAAATATTCTGAGGTCCCTGGGTGCCTGAGAGGGAGTTAAGGGGACTCCGGTACAGGAGGGAGAGGCCAGGGTCCCAAAGACGCACTTCACAACTTTTCCCCAAGATAGCTCTAAATACAACAAGGGCTGGAAGACACCATGAACGTGCCCTGAAGTGAAGCCCGCAAGGACCACTCTGACGGGAGAGATGGTGGCCGGGAGCAAAGAGGCTCGGACTTAGAAAGAGAGACCCAGCTCGCCATTGCTATCTATGTAAATGCAGGCAAGACAGAAGGGTAGTGAACGTGCTCTCCTGCTTCCTGCTGCAAGCTGGCACCTAGTGCGGAGCCTGGGACACAAGAGGCACTGAATAAATATTTCCTGAAGGAGTGAATACATGGAAGCTAAGTTTTCCTGCCGGGTGCAGTGGCTCACGCCTGTAATCCCAGCACTTTGGGAGGCCGAGGCAGGCGGATCACCTGAGTGAGTTCCAGACCAGCCTGGCCAACATGGTGAAACTTCGTCTCTATTAAAAATACAAAGCTAGCCAGGCGTGGTGGCGGGCGCCTATAATGCCAGCTACTCAGGAGGCTGAGCCAAAAAAATCGCTTTAACCAGGGAGGCGGATGTTGCAGTCAGCTGGGATAGCACCATTGCACTCCAGCCTGGGGTAACAAGAGCAAAACTCTGTCTAAAAAAACAAAAGTTAAGTTTTCCCTCAGCATCCAGATACCCTCAGTAGGCTCCCGCCAAAGCAGAGAACAATTTCAATCACTCTGTTTAAATATTCAACAGTTCTATCTGAAAGATTTCAGATCTTTCGAATCACTTTTAGAAAATGATCCTAAGAAAATAAATCACCAGATTTATTTATCTATAACTACAGGGGAAAAATACCAAAAAAAATTGAAATCGACTTAATGCCCCAAACTAGAAATTGTTTAAATTAATTATGGTGTATCTATAAAACTCAATACTGTATAGCCATCTAAAAACAAGTTTTCAAAGACTGTTTAATGACATGAGGAATGGTAATTATGTTAAATTTTAAAAGTAGGATGCAAAGTGTATATTTAGTATATATTTAGTTTTGAATAAGTACGTGTATTTTATATAGCATAGAAAAATATTTGGAAAAAGATTATATAAAGTGTTAATGATTGTTACCTCTAAAAATTCTGATTTGGGGTGGTTTTGCATTTTCTTTTTTAGACTTTTTTATTTTCTCTAGGTGTTCTTCAAAGCATATTTTACTTTTCTAATCAGAAATAAAAATAATCTTTATTTCTTATGGCAGAAGGGCCTTTTCGAATATTTGCCATGTTCTCACTGACAAACCAAGAAGGCCTCCTGGCACCTCTTTGCAAACAATGACACAGATAATAGAAGCTATCCTCTCAAGGCCACACCATACACAGGCCACTCTCTCTACATGGCATATACAGGTTTAGGATGCTTATATTCTGTCAGCAGAAAGAATTCACACTCAGAGTTCATTGGCTTGGATGTTTGGCCTACATACATACTGGTTTTAGATGGAGTGGTTTTTTTTTTCAGGATGTAAGTATGATTTCATCATTTCACACATATAAATTCTCAGGAAGAAAAGTGTATTGGGGGTTCTGGAAAGATGGTCACCTTAATGATAGCATAGAATACCATTTCTGTAGGTCACCCTTGAACTTAGATGTCCTTGATCTCTGAAGAATGTCATAACACTGCCTTATTCGTAACATAGTGCTACAACATAAACCCCAAACATATTGTTAAGGACTAAATACTAGTGTGAATTTGTTCCAGATGTCAAAGTTTTCCAGAAAATTACAATTTTAAAGGACAAATGCATATATTCGTGTATTTCATTGTAAATATTCAGCTTAATTGTTCCATCAAGTTTGGGGATACCGCTTGCCATCATGGCCAATAATTATTTGTTAAATTAGATTGAACAGAATTTTACCCACATCTACCAAAAATGTAATTATTTATAAAATGTGTATATGGTTCATTTGTAAATGAAATATATCCTTCGCTAAGGTCATTTCTCCACTTAAAATCTTCAGTGGCTCCCTGCTGCCAACAGAGCAAATTTCCTCACAGCCCGCATGGCACCCAGCTCTCCAGGCTTGTGTCTGCCCCTCCCCCAGGCATCCTATATCCTGACCTCAACCAACAACTCAGTGTTTCCTGAGCACATTCTCTTTTCTTGTGTCTTCTTGAATGTCCTTGGCCCACTTGTTGGTTCAGCATACTCCTATTTATCCTTCAAGTTCTTCTCAAAAGTATCTCCTCTCTTTGACTTTCTGGAATTTGCCCTCTGTCTCCCTTCTTCCCCCACAAGTTCCCATAGCGTTCATTTTTTCATGTACTTTCATGTACGTAGCATTTACATGTTGAATATAGTTATTGGTTTATATGTCTCTCTGTCTCTTCCCCTGTGGATCAGAAGCTTCCAAAAAGATACAAAAAAGAAAATATTAATTCTTTTAATTCCTAAAATGTTTTTAATCTCAGGATTAAGAAAAATTAAGCCTCATATTTAATATGTAAGGCCTAATTTGTATCGTATTGTATTGTATCATGGAGTTTACTATGGATTTAGATGGAGTCACATATTTATCAGAGCATCCTTCTGTGGTCTGATGACCATGTGGGTTGTCAGGTGCTCCCAAGGATAGAGGATCCTCATCAATGAGGAGGGATGGGCAGTGCCACCCTCACTCTTCATTTGAGGTATGATAGTTGGTAGATTATAAATGCCCATTTAAGTAGCTATTTACATTGCATTACCTGTTTCTTTTAAACTAACCCCATAAAAATGAACCAGTCATTTAAAAAGATTCCTGCAAAGACATCATAAAATAGCCATTGCAGTGAAAACAGTGAAGCCAAAAGTACGAAAGTTTGCCATGTAACCAGAATTTAAAAACAAAATAAGGCCAGGCATAGTGACTCACACCTGTAATCCCAGCACATTGGGAGGACGAGGCAGGTGGATCACCTGAGGTCAAGAGTTCAAGACCAGCCTGGCCAACATGGTGAAACCCCATCCCTACCAAACATAAAAAATTATCCAGGTGTGGTGCAGGGTGCCTATAATCTTAGCTACTTGGGAGGCTGAGGCAGGAGAATCACTTGAACCTGGGAGGCAGAGCTTGCAGTGCCACTGCACTTCAGCCTGGGCGACAGAGTGAGACTCCGTCTCCAAAAAAAAAAAAATAAAATAAATAAATAAATAAATAAATATAAGCACTGTTAACTGTGATTTTATGAGAAATAATCTGTGAACTCATGAGAAAGCAATTGCTTTTCAAAGGAAATGAGTTCTCTGGAGAGACCATTTTGAGCAAAGATATTTGGACAGGTATATTATCTTATTAATGAAAATATTAATGCGTCATCCATAAAAATAGTCCTATCATATATACAGAAAACTTAGAATTTTTAAACCTGGTTAAGTAATCTTACAAATCAAGAGTCTCCATGGGCTTTCAAGCCATTTAGAAATGCAAAAATGCAGCCGGGCACAGTGGCTCACACCTGTAATCCTAGCACTTTGGGAGGTCGAGGCAGGGAGATCATCTGAGGTCCGGAATTTGAGACCAGCCTGGCCAACATGGTGAAACCCCATCTCTACTAAAAATACAAAAAGTAGCTGGGTGTGGTTGTGTGTGCCTGTAATACCAGCTACCTGGGAAGCTGAGGCAGGAGAATTGCTGGAACCTGGGAGGTGGAGGCTGCAGTGAGCCAAGATTGCGCTGTTGCACTCCAGCCTGGGTGACAGAGCGAGACTCCATCTCAAAAAAAAAAAAGAAAAAGAAAAAGAAATACAAAAATGCAACATATTCTGATTAGCTTGCAAGAACAACTGAAAGGCATCAAGGAAAACGGAGAAACTACTGCCAAATTTTAATGTAAATCTGCAAAATTTTTAATATAAATCTTTGCATTATACCCTTTGACACAGGGTATAATGATATGATTATGTATTTCTGCTGTATGATTCTGTGTATCCAGACGAGATTTTTTTTTTTCAGCTAAAGCAGCCACTGAAACCAAGTAATAAAATTCACTGAACTAAGAATCAGACTTTTGAATGTTTTTATCCCAAATATTAAACAATGAAGTAGGTTCAAATATTGATTTCACTAAAATGTTATGACTAACAAAAAAAGAAAAAAGTTTGTATCATTAATAAATAATATGAAATAAAATTAAAATATTATTTCATTTTTTCTTATTCTTTAACTTTTTGTGTACATTTTATGCTGTACATGATACACTACTACAGTTGCACATCTGTATAAACAATTAAATATACGTATGTACATTTATTGCCAGAGGAGATAGTTAATAAAAGTTTGCAGAATGAGAATCTTCTTATAAGATCTGATAGTATAGATATAAAAAATGGCATGAGTCCTATACAGAAAATGTGAAGAAAGATATAAAAAGGGGGGAGTGGGGAGAGAAAACGAAGCTGTTGGGAGGCCATGGTCTATTTATTTTATAATAATCAAAGGGAGAGAAATCTTCTCTAAAAATTTTGGTGGCCTAACATTTAAGCTACACTACTGGTTAAAAGACAAAAATGTGGAATTATCTATCCATATAAGAAAGTATATTAGAGAAGAATTATATGTTGAAGTTTAGTAGCATTTTCTAGCAAACTCTCAAGATCTGATCATAAAAACTAAATTCACTTGACAGAACAAAGGCATATTCTAGTATCTTCCCTAAGAACACACTAATTTGAATTCATGTATATGATGAATTCTATTAAGTTTCTAAAAAATGCCCAGCTGGTTTCTGGAAAAAAAAAAAAAACATAGATGGAAATTAGAGGCATTGTTATCACTTATATAGCAATTTAGTGCTTTGAAAATGAGATGGAAACATGTTTTGTTTTCTTCTCACACATCCTGTGGAACTTTTGTTTCCACTTAACAGGTTAGAAGGCGGATGCATGTGAAGCTAATCCACTTACTGTTGTACCCATATCTTCAGTTGCCCACAAAATATTTTACCTCAATTCTTCAGTAAACTTGAATCTTAAAAACTGCTCTTTTTAGGTGCTGGAATTCATTTATTGACCTAATGAGATGAGGAGAGCAAATCTGGTGGCAACCAAATGAACTATGGATGGGGCAAAGGGACAGGAGACAATTTGAGAACAAATAAAAAGAAAAACAACTTTCACCATAGAAGGTAAACATATGGAACTTGTTAACTTCAAGTGACAGTGCTAGCTGAAACATTCTGGGGTTCAAGGAGGGTTCAGAGGCATTCATGGAGAACAACTCTCTAACAGGCTACGAAATGAAAGTTGGATTTGTTCCGGAGACAATGCCTGGCTTTGGAGGTGGCCCTCCAAAGTGTCCTCCAGGAGGACACTTGCCCAATCCTTCTCCCCATCAGGAGCACAGCAGCTACCCCGGCCTGACACAGTGCGAGATTCTTTTGTCCTTATCATGACATCAGAAATAAATTCCAAATCCTAATACACAGAAGGAGTCTTTGATGGCCTCCCAGCCACAGCTTGGCCCAGCACCCTCCCTTGGAGGGAAAGTGCAGGACTGAGAAATCAGAATCCTGGCTCTCTTTCTTTTCCATCCTGAAGCCAATTTTTTTTTTTTTTTTTTTTTTTTTTTTTTTTAACAAAACCAAGGCTCTGTTTTCCCTCTAGGGGTCTTCCAGGATCAAAAGTGGCTTAAAAAGACCTCTTGATCTAGTGTGCGCTCTTGTTTTATTTTCAAGTTTTAAGCCAAAACTGGTTAACTTCAAAAGGGCTATGTGCAAAAATCCTAATATCATTTTCCTAAAGAGGTCTTGTTGAATGATTGATATTTTGAGGATTTTCCAGCCCAATGATTTCTTTGCTGAAAACAGAGCATACCCACTCATTTTGGCATTTTGTTTGCCAACCAAATCGACAGCCTGAACACTGTCCATTCCCTCACCTTAACAACACTGGGACTTGCTAACAAGTGCTGCCCCCGGTGAACCACATCTACCAAAAAGCATTTGTGTGTGCCTTTACTTTCTGCATACATCCCTGTCATTAATTAGGACCTCAAGGCCTACCAGAGAGTTTATTTCCTTCCCTAGCGAATTTCCTTTATGTCCTGAAAATCTGTTTGTGAAGTGGTAGAGAATATGAGTCTATATTTCCTCTTTCCAGAGATACAAATATCCAAGAGCCCTTATATCATAGAGAAGCTTGAGTTCCCTTTATTTTCCAAATGACTACAGACAAAGGATTATTTTCTAAGAAAATCTGTTTTGAAAAACCATGAGGTCCAGAATTTAACCCTACCCCTAAACTAATATTTTTTAACTGGGAAAATATTTGTGTTAAAATTTTTTTTTTTTTTTTTTTTTTTTTTTTTTGAGATGGAGTCTCACTCTGTCACCCAGACTGAAGTGCAGTGGCACAATCTTGGTTCAATGCAACCTCTGCCTCCCAGGTTCAAGCGATCCTCCTGCCTCTGCCTCCCGAGTAGCTGGGATCACAGGCATGCACCACCACATCCAGCTATTTTTTGTATTTTTAGTAGAGGCGGGGTTTCGCCACGTTGGCCAGGCTGGTCTCCACTCCCGACCTCAGGTGATCCACCCACCTTGGCCTCCCAAAGTGCTGGGATTATAGGTGTGAGCCAGTGTGCCTGGCCCTCTTTCATTCTTCCTTCCTTCCTTCCTTCCTTCCTTCCTTCCTTCCTTCCTTCCTTCCTTCCTTCTCTTTCTTTCTTTCTTTCCTTTCTTTTTCTTTCTTTCTTTCTTTCTTTCTTTCTCTCTCTCTCTCTCTCTCTCTCTCTCTCTCTCTCTCTTTCTTTTTTTTGAGACAACTTGGCTCTGTCGCCCAGGCTGGAGTGCAGTGGCACCATCTTGGCTCAGTGCAACTTCTGCCTCCCAGGTTCAAGTGATTCTCCTGCCTCAGCCTCCCAAGTAGCTGGGATTATAGGCACCCACCACCACGCCCGGCTGATTTTTTGTGTTTTTAGTAGAGACAGGGTTTCACTATATTGGTCAAGCTGGTCTCAAACTTCTGACCTCAAGTGATCCACCTGCCTCAGCCTCCCAAAGTGCTGGGATTACAGGCGTGAGCCACTGCACCTGGACTAAAAATCTTCTAATAAGTCTGAAACTGTCCTTTTATTAAAATGACTTTCCATTCTCTTTCTTTTTTTTTTTTTTTTAACGGAGTCTCATTCTGTCACCCTGGGTGGAGTGCAGTGGTGCCATCGAGGCTCACTGCTGCAGCCTCGACCTCCCAGGTTCAAGCAATCCTCCCATCTCAGACTCCCGGCTAGCTGAGACTATAGGTGTGCGCCAACACGCCAGGCTAATCTTTATACTTTTTGTAGAGACAGAGTTTCTCCATGTTGCCCAGGCTAGTCTTGAACTCCTGGGCTCGAGAAATCCTCCTGCCTAGGCCTCCCAAAATGCTGGGATTACAGGCACGAGCCACTGCATCTGGCCTTCATTCCACTTTCTTAGGGAGTAAGTTCCACTTGAAGGCTAGAGTAGCGGTTAATACCTCAGGCTTTACATCCAGACTGCAAAGTTTATAATTCTGGTTGTGGAACCTTAGGCAATTTACTTAACCTCTCCATGCCTCTGTTTTCTCATCTATAAAATGGGTATGTTAACAGCCTCTAACTCATGGGACTGCTGTAAGAATTAAGTGAATAAATGCATGTGTGTTGTATTGTTACTGTTTTAAGTAAAATTGTGTTTCTGTAATATCCTATGAGAAAGGTGTGTTTTTTACATTCTTATCTTACTGTAGTTTATGAAACATAATTTAGTTTCATTTCATAAACTCTAAGCATACCATAGCAGTAAGAGAACTGGCCTTAACTTTAGAAGACTTGAGTTCAAATATTGACCTTGATACTTGCCAGCTCTGTAATCTTGGCTCATTGCCTCATCTCCCTGAAGCCCAATCTCTTAACATGGAAAAAGGAGATGACACCTTCCTTATAGAATTGTTAGAAAGTGTGACTTAGGCTACAAGTTTCCCCCAAAATCTATTGTCATATTCTTACAGACTTAATCCAAATTTTATCTAGGCTCCCAGCCTGCTAGAATAAAGGCCAGGACCAGCTTCATGGACATGCAACCTGTGCGATCTCACAGGCCCCGCAAGCAGAAGGACCCAGCACTTGGTTTAATGCTCGGCTGTCAACATCTTGAAATTCTTAATAATTTGGTCATTGAACTGGTGTTTTGTTTTTTTGGTGGAGGGGACAAAGTCCTTTTCTGTCTCCCAGGCTGGAGTGCAGTGGTGAGAACTCGGTTCACTGCAACCTCCGCCTCCCGGGTTCAAGTGATTCTCCTGCCTCAGCCTCCCAAGTAGCTGGATTACAGGCGCACACCACTACACCTGGCTAATTTGTGTATTTTTAGTAGAGATGGGGTTTTACCATGTTGGCCCAGGCTGACCTCGAACTCCTGACCTCAGGTGATCTGCCCACCTCGGTCTCCCAAAGTGCTGGGATTACAGGCGTGAGCCACCATGCCTGGCCTGAACTGGTATTTTTTAAGTGAAATCTGATGGGACAATGGAGCATGCAAAGAAGCAGAGAAAATATGTGTAACATATGCATGAGAATCATTGCTTCAATTCTCCACTCTGCTCTGCTAAACTGTATCTGGCCATGCATTTTATGTACATGCCAGTGCCACTGAGTCAGCTATGTTTTTGCTGCACTTGACACAGTAGAAGCTGAGTTCTGACACCTGGAGAGTTTTTTAATTATTCTGACAAGCAAAAGAGTGATGCCTTCAACTAAGTTCCAGCTCTAAGAAGAAAGAGCGTGCTCCTCCGCAGGTCTCAGCAGGACATCCCACAGAAGCCTGAAGACGGCACTTCTCTGCCAGTATCTCATTGTTTTTGCTCATATTAAGTCAATAAACTTTAGGAAGTTTAGGAATTGACTGACTTTCCACACACACAAAAAAGGTACAACCTTGGGGGAAGACGTAGTTGAAGTTAGTATGCATTTATACATCAAATATTCCTCCCTTTTTTTTTTTTTTTTTTTTTTTTTTTTTGAGATGTCATCTCGCTCCGTTGCCAGGTTGGAGTGCTATGGCACCATCTCACCTCACTGCAACTTCTGACTGCCTAGTTCAAGCGATTCTCCTGCCTCAGCCTCCCGAGTAGCTGGGATTACAGGCACGCGCCACCTCGCCCAGCTAATTTTTGTATTTTTAGGAGAGACAGGGTTTCACCATGTTGGCCAGGATGGTCTCAATCTCCTGACCTCATGATCCGGCCGCCCCGGCCTCCCAAAGTGCTAGGATTATAGGCACGTGCCACCACACCCGACCACATCAAATATTCTTTAACCTCTTATCTTTAATCTGTGCAATGATGTGTGTCTGCTGGTATTTTATTTTACCCTCTCAGCCAGGGCCAGGCATAGTGGCTCGTGCCTGTTATCCCAGCACTTGGAGAAGGGGAGATGAGTGGATCACTTGAGGCCGGGAGTTTGAGACCAGCCTGGCCAACATGGCAAAACCTCATCTCTACTAAAACCACAAAAATTAGCCTGGTATGGTGGCTCACACCTGTAATCCCAGCTACTCAGGAGGTTGAGGCATGAGAATCACTTGAGCCCAGGAGGCGGAGGTTTCCATGAGCCAAGATCACGCCACTGCATTGCAGCCTGAGCAACAGAGTGAGACCCTGTCTTAAAAAAAAAAAAAAAAAAGAATTCAATCATTTGAAGTGTAACTTTTCAAAGTAGATTAAAGATGACAGTGATAATAAACTAGTATCATTATTATTCATGACATGCCTGACTTTGCCACTAGACTCTGAGTTATTCGAGCCTGGTACTGTCTCTGTGCTTCCTTTTTATATCTGGTGGCTAATGCATGGCTGGCACATAACAAGTGCTCATTAAACGTTTGCTTGATGGCCGGGCGTGGTGGCTCAAGCCTGTAATCCCAGCACTTTGGGAGGCCAAGACGGGTGGATCACGAGGTCAGGAGATCGAGACCATCCTGGCTAACACAGTGAAACCCCATCTCTACTAAAAAATACAAAAAACTAGCCGGGCGAGGTGGCGGGCGCCTGTAGTCCCAGCTACTCGGGAGGCTGAGGCAGGAGAATGGCGTAAAAACCCGGGAGGCGAAGCTTGCAGTGGGCTGAGATCCGGCCACTGCACCCCAGCCTGGGCAACAGAGCAAGACTCCGTCTCAAAAAAAAAAGTTTGCTTGATTAGTTAACTAATTAACAAACGAATGAATGAATGAATAATATGATTTTAGCAGACACAAAACTCATTTTAAGATGATCAAAGTTTTAAGAATTTGTGAATTTCTAAATAATATGAAATTTTTAAAGTCTTAATCAAATATCAATAAGCTCTAAAGAAGCCCAGATGTGAAACACAGCGCAGCCATGAATTATGTATCTAACCTGAATAAGCAGGCTTTCAGGTTATTGAAAGCCTGCTTATTCAGAATTCTGTTCCATTCTGAACAGAAGGCAGAATGAGGGGAGATTTTTCATTAATAAAAGCTTTTTAGATTTACTGAAAATGTAAATAGTTTTAGGGAAAGAGTTTAAAATTTACAATAATTCTCCAGGATATTGTTCTAATAAAGAGTCGCTTGTTTAGTGGTAATTGATTCTCTCCCAAAGACCATCTTGATGAGATTATGGGGCAATGGGCAGGGAGGAGACAATGAGAATGATTGAATCATACTTTGGGATATTGGCGAATGTAACAGACATGTGTTACTTTGGATTCTTTCAGCATTCACGTCCCTTAGGCACCTTAATTTTTTGGGGGAGACCCTCCTCTTTTTCACCCCCACCAACCCACAGGGAAAAAAAAAAAACAGAGAGAGAGCATAAGACCTAGGCCTGGCCCAATTTCCCTAGCTACATACAGTGATGGGCTCAGGGGCAGGCACATGACTTTTCTAAGCCAATCAGATGCTACCTTCTGGTATTTTAATCTTAAACCAAGTGACGAAAAGACCGAACACAGCTGGAGTTCCTTCATCCTAGCAACAGAACCCTTGCAAAACTGTCTACTTTTTGTTTGCCCTTCTCTGCGTTTGGTTTTTCTGAAAAACTAAATTTTCTTCCCCCAAAACCCTATTTTCCAAACTCCCCCTCTCCCCCCGAAAAAAATCCCTCCTTTGTTTCGTCTATCCAGAGTCTGTTTCTCTTGCTCATAATCAAAGATCCTTATGTGAATATTTTTAATAGAGGCCAGGTAGGCTTCTGAAGGGCCTTGCATGCCAAGCTAAGGCAGTTGCATTTTATGCAGTGGGCAAAGGGGGAACTCAAAGGATGACAAGCCAGGGAAGCACCTGTTGAGATCTTAGTATTGACAAAGGGGAAGCTAGACACGAAGGAGGAAAGGCAAGAGGCATCCAGGAAGGAGATGGTGCGGTCTTGAGGAGAGACAGAGACAGCAAGAATGGAGAGGGGAGAAGCTCCAGAGTGGACAATCACGGTAGCATTGATGGGAAGGAAGGTAGTTCAGAACCAGGATCTGGCTTGGATTCCAGAGAGCAAGCAGAGGAAGAGAAACGGAGGCATCCCTGAACCTGAGCAGTAGTATTGTAGGACCTTCTGTGTGCTACCCAAAGCATGACCAGTTCCAACAGGGAAGGTAGATTTGGGAATCGGTTTTGAATCAATGTCCTAAGCAAGCCCAGCACTCATTTGTGAAGTATTTACTGGCAGACACTCAGAGAATAGCCCCTACTCTGCCCCATGAGGTCTGAGCAGCTTCCAGATTTTGAGGCTCTCTATTCCTTGATCTGTTCCTGCCATATTCAGGCTTAACTGTGCATGTGCTCTGAGAGCCATTGTCTGGCCTGCCCTCTGTCTACATTTTCCAGGCTCCCTGGACTTCTGACTGGGTAGGTCAACCAAAGAGAGGCACTGGCAGATGACTGGAGGGCAGGAGAAGGGGAGAAACCACGGTATTTTTCCCTCTTTTGCTCTGCTTTGGGTAGTGTATTTAGCAGGGGCTGAGTCACCTCCCTGGTCCCAGATCCTACAAGGCCCCTTCCCTCTGTGGTCTTAGCCCTCAAGAGGCAGTCCCACCATGGTCTCAGATCCCCCTAGGTGGCCCTAGCCTCTGGGTTCTATTCACAGCCTCCTCCTATTGCCTCTTCATCCCCTGTTAGTGGCTTCCAGCTATTGCCAAACTCTGAGTTACCTCACCATCTTGCTTGACTTCTCGACTGTTCCATTATCTACAACCAATTCCCTGTATTAAATTCCCTCTGTTTGAAATCCTAAGGTAGTTGCTTTTTTCCTGAACTCTGATTTAGCCAGCTAGTATAGGGAATAGAGGTATGGGGGGAGTAGACGTGTGGTGGAGGTGGGTGAGGAAGGTGTCTATGGGTTTAAGTTAGGATAAACGTTAGTGATAAAACCTCACCCTTTTTCCTTGCATAAATTTACAAGCAGCAGCCCACATATGAGACCTCCTCAGGATTAAGGTCTAAACCAATTGTTTCAGGAAGCCCTCTATCCTCGTGGACTTTTTTGATTGAAAGTGACAATGACTCACGTCATACTTCCTTTGACCAAAAACTATGTCGCTGGCTCCTCCAGGGTCACCTAGAATGAGACACCTCAACGCTGTCGGGCTCCCTGCTCTCTATCTCTCATTTCTGCTTCCTCTCCCTTCCTACAGATAAGCTTCTTCACAAGACTTACGGACACCATGGATACTAGAAGCTCTTCTAAATGGAGAAAAACGGTGTCCTCTCACAACTGCAGTTTGAAAAGTTCCAGGAGAGAACTTGATTGGCCTGACTTGGGTCACACATCCATCTTCTGGACCTAACGTTCTGGCAAAGGAAGAAGGCCATGGTTCCATTCAGAACACATGGCTGATGAAAGAAAAGGTGAAATCCTCCAAAGGAAGAGGGAAAAACAGACTTGGACTTTGTAGGAATGTGTCTATAAACAGAGTCTCTGCCAAGTCAGAATTCTTTTGGTTGCAATTGACAAAACTCACATAGGAAAAGTAAAAGAATTGGTGGAGGTATTGGTTTATGTAACCAAATGGCTTTTATGAAGCTGGCCTCAGAAACTATGGAATCAAGCTCCCCATATATCATGGAACTCTCTGTTCTATGGCCTCCACTTCTCTCTGCATTTTGGCCTCATTTTCCCAGACTCACTCTTTCCACAGAGCTTGAATGGCAGCTTGCTAAGAGCTTCTAGACTCACATCTTTCCAGTTTTGCTATCAGAGAAATGTGCTCTATCCCATGGCTCCAATAAAGAATGGGCTCTGGCTGGTCCAGTTTAGATGAAAAGCTGCCCTCCTGGGCCAATCCCAGTTATCTCAGGGCAGTGAGGTACTGTGATTGACCCAGCCTGAATTAGGCACTCACCCCAAGACCAGAAGGATGGGCCAAATAAGATAAAGACAGCTCTCATTCTGATGGAATGGCTAGTTCAGAGAAGGAGCGGCTCCCCAAAACTACAACCCCTTCATTTTAGAGCCCTAGGTAATAGGAAATGACATCTTAGCAATACACCCTTGGGGAAATCCCTTTACCTTTCTGGCTCCCAGTTCCTTCATATGACTCGTCTTTCTGCAATTGTCTGTTCCAATGCCCATATTCATTGAACTTTTTCCAATGGTTCTCAAACTTCAGAGAGCACCTCAGTCACCTGGAGAGTCATGTAAAATGCAGATTCCCAGGATTCATCCCTACTCCATTCGTCTGGAGTAGGACCCATGAATCTCCATTTTACTGAATTAGTCATATGCTGATGATTCCCATACCATACTTTAGAAATAATGAATGAAATGACTCAAGATCTTGCCTAGATACTCCATGACTGAGGCAAATCTGAGCTCTGTTCTGGTTTGAGAAAGGCCATGGTGAGGGAGGAGTGGTCTGTCATAATCCCGAATTGAAGGGAAGAGCTGCATCCCCAGGTCCACCCTGTGGACTAGGATGAATGAGTGGTGGTTCTTAACTGTGTGACGGGAAGGCTCTGCTTGCTCATGGAGGCCACTTCAAAACCAAGAGAACAGCCCAAGGTCCTCGGCTGCTCTGCAGTGCCGAGGCTGTCATCCCCAACAGTCCTGGGCCCATCACACTTCTAGAAGCTCTCCTTGATGTGCATTTTCCCTGACCTTTTGTTGAAACAGCAATAAGCAAAATCAGATAGCAAATGAGGCCAGGTACATTTTCTTTCCATCATAAGCACAAGATTAATATCTAAAAGACTTGGGAAAAGAGAAAGTGATTCATTTTACTTTGCCGTGTTTTGGTCTCAGTAGATTATGTTTGGGATAGTATGCTGAGAAGAAATAAAAATAATGGTTCAGCCTACAATTCTCCCAGAGCTTCCCATCCTAACCAGGGGCTATTGGAATCAGATTGTCCCACACACAAAGTCTCCTGAAGACAAACATTCCATTCCCTGTGGACACTGGTCAGCTAAAGCAGGACTATAATATAGGGCAGGCAGAACTTCAGTCCCCCACATCCCATTTGCACACATTTTCTTCCATCATGAATACTTTTGAAATGTTTGAATTCACCATTAAAAGTATTTGCTTATATTACTCCACATCAATAAACTGAAAAAAATAAATATTTCAAATAATTTTAAAAGAACAGCATATTAAATTGATATGCTGCATTCTATTATTAGTGCTGGAGAAACCAGGCACCCTCCTGCCAAAAAGAAAAAAAGAAACCTGTTTTTAAAACACTACTTGGAATATATGATCCAGCAACTCCTTTCTAGGAATTTATCTTTAAAAAGATCATCATGTATATGTGCAAAAATTTGCCTGTAAGGATGTTCATGGCAAAATTGCTTAGAAGAAATTGAAAAGAAACCAAAACAACTAAGATATTCTTAGGAATTCATTGAGTAGATTATGGCACCTCCAAACAATGGAATATTATGCAGATATTAAAGATCCTTTCATACAAAAGCCACTTAATGATATAAGAAAATGTATGTATTTTTTTAAAGCAGGAACAAATTTATATGTAGAATATGTTAGAGTTTTTGTTTTAAAATAAAATGATGGCTAAACATATATACAAAAGAAATTAATGATGAAATGATGGGTGATTTTTTATTTAATTTTGTATTTTTCCACAGTGTTCAAATTTTCTATAATAAATATACATTACTCGATAGTTGTGTGATTTAAGCCAGTTTGAAAACACCTCTTTATCTTAATTTCCTTATCTGTAAAATGAAAATATCAATAGCCCCTAATTCATAAGGGTTGTTGTGAGATTAAATTTGTCAGTATATATAAAATACTAGGACTGTGTCTGGCAAAGAATAAGCTTTCAATAAACATGAGTCATTATATTATTATTACTATTACAATCAGAAAAAAAGTGACCTTTCAAAACTAAATCTGCCAGGAAACTTCTAGAAGCCAGATTAGTGACGCCCCAAGTGTATGAGTTCAAAAGAGAATAGGATGGCCTTATGCACTAATCTGGTAGCCATGGTATTTGATATACAAGCCGGTTTTACCGACCACTCTCCAAGCCTAGGAACCAGACTAAAAGGTGAGGAAGCAGCCCTTTGTCTACCAGGCCACCAAGACCCTCAGACTCAGGACAAACAAGGAGAGCAGTGCACACACAGCCCCAAGAGACCGCAGCTGGTACATCTCTTTTCCCGAAGTCACCCCATGTACTCCTAGCTCTACCCACCTTCCTTCATCGAAACTTATTCTCAGGGAGGGGAGGAATAGAGCCTTTCCCAATTACAGTGACAAGGTCTGATACAGCTTAATGTGTGGTTCTCCAAGAGCTAAGCAGTGGTGGCTTGGTAAATTTTTAGCAACTGACCGGAAGCTGGAGCTGGGGCAGAAATGCATGATCTGCAGTGTTTGGTGATTTCTGTGGAATGACTCTCCCACCATGGCTGCTATCAAGCTCCTAACATGACATCAACTGGCTTGCAAACTTCCTGAAAATGTGATAATCAGCTTTCAAGAGTCAGTACTTAGCTCAAGCGTACCACTGAGTGTTTATATTTAAATAAGGAACAAAACCTTGAAGCCAAAAGAATGATTCTACACCAGAATTACTGGCCAGTGAGGCTCCAGAATTACTTTGAAGGGCAAAGAACCACTCCCAGTGTCTTCCACAAAAACAGGCACCACTCACGATGTCTATGCACAAAGCTGATCTGTGCTTCCGCAGGAGGTAGACTCCAGAGTCTGTTTACCCAGGGTGTGAGTCTGGGACCATCGGCGTCAGCATCCCCTGAGAGCTGGTCAGAAATGCCAAACCTCAGGCCCTACCACACACTTGCTGAATTAGAATCTGCATTTTAACAAGATCCCCAAGTGATCCGTATCAACACTACAGTTTGAAAAGCATAGCTATAGAATTCAACATAAGAGATATAAAGATAAAACCATTTTTATTAAAGAAAGCCCCCAACTGTGACGATCAGGTGATCTTTTGTATTTGGAAGCAATTCTTACCTTCCACAATCCTCTAGAAACGGCTTAACATTTCCACATTTTCCATTTCAACAATGGGGCATGGAGCAGTGACAAGTTCCTCCATCTCCACTCCCTCCCCCAGCCACAGGGCCACAAAGCCAGAGCTCTAAGATTCTGCATGAGGTAGAGAAATATAGATTCCTCAAGAGCTGCTATTCAAGCCATAAGCAGCATGTGCCAATGTTCCACCCACAATCCTGGTTCAGTCTCCATTAAGCTGCACATCTGGCTGTCACACACTCTTTTGTGGGGACATCTCAATGGTAGCACTGATGCTGCCTCTCTTCGAGGCCAGCCCTACAGTGGCCTCCCTGTCCTCTCAGCATGTGATGTCATGAGCATGAATGTCCTGCCAAACATTTAAGATGTTGCAGTTCACATTGTGTACATTGTATAGAGAAACACTGACATGCAGATTTCTTTTTAATTAAAAAAAAAAAAAAAAAAAAAAAAAAGAAGGGCAAGATACAACCAAACCTTGTTCTATTGTTAACCCAAACCAATTCAGCACAAATATGTAACTTGTATTCTTTAAGCACACAATCTTCTCTTTTTTATTACTGTCATTGTAACTAACATCCCTAGATTCAGAGATTGCCTTGAAACATTCTTTTCTCTCTAATTTGGTTTCTATCAAATTCTTGGAAAGCATGAGCCGGACTGTTTCATTTTCAAACCAAAAATCCCCTGCATGTGGTCTCTTCAGAACAGGCTAAAGAGAGAGAGTAAAGCATGGTGTGATTCTCAAAATCATCTCATCTCCAGTGACCATCAAACAGGAGACCAGGGAGGACATGGAGTCGCGCTTACAGAAAGGCTTGAGAAAGAAGTCCTTTTGTTTGCTGTTTCTCAAAGTGTAGTGTGGGGACTACCTTATAAGAATCACTGAGGGTACACAACAATAACGCAGATTCTTGGCTCCCCACCCTAATGAAGAGAGTGAATCTCTAGCTGTGATTCCTTTTTTTTTTTTTTTAAGAGAAACGGAGTCTCGCTCTGTCGCCCAAGCTGGAGTACACTGGCGTGATCTCGCCTCCCAGGTTCAAGCGATTCTTCTGCCTTAGCCTTCCGAGTAGCCGGGACTACAGATGCAAGTTGCCACACCCAGCTAATTTCTTTTGCACTTTAGTATAGACAGGGTTTCACCGTGTTGCCCAGGCTGGTCTTGAACCCCTGAGCTCAGGCAATCTGCCCCCCTCAGCCTCCCAAAGTGGTAGGATTCCAGGCATGGGCCACTGCGCCCAGTCCTAGCCATGATTCTTAAATTGGACAACTCGGGCTTTAGAGTTACATAGTCTTAAATCCCTTTTCGTTTATATAGTGGCTATATGATCTTGACAACCTAAACTCTCCACATGCTATTTTTCTCATCTATACAATAGGGACCATGGGGAGGATGAAATGTATGAAGCTCCTAACACATACAGGTCTCAATAGTGTGAATTCCCTTTGCCCTGTTACTTAGACAGAGTACTTTAAGCCTGCCATTTTACACGTGATTGGGGGCCATTGCCTTCACCTAGGTGAACATTTATTATAATTATTCAATAAATTATAATTGCCAAGTTCTCAGGGGACTCTAATGAGAGCAGATAAGATAATGAAGACTGATCCTCTTGATGGTTACTGAGACAGAACCTGTTGTTCCACAGTTGTGCTGTCCAATCCAAAAGCTTCCAGCCACGAGTGGCTACTGAACACTTGAAATGTGGCTGGTGTAAATGGAGACGTGCTGCAAGTGTAAAATACACGCTGGAATCCAAAGACAATACAAAAACAAGGGTGTGAAATATCTCATCAATTGATTACATATTGAAATGATAATATTTTGGATGTACTGGATCAAATAAAATACATTAATTTCCCTTGTCTATTTTTAGCTTTTGAAATGTGGCTACTAGAAAATTTTAAGTTACATACATGGCTCACATCGTATTCCCAGTGGACAGTACTGTTCTAGAGGCACATCAACCTCTCCTCCATCAAACTGATAGTAAACCTAACACTAGAGTTATGACCTCCAAACTGGGATTCCCTCATTAGTCAGGGAATGGTCAGCTAGGAGAGATTTGGGAGTCTCTCTTCTTACACTGAAGGGAAAACTTACACTGAAGCCCCTTATGAGAGAAACCAAGCAGCAGCTCAGGGAAGGAGCGGGCGAGTCAATACATCCATAAGAGAGGAGTCCCACTTAATGACACTTCTGACACAAGCAGGCGGTTGTGAGGAAAGGGATCATGGGGTCTGAAGCGTCCTCGTCCACTCCCTCAAATGCTTTTTGTTCCCTTCTGGTTCATAATTGTTATACCCTGACAAGTTTTAATGAGGTAGGGAGGGTCCTCCAATGTAGTCACATGACTTTTATCCTTACAAAAGCTATATTACAGCTAAGCAAATATTTTAGTTAACATAAAAATTGTCTTCTATGGCCAGGCGCGGTAGCTCACACCTGTAATTCCAGCACTTTGGGAGGCTGATGCAGGAGGATCACTTGAGGCCAGGAGTTCCAGACCAGCCCGGCCAACATGGCAAAACCCTGTCTCCACTAAAAATACAAAAATTAGCCAGGTGTGATGGCACACACCTATAGTCCCAGCTACTTGGGAGGCTGAGGCACAAGAATCGCTCGAACCCAAGGGGCAAGGGGCGGAGGTTGCAGCGGGGTGAGATCGCACCACTGCTCTCCAGCCTGGGCAACAGAGGGAGCCTTCTTCTCAAAAAAACAAACAAAAAAAGATTTTTTTTATGTATAAGTAATTTAGAAATACTTTCCAACAGGTTATAATTAAAACTACACAAATTTCTGCAAAATGGCTAGCCCAAATTAGTATTTCCAAAGAGGAAATATTTGCCAATTATTCTACTATCAGCTAATGAAATTAGTATTTTATTTGGAAGAAGTCTGCCAAAATAGATTGTAATGTGTTTTCTTAAACCAGGCCCATAACTTGACAGAGTTTCTGGAACAGAAAACAAATAAAAATCAACTCAATGGGTCTTTGTCCAAAATGTCCAAACAGCTACATATGTATGTTTGAACGAAATGTATTTAGATATTATTACTTAAAGATCCAATAAAATAGGTTTCTTTCATTCTCCTTTGATACCTAGCCAATCAATTCCTTTACTAAGTGTTCAAAGTAGATGAAGGACATTAACTGCACAATGCTGAGAACTTTGTTTCTGATTGCTGCCCATTGATCGATGATTAAAGATGCCATAAAGTCATCCCACTGAAGAAACCTAGAGAGCATGGAGGTTATGCGTTCATGACCACAAATTACCATCACGATACAGTGAATAAAATATAACTTTTTAATTATTCAAGGCAATGCAGAATTACTTGTTTTTGAAATCACTGATCTGAATACCTATAAATTACCAGTAGAGATTAATGAGTTTTTTTTTTAATCAGTAATGATACGTTTGGATACAACAGAAGATCGAAGGCCAGTTTTGCAGACAGTCTGTTATTTTATTGCACAGATTTCACTTAAAGAATAAAATGCACCATCAGTATTTGGAGAGTTTGGGGTCTCAGATACTGATATACCATCAGTGTTTACACCCGTAAAGCCAAATTCAACAGTACAATTTATGTTAAACAACATCACTTCAAGATGGCTAACAATGCAAATAGAGAGAAAAGTGGGGGAAAGCTTTAAAAATGTGTTAGTTTGAAGCATGTGAAAATGTAGGATTAAAAACTACATCATACAAACCTGAAATCAAAAATGTTTTGTGGAACATCAGTTAAAGTTATACTCACTTGCACTGTTATTTATTGCATAAAGTCTATGTGGTTCATTTCCTTCATATTGATGAATTGAGGATTTCAGGAAAACCATGGTTATAAAAACGATCAATCTTGAAAAAGTATGTACAGATAAATGTAAAATCACAAACTAAAAAATATCCCTACCCCTGGCCCTCAGCTTACAAAAGGGAAAGTTTCCCATGGAAAGAAAGTTCCACTATTCCCCTCCCTCCCGCATCCCATGTTCCCATTGCTATCTTTTTCTGTCTCGTACAAGTAAATGACCTTGAAGGGAAGAAACAAAAGCCATCTTTATGAGGCTCCCATTGTCAGCTGTATCAGTTTGAAAAGTGTCTTGGCCGGTGCGGTGACTCACTCCTATAATCCCAACACTTTGGGAGGCCGAGGCAGGAGGATAAAGTCCAGGAGTTCTAGATCAACCTGGGCAACATAGGGAGCCCTCATCTCTACAAAAAACTTGAAAATTAGCTGGGTGTAGTGTTGGACGCCTGTAGTCCCAGCTACTTGGGAGGCTGAGGCAGGAGGATCACTTGAGCCTGGGAGGTTGAGGCTACAGTGAGCCGAGATCACACCACTGCACTCCAGCCTGAGTAACAGAGTGAGGCCCTATTTAAAAAAAAAAAAAAAAAAAAAAAAAAAAAAGTGTCTTGTATTTCTCTTCCCCACCCCCACCTAACTCAGTGATGTTTGCAAAACATTTGAAATTTAAAGAAACAAAATATATATAATATATTTTTTAATAAACAGCAAAAGAATGCCCAAGAAAAGAGCTAATAGTTGGCAACGCCATGAGAAAAAATGTATGGGCATTATCTGAGCTAGAGATTTCTTTAAAGGCAACCAAAAGATGGGGGAAAGGGAGAGAAGTTAAGACTACAAAATGCCAGACAGGATGCTTTTCTAGACCTTTGGCTTTAAGCCTGGCAGAGGAGTGGGCTTCCCCCACACTGTGACTAGCAAACCTAGGGCCCTGAGCCCAGCATCTACAGCACCTCTGTGGGCAGCCGGGCAGCCCTCTTATACATGGGCACTCTTGGCATGCGTCGGGGAGCTAGAGCCCGAAGAGTAGTAGAAACGGTTTTCACCAAAGGCCTGGGCATCTCCAGCGCAGCAGAGGATGACACAGCCACCCACGAGGCACAGCACAGCACCAATCCAGCCTGCATACAGGGAGTAGCCAAAGCTCACGATGGTGGTCTCACGGTGGGCGCACACAGGGAACCAGATGGTGGCAACAATGGCGCAGAGAGCTGGAGAGACATGGAGAGGCCGTGACTGGGCGCACCCATCACACACCAAGCACGTGGGCAGGCCCACTCACTCCACATACACACACTTGTGGCTTCCAACCAGCTCCAAAAAGCTCCACACACACGGCTCTGCTCCCTCAACACTGAACCAATATGTAGCAGTTGGCATCTGTAGAAGAAGCTGACTGCTGGGTCCTTATTTTTTTCAGCAGGTGGCAGAAATAAAATAATTCCAATGTAAAGACCTAGAAATAAACCATTTAAGTCCAAAAAATATTTATTTGTATTTACTTGTATATCAACACTTCATATCTAGTTATAATTCTAAAATTAATATACTTACCTAATTGTATTGTAATTATTGCTTTACCTATCTATGTGTCATTGTAAGCTCTCTGAGTTCCTTGAAGGTAGGGTCCATGTCTTACTTATGTCTACCTTGGTACGAGGCAAATAGTACGTGCTCAATGTAGACCAGTTGAATGGCTGAATTATCTGAGCTATTCAAAAATGAGAAACGAGATGGCAGCCACCTCAATTTTCCACTCTATTTTCTCAGTTTGGTCAATTCACATTACAAAGATCTGGAGAAGGCATGAAATTTCTCTTGATGTGGTGAATGTTGCTAGATGAAAATGGAGTACCAGATAAAGGTTCAAGTTTGTATTACGCTGTTCACAATCACAAAATCCCAACATAGAAATGAACAGTCCTTGGAGTAGAAAAACTCACCCATTCGGGGGTCAAAATGGTAGAACTTTACTTTTAGTCTTGCACCAATCAATCTAATCTTCGTTTTGGTTTTGATTTTATAGAGTAAAATAAGAAATAGCTTATATATCATGTAGTTTTTCACCTCTTTATAAGCAAAGTAACAAAACATGGGCAGGCAAGAGGCTATAAAGACTTTTTTATATTTTTTTCAAATATCTAGACCAGCACTGTCAAATGGAGTAGCCACAAGTTATGTGGGACCATTGATCATTTGTCATGAGGCTAGTGAGATGAAGAACTGAATTTTGAATTTTCACTACTTTTAATTTAAATGGCCACATGTAGCTAGTGGCTACTGTACTGAACAACACAGCTCTAGACAAAGTAACTCCAAACCTCTTTAAGTTGAGATGGCACATTAAGGTTGGCAGACGGAAAAATAATAACAACAATAATAATAACAATGAGGTTTCCATCAACAAATTAAGAAAGAATACTGCACTGCCAGTGTGACGTTTGCCACCAGGGATACCCTTATCACTTTCAACTCAGCAAGCTTTTTTCTGATTTCTACTCATGGTGAGTGATTTTCTAACTTACTCTCTATGCCCGCAGAGAAGAAATATAATTTAACATAAGCAATCAAATCTAACAGCCTTGTATATTAGTTCTAAATGGAAAAAAGGATTGGTCTTACCCATTTTGAAAGACCTTTTAAACAGTCTCATTGCATTTGTGTTGCTCGTAACATAGATTCTTATTGCAATAGATTAAACCACTCCCACAAGCTGGGTATAGATACACATAAAAATATATGATCTCTATCCTTAAAAAGAATAGATCTCAAGAGGAAATCAGAAGGAAAAGAGTTAATTTGAAAAGCTATGAATTGCCCAGATTGGCTTTCTAACAGCCCAAATTCACTCCATTAATTATTTATAGATTATCTAAGAAGCTAAAATTGGCCAGGCATGGTGGCTCACACCTGTAATCCCAGCACTTTGGGAGGCCGAGGTGGGCGGATCACCTGAGGTCAGGAGTTCAAGACCAGCCTGGCCAACATGGCAAAACCCCGTCTCTACTAAAAAATACAAAAATTAGCCAGGCATGGATGGTGGGCAACTGTAATCCCAGCTACTTAGGAGGCTGAGGCAGGGAGAACTGCTTGAACCCGGAAGGCAGAGGTTGCATGCAGTGAGTGGAGAGCTCACCACTGCACTCCAGCCTAGGCAACAGGGCAAGATTCTGTGTTAAAAAAAAAAAAAAAAGCAGCAGCAGCAGCAACAGCAGCAGCTAAAATCTACCCATATGCTAATGTTTCCTTTTTCTTAAAAAGTAAGCACAGTCATGCCAGCTTCTGTAATATTTTCATATGAGATACCATGAGAAGATGTATTTTCCTTCTGTGACTAGAATGTTCAAGAAGAGCAATGTGTACCTGAAACCTCCCTTTCTAGCTCAGGACTTAGGAAACCTCAGATGCAGGGGAAAGTCTTTTTCTTTCTCTTCTCTGACATGGATTCCAAATCAGGCACTCTTGGAGAATTGCTTGGCTATTATCAGAGTCTCTACTTTCAGCAAGACACAGAGAAAAACCTTTTTCTCTGTCAGAACAGGGGACTAAAATCCTCTTTTGGAGGGTTTCAGCAAGAGAGAACTACCGTAGATTTTCCATAGCATACACAATCTACTTACATAGCCCCAAACCTCAAAAGTGGGCATTCATTTTGCTACTGGCAAAAACAGCAACCTAGCAAGGGCTTCCAAATACCCAGGCTTGTTTAGAGGAAAAAGAAGGGGAGTGAAAAGCTGAATTCTGTAGGGAAAAAAGTTATAATTCCCAAACAACTGATATGGTTCAAGCTAACTGATCTTTCCTATAAACAACTGGTCTCAAAACAACTCAGGGTTCAAATCAAGTTTTATATTTTTCAACTATACTGTATTTACACATACAGCATATGTGCACACACATGCAGGAAAGCATTCCCCACATCCAATGTAAACCTAACTTTCAGGTTTAGTTTAGATTTTATAGAATAAGACAAGAAACTGCCTCTAAATTCATTTAATTGTTCCCTTAAGCAAATAATAAAACAAGATTATCTTGTTTTAAACACAGGGAAATAATCAGGCTCAATATCCCAAAAGTAACCATCAGTCTTGGTTTTGAGTATTTTAGGGATTTTGTTAGGTTTTATTCCAATATAAATCATTAAAAAAAGGGAAAAATCAGAAAAAGGTCTAAACATTTCATACAATGAACCTCCATAGGGATGGATGAGTGAACGGGGGAATGAATGGATGGATGGATGAGAAGTAGTCTCATTTCAATTCTACCTTTCACTTCATACACACCAAAACTGAGGTCCAAAGTCATAAAATCACAATAAGATTTTATGACTTTGGACCTCAGTTTTGGTGTGTATGAAGTGAAAGGTAGAAAGGTAGATTTTAACACACTTAAAGTTGCAAGCTCATCATTGACCTCATTAAAGATTTCCTTCTCTTATAATTCACACAAAACAAGGCAAATGAGTGCCAGCAGGCTCTTTACTTCCTAGGAGACAAATGAACCCTGGGTGGAATTCCTGTGGCTCTCAAAGATGAATCACATCAAAACCACTAAAAAATGACAGACTACCACACAACATGAAAGGAAATGAGAGGCTCACTGGAAACAGTGACCTCCAATTGAACTCAAAATGAAAAATGTTTAAAAACTAAAATAGGAGAATTTACTCAATTTCAGCAATGGTTTCAAGGAAGAAAGGGATATGTTTTGTCCAGTAGAGTTAAAAACGCAAGTCAAATCATTACGTAACTTAAAAACATGTGAAATAGTAATAGAACTGGCCAAAAAAAATTGCCTTTCTTAAAGACATAGAAGGTCTGATAGATTTATTTTTATTTGCAAACCCAAAAAGATGAGTTTGGAATGGTTCTCTGTCATTTGGGAAAAATAAAGAAAATGTTTTTCTAAAAAGTCAGTTACCTGTAAGGTCAAGAAAATTGAAGAAAGATAAAGGAAATTTTTGTTCTTTTTCTTTTTGCATCATCAGAATATATTTTTAAGTTAAGTCTCTAAAAACAAGACAGTAATTTTAGCACTCAGATTTTTCAGTCTTTCTCCTCTTCTACCTTCAGAAGATGCAATAGTTAACTACACAAGGTTGGGGGGTACCATTTGTTGTTGGAGAATAGAAAGTAAAACTGAGGTATATTCTTAGCTAAAAATGAGAAGGAGGAGAAGGAGGAAGAGAAGGAGAGAGAAAGGGAAGGGAGAAGAAAGCTTCACTATGTAAAGACAGATATATCTAAACCTAGTCCTCTCATAAGTAGAATTCCTTGCTCTTCAAAGAATAAAATTGTTTGCCTCTTTTGAGAACAAGTTTCAAATAATGCAATACAGTACATTATTTAATTGATAAGATATGCCTTGTTAAAAACTAAGAATGATGGTGACATGACCAAAAGGAAAATATTTGAGAAGTCCATTTTAAAGCAATGAAATGTAAGTGTGGCTTTTAATCTCTTTAGAGATGAGATGACACATGGTAATATATGGAGTTAAACAAACACAAAGTTAAAAAAAATCAATATAGGTGTGTTTGACTTTGGAGGTAACAACTGAGAGACAGACAGACAGACAAAGAGACACAGAAAGACAAGGTCAGTGGGCACTGACATTTCTTCCTCCTTCCAATAAACCTACTTTTTTTTTTTTTTTTTTTTTTTTTTTTTTTTTTTTTTTTTTTTTTTTTTTTGGATAGGGTCTCTGTCACCCAGGCTGGAGGGCAGTGGTGCAATCTCAACTCACTGCAGCCTTGTTCTCCTGAGCATCGATCCTCAGCCTCCTGAGTAGCTGGAATCACAGGGGCACACCACCAGGCTGGCCTAACTTTTGTATTTTTAGTAGGGATGGGGTTTTGCCATGTTGGCCAGGCTGGTCTCGAACTCCTGGGCTCAAGCAATCTGCCCATGTTGCCCTTCCAAAGTGCTACATTACAGGCGTGAAATACCACGCCTAGCCCCAATGAACCTTTTTTCATGCTTTGTCACTTTCCACTGAAAGGCTTTTTTTTTTTTTTTTTTTGAGACAGTCTCACTCTGTCGCCCAGGCTGGAGTGCAGTGGCATGATCTCAGCTCACTGCAAACTCCACCACGTGGGTTCAAGCAATTCTTGTGCCTCAGCCTCCCAAGTAGCTGGGATTACAGGCGCCTGCCATACCTGGCTAATTTTTGTATTTTGTGTTTTTTGGTTGTTTTTTTTGTTTTCTGTTTTTTGAGATGCAGTTTCACTCTTGTTGCCCAGGCTGGAGTGCAATGGCGCGATCTCAGCTCACCGCAACCTCTGCCTGCTGGGTTCAGGTGATTCTCCTGCCTCAGCCTCCCGAGTAGCTGGGAATGCAGGCGTGTGCCACCATGCCCAGCTAATTTTATATTTTAAGTAGAGACAGGGTTTCTTCATGTTGGTCAGGCTGGTTTCAAACTCCTGACCTCAGGTGATGCACCCACCTCAGCCTCCCAAAATGCTGGGATTACAGGCGTGAGTCACCACGCCCAACCCTGAAAGAACTTTCAAAAGTACCATTTCTAGCACAAAGCAAAATTTTCATTAAAGTCATTTAAATTATTCTGACTTTTGCCGGGCACGGTGGCTCAAGCCTGTAATCCCAGCACTTTGGGAGGCTGAGATGGGCGGATCACAAAGTCAGGAGATCGAGACCATCCTGGCTAACACGGTGAAACCCCGTCTCTACTAAAAAATACAAAAAACTAGCCGGACGAGGTGGTGGGCACCTGTGGTCCCAGCTACTCCGGAGGCTGAGGCAGGAGAATGGCGTAAACCCGGGAGGCGGAGCTTGCAGTGAGCTGAGATCCAGCCACTGCACTCCAGCCTGGGCAACAAAGCCAGACTCAGTCTCAAAAAAATAAATAAATAAATAAATAAATAAATAAATAAATAAATTATTCTGACTTCTTACATTAGTAATAGCAAAAAAAAAAAAAAAAAAAAAAACTTCCTTGATATGCTAAGATTTCCTTTAAAAAATCTGAAGACTGGAAGAAATGGAGAAGTGGAAAGATGAAGCATGTATTACAGTCATGAGTTGATCACTGTTGAGGAGGTTGGGTTCACAGGGGTTTATTATACTATTCCTCTACTTTTACATAGGTCTGATATTTTCCACAATAAAAATGTTCTTAAAGACCTTCTTGGCCGGGTGCGGTGGCTTACGGCTCAGGAGTTTGAGACCAGCCTGCCCAATATGGTGAAACTCCATCTCTACAAAAAATACAAAAATTAGCCTGGCATGGTGGCACATGCCAGTAATCCCAGCTAGTCGGGAGCCTGAGGCAGGAGAATCGCTTGAACCTGCATGGCAGAAGTTGCAGTGAGCCAAGATTGCGCCACTGCACTCTAGCCTGGGCAACAGAGCAAAGCTCCATCTCAAAAAATAAAAAAATAAAAATAAAAATAAGGAAATTAGACATGATTGGAAGAATACCCAGCTGCTCTCTGGGTATTTTTTTAACCAGCTAACCAACAATAACAAAAATAATAGCAACCATTTATTGAGAACTTACTATGTGCCAGATCCCATGCTAAATAATTTTCACACATCACTTCACTGCTTTTACTAACTTGAGAAGCAGGCGTTATTGTTCCCATTTTATGGAAGGGACCAGAGACATTAAGGAACTGCCCTAGTTCACACAGCCAGAAAGTAGTAGATTCCAGATTAAGCACAGTTGGATCTGATTCCAACTGATAAGATCAAACAATTCAGGGCATAGGCACCTCCTGCCTTGGCAGGAACTCTTAAAAAGCCACAAACAGATTAGCCTCAAATCCACCACAGATCTGAGAGCCTGCTGCTCCTGCGCCACTCATCTGGCTTTAGAAGCAACTGGCTTCTATTTCTTCCTCCACAGCAGGAACCAAATCCTCACACCATTAAACGTAACTGCTGAGAAGATAATGCTGTACAACACACATAATTTTTTTAAGGTTTCACAAAAATAATTACAGATTTTCAGGGTCAGGAAAAACAGATTTTAATTAGCAGTGTTCACAGTTCCTATACCAGGACTAGCTGTGATACTGTGTCCAGTTCCCAGGCCCCTGAACTCCAGGGGATGCCTCATCTTCTTTGGTCGAATGAGGTTTTCGCTCAGCCCCATTCAGTGACCCTGAGGACCCTGCCCAGGCCTAGCGCTGGCTTCTCTGAGGGAGTGACAGAAAACAGTCCAGAGGAACACAAAGGGAGCCTTCACTCCCCGTGCTCCTCCCACCACTGCCAACAGGGGAAACAAGGCACTTGGGGCTCCGTGGTGAGAAGACCTAGAGGAGATCAGCAGGTGCCATGCCTGAGACAATGAGCTTTACATTTCCAGAGCTAGCTCGTTCTAGTCAAAACAACATCCAACCCACAGGCAGTGGTGACCCACTGAGAAATAAATCTGGATAGGAGCAAGGGCAGACAATATCAGAAATGCAAGGCCGTAAAAGTGCAATGAGGGGACTCCGGGGAGTGTCCGGAAACGGGCAGCCTCCTTGGGTGGGGTCAGATCCCTCAATGTCCTGCCTCCCCCATAGTTTCACTCCAGACAGGCAAACAGGGACTGAGGCACTCACCCACTCCCCAGCCCCACCTCACTTTCTTCCTCTGTGATTCTGACTATCTACATTAACCCACTTTTAGAAGACAAAGAAAAACAAATTCAGCTAGGAAGTTTCAAACCACCAGCTGCTTTTTCCTTCAATATCCCTGATTATTCAACTAAACAATTCTGTTGTATTTAGCTTTTTTTTTTTTTCTTTTTACCTATCTATGTATACTTTGCTTTTATCTCTCTATTTTCCAGGGTTTGTGTGTTTTAGTGTGTTCTCTTACTTGTGGATACCTGTGACACTTATATGGAAGGCCAGAATGTCTAAACATGAGCACCCAACACAAAAGACCCATCTTTTGGCTCTGCCATCCTCAAAGCCCAAGAGAACCTTCTGGGGCTTCTGTGAGAATGTGAGGAAAGTAACAAACAGCAAGTGTCTAGGAGAAGGATTTCACCTGGATTCTGCAAACCCAGTTTACTTGTGGAGCTTTGACTTTCCTGTTGGAAAGGGAGTCGGACACACAGATCTGACCTCCATAGAGCAGGGCAAGAGGGGGCCCCTGTAAGTCAGATAAAGCACCAGATGCTGATATGTGTTCTGTGTGATACTGGCACACAAATTCTTTGTGGCTGGAACCAAAATTTCCACATTCAGATTTTTCTCTGGAAATTACAGTGGTCTTTTCACTCCTGTTAACACATACACACACACACACACACACACACAAACACACACACACAAACACACACACACACACACACCTGTGGCTTCGCAAGAACCTGCAAACCTCCTTCCCTTTGCAATCCTGGAAAACGGTGCCCTGCCTCTCATGTCCCCTCACCTTACTGGTATCATTGTGAGTGTGAGGCCTCCAGATGGGAGGTACCCACCACTAAGTGGCATCAACCCACACAGAATCCTGACGCCCATTCTTACCCCTCAAATTCATCATCTGATATGCCAATCTGGGGGTATGAATTCCTTGTTTCAGAAGAACATGATTTTATATCTAACCCATACCCAGACTAATTTCTTCTCACTGATACGTGCACTTTGCAACAAGAGTTGTTCTTAAAATTCATATCGTCTATTAGGATTTAGAATGTGCTGATGAAACTAGCATCTGAGGGGAAAAAAATGGAGAGAAATGAAATCACTGACGAGAGTAGAGCTAGAAGGACCCTCCATAGGTTGTTAAATGAAGCCCTCTATGTGCACGTATAATCAGCAAAACCAAATGAGCACAGGCCATTTCCTGTCCCTGGACTGTCCCTCCCCTCAATTCATGACCAGCCCACCTTCTCTTCAAGTCTCAGGGCTTATTGCTGGGTTCTTCTGCTCTGGAAACTCATCCAGTCCGAGTTAGGTGTCTTCCTATGTGTATACACAGCCTATATACCTTTTCTACATGAACACATACCATATTCTATTGAGGTGTCCAAGTACACCCAAAGCAAAGACGGCCTATTTTCCCCAGGATGGAGCCATCACCTGGTGGTCCAACCACCCTCAACTCCTGACTTTTCTCTTGCCCTCCTCTTTACTTTTTTCTTTCTTTTTTTTTTTTTTTTTTTTTTTTTTTTTTTTTTTTTTTTTTGAGTTGCACTCTGTCACCCAGGCTGGAAGGCAATAGCGCGATCTAAGCTCACCGCAACCTCTGCCTCCTGGGTTCAAATGATTCTTCTGCCTCAGGCCCCACCGAGTAGCTGGGATTACAGGCGTGCACCACCATACCTGGCTAATTTTTGTATTTTTAGTAGAGATGAGGTTTCACCATGTTGGCCAGGCTGGTCTTGAACTTCCAACCTCAGGTGATTCGCCCACCTCGGCCTCCTTCTTTACTAACTGATTTTCTCAGTCTTGCTTGCACATAAGCATCACCTGGGAGGCTTTCAAAAAATATCTTTGCCTGGCCTGATGCCCAGAAAATTCTGATTCGATTGATCTGCTTTGGGACCTGGGCATAGGTGTTCAAAAAGGATTCCACTGTGAAGACTGGAAGGCTTCCATCTTTCAGGTCTTTCCCTTAGGTATTTCCTACCTTCAAAATCCTCTTTCTCTTTCTCTTTTTTTTTTTTTTTTTTTTTTTTTTTTTTTTTTTTTGAGACGGAGTCTCGCTCTGTCGCCCAGGCTGGAGTGCAGTGGCCGGATCTCAGCTCACTGCAAGCTCCGCCTCCCGGGTTCACGCCATTCTCCTGCCTCAGCCTCCCGAGTAGCTGGGACTACAGGCACCCGCCACCTCGCCCGGCTAGTTTTTTGTATTTTTTAGTAGAGACGGGGTTTCACCGTGTTAGCCAGGATGGTCTCGATCTCCTGACCTCATGATCCGCCCATCTCGGCCTCCCAAAGTGCTGGGATTACAGGCTTGAGCCACCGCGCCCGGCCTCTCTTTCTCTTTTTAAACTTATCTTCATGTTCAGTGACTCCCAGAGACATTACTTAGCCCTCTATGTAAACTGCCCGTAAAATACAAAGGGATACAGATTGTGGGGGTCCATCCCCCACTGGGTTCACTTGGCTTCCTTTCACATTTCTCTTGAACTTGAGAAGGCAGCAACCACAAGATCTGAGATTCATCAGGCTCCCTCATAGGTGGGGTACCATTGAGAAAGCTGTCTTACCCAGCAGAATGAGCAAAACACCAGCCAGCTGGGCCCGCCTGTACTTAGCCACACCGGGCTCATGGCCCATCCGGATGCAGGGAAGAACAGTCAGCAGCAGTAAAATGGCTGGCAGACCCAGGACTGAGGCAGCAATCATCAGGGCACGGCAGGCCTGCACATAGCCTGGGAACAAGAGAGCAGATGGGAAAAGTTAGACCACGGGGTTCTCTTGCTTCCTGAGTCCTGCCTTAGGGGAATTCAGCATCATCTCCCTTCCTCGCTCTTGGCCCATTCCAGGACTTAGAAGGTGCTAGTATTGTCCAAGGTCACTAAGCACTTTTCAACTTTTAAAACAACTCAGCAAGAAAAAAGGGGGCTGGAGAGACTAAATGGGGGCCCCTGGTTTAGGCCACTTGGCCAAGCTTCCAGGGTGGAGGGGCCAAGAGTCTATTTACATTATTACATCCCCATGAGAAAGTTCAGATGAAAACTCAAATCTCCCAAGAATCATTCTGTGAGGGCCAAGTTACTTAACCATGATGTCTTACTTTCCACATCTATAAAGTAACAATAGGCCAGGCACGGTGGCTCACACCTATAATCCCAGCACTTTGGGAGGCCAAGGCAGGTGAATCCTCTGAGGTCAGGAGTTCAAGACCAGCCTGGCCAACATGGCAAAACTCCATCTCTACTAAAAATACAAAAATTAGCCTGGTGTGGTGGTGTGCGCCTATAGTCCCAGTTACTCAGGGAGGCTGAGGCAGGAGAATCGCTTGAACCTGGGAGGCGAAGGTTGCAGTGAGCTGAGATAGAGCCACTGCACTCCAGCCTGGGTGACAGAGCGGGACTCTTTCTCAAAATAAATAAATAAATAAAGTATTGATAATAATGTAATAGTACCTGCATCTCTCTAATAGAATTCTACCGAAGACTACATTAGTTAATTTATGCAATGCTTAAAACGGTGCCTACACCAAATCCTCAAAAAAGGTTAATTGTTATCATTGGTGTTCTTTGTCTGTCTCAGTGCAGTGCTTTCATCTCCAGGTGTCCTGGGTGATTTTCTCCTAACCACGTGCTTTCATTCACATTGGCTGTGGCCCTAACCCAGACTAAGCTAAAATTCAGGCTTCCTCTCTTTGCTGTCTCCCCAGAGGCTGCTGTCCTCATGGATCCTGCCCCTAAATGGTTGGGTGCCATCTGCCTCCCCCACAGTACCCTGGGCATCCTTCCCCAGCTGTCCATCATTGCTTAAAAGGCATCTCTCCAGCCCTCAGGGTTCCTGGACGGCAGACACCTGCCTTGGTATTCATGGAGTTAACACAGTGCCCACAACAGATCATGGAAACAATTGCAAATCAAGGAATAAGAGAACTGAAAAATAGAAGAGTAGAGAAAAACTACATGAACTTTATCCTGTCAAGTAAAATGCCAAGTAAAAACTTTATTAAGAAACAGATTACAATATGTGTCATATTTATTTAGAATAACTCTGACAAGACACTGGGAGAATTTCACAGACAAATGTGTTTCACTTTTAAATGTAATGTTTCTCATTAAAGCTCTCCCTCCTCTTAAAAAAGTGGGGGGCGCATTTATTACTCTCCCTTCTTTGCTCAGAAGGAACTAGTACTAGCGGCCTGGGTGAGGCAGAGTTCATAGCAAAGCCAGGAAACTAGCCCAACATCTGCCTCACACACCAGGACCCTCACGTGCACAAAGTCCTAACTTCAACGCTGTCTCTTAGCAAGGTACGTTTTGCCAGAATTCGGGCTTCACAAGGGCCCTCTTCCAGCACTGCCCATCTCAGCTCCTTCAGAATTAAAGATAATCAGTCAAGTGTCTACTGACTTGAAGATCTCCAGAAAGGAGCTCCAGAAAGTCTGAGGCCCATCCCCTGACCCAGCCATCTGCCCCTGCAGCTTGTAGAGAGCCAGCACCCACACAAAGGAGGCAGTCAACTGGCAATGCAGGTTCTGAAATCCACGGCACTGGCTGTCCACATGCTACAGTGCCAAGGCCATGTCCGGACACCAAAAGATAGAGACTGAGGACTGTTACTGCCTCCACCCAAAGTGTGACAGAGGGGGAAGGCAGGAAGGACTAGCACCACCCCCCACTCCCCCAATATGCACTCCCCTCTGGAGGATGGCCTTTGTTCTCTGAAAACAAACCACTTGGCATTGAATGCTCAGTAAAGTTAATTTCAGGAGAAGGAAGCAAAGGTAATTTTATGCTTCAAAGATCCCTACAAATACCATGCCCAACTTTTAATAAAATACTATAACTACCATTCATGAAGCATCTACTATCTCAAAGGAGATTACATTTCTTATCTCATTTAATCCTCAAATAATCGTGAAAGATGGGTGGTTGATCTGATTTTAACTTTTTCAAAAGAAGACAACCGTGGTTCACTGATGCTAGCAATTTGTTCCCCATCACCCAGATTGTGAGTCCTGGATCCCGGAGGCTGGCCTGGTCTGCCAACACCAGCATTAGCCAAAGCTGAGTCTAGGTCTGGGTTTGTTGAACTCTGGCCTTCTGAAAGTTCAAAATGAAGTAAAGGATAGCGTAAGGCAAGCCAGGCAAGCACTGCCCGCAGCTATTGTGTGCCAGAGGCCATGCCAGGTCCAGAAGAGGAAGCAAAGAGAATTAACAGGACAGCATCTCTATCTTCAAGGAATTTAAAACGTAGTGGGAGAACTTCACTCACGAACAATCAACAAAAAACAAGATAAAATGTGCCTTTGTGGGGATAAGAGCCAAGTACTAGGCAGCAAGGAGGAAGGAGGGATTCAGATTTCGACTGCGAGGACTGGAAATAGGGGGTGCTTGGAGGAGGCTTAAGGGGCGAGCAGGTCTTTTATCTGACTGGCGGCTTCAGGGACAAGTTTCTCCCCATCTTGAGGAAACCGGGAAAATCTTTTAAGTGAGCACAATCCACGAAGGCTGGGGGACAGAAGCCCACCTTGTAGAGACCGGGACAAAGACATGCCTTTGGGGCAGGACAGAGATTCCAGCAGAAAACCAAGGGGTTGCCCCGGACCTCGCCATTGCCCGGCTGGCTCGTGGTTTGAATCTGAATTGAGACTGTCGCCCAGAATGTTTCCACAGGACACATATGAGGATGTGGCCCCTGGCCCGCGCTAGGCTGTCAATTTTTAGCTCCCCTTTCCACTCTGAGGCACGCTGGAGGGGTGGCGGCGAGCGACCCTCGGCGGCGCGCTCCGTGTCTCCCCAGTGGAGTCCGCCCTCCGAGGAGCCCCTGCTCGTCCCTATCCAACCCAGCGGCGCGGAGCCGGAGCCGGCGTCACCGCAGCACCGCGGTCTGACGCGCAAACAGCAGGGGCGGGGGCAGCGGAGATGGCCCTGGGCACATGCGGGAACCAACCTGTCATTTCCCAAACCAGGCAGCCCAGAGCGCCTTGGACGTGAATCGCTCAGCGGCTGGGCGGACAGAGCTAGGAGGGCTCTAACCTGGCTGGGGCGCTTCTCCCATCCTATGAGGACCGGGAAACTCAGCCTAAGCCGGTTCGATTCTCCTGTCCGCTTGTGTTACACGCTCCTTCTCACCTCTGCGGGCGGAATCTAACGCGAAGGCTCGGCGCCCCGGGGAAGGCCTGGCGGGAGCGGGAAGGACTTTGGGAAGCCGACGGTGGAAGGATGCTGGCTGGGGCCGCAGTAATTAATACGGACTCAGTTCCTATTATGTGTTCCTGTTTGTTCATTCTCAAGGGGACTCGGCCAGTGTTACCACCGGCCACACTGCCACTATTACCCCAAATTCCAGGTAAGAATACTGAGGCCTAGAGAAGTTAAGTTCCGGGCTGCCTAATTCTTCTACAAGGTGGGACTAGGAATGTCAAAAACGTACCCAAAGGTCTTCAAGCCCCCAAAATGTCTCTGTGACCGCCGTCTAATATCCCGCTCTTTACCCAGAGGATAAGGATTGGGGAGCCTCCGCCAAGCTCGTGTCCTTACCCGGCAGGATGAGGATGTCCACCAGGGGCTTGCAGTGGTACAGCCCCGTGGCCATGACGCAGTCGGCCCACAGCCCCTTGGAGCCCAGCTCGTCCAGCTTGCGGCAGGTGGGGATGGTGTAGCCGCAGGTCACCACCCAGTCATTGGTGGAGGTGGTCACGATGACGCCGATCCAGCCCACGAAGCTCGTGACGAAGCCCACCACCTGCAGGCACGTGGCCACCATCGTGGGCGCCAGTTTGTCCCCGTGCCTCGCCCCTCACGGCTGTGCCTGGACCCGGGCTGGACAGTGCCTGTCCAGGTACGTCTCCCACGCTCGCGAGTCGCTGGAGGGCGACGGCCCGAGGCGGGACACTGGAGGCGGAGGTCGGCGCGGGAGGCAGCGAGCTCAGCGTCGAAGGGCTCACGGCCGGGACTGCAGCGCTGCTGGGCAGCGCGCCCCCGCCCCCTCTTTAAGCCCCGCGGCTCGGGCCGGCGAACACCAATCGGCTGCAGCCCCGGGGCGCGCCGGCCAATCGCGGGGCGGGGCCGGGAAGGGAGGGTGAAGGGGAGCGGAGCAACCCCAGGGAGGCCATTGGGCCGCCCCGCCCGGTCCTCAGCGCAGTCCCGCGATGCAAAGTAAAACAATTCCAATTCCATCCAGGTCCAAAGAAACGTAGAGCGCAAAGAGGGCGTGCGTTTGTCGAGAGTTCTGTTCTGCTGCGACTGATTTCTTTTCTTATAGCCCCTCTCTCCTCTCAGTCTCTGGGTCGCCCTTCCGCTCCGACCCTCCTCAGTTCCTCCCTGCTCGCTCTTTCTTCCCTGCTGCGAGCACCGCAAGGGCGCTCGATACAGTCTCCCGACGACCCAGGATTGTGACAGCCTGAAAAGTGCCGTAGGGACAGATGCAAAGCATTCAGTACACACAGTTACTAGAAGAAAGAAAACGATGCTTTTCAGTGGTTGAACATCATCAACGGCAAACGTGGCCATGGTAATGGTGGCAACAGTAGCGACTCACATTTATCGAGCTGTGTTATATATTATGCAGATGCATTTTACATGCATTAGCTCATTTAATTCTCATAACAGCCTTTAAGGTAGGAACAATTGTCAATTACACATGCTAGGCCGGGCGTGGTGGCTCACACCTGTAATCCCAGCACTTTGGGAGGCCGAGGTGGGTGGATCACCTAAGGTCAGGAGTTCGAGACCAGCCTGACCAACATGGTGAAACCCCATCTCTACAGAAAACACAAAAAGTAGCTGGGCATGGTGGTGCATGCCTGTAATTCCAGCTACTTGGGAGGCTGAGGCAGGAGAATAACTTGAAGGAGACTGCAGTGAGCCAAGATTGAGCTACTGTACTCCAGCCTGGGCGACTGAGCTAAATAATTAGGTTATTATTATCATTATCCAATGAAAGAAATTGTAAAGCCAGTGTCTAATCCATTCCAGCATAGATGTACAAAAGGCCACTTGAGGAGGCCACAAGATGTAACCTGTTTGAATTCATTAGCCCAAGGTAAAGAGAGGGCTTGTCCCTTCAAAAGGAAGGCAGGAAGCCATGGAAGCAAAGAGAACTGGAGGCCAAGAGGCAGAGAGACACAATGGGAATCCTTGACTATTTTCAGAGTCTGTGGCTTACAGACTCTGAGGATGCAGTGCTATTAGCAAGACTCTGTAGGGTGGGGAAGTCCCTCAAGCTATCTTAGCTGAGATTTTTGCTAAAATCATCCACACTGGGGCCGGGCACAGTGGCTCACGCCTGTAATCCCAGCACTTTGGGAGACCAAGGTGGGCGGATCACGAGGTCAGGAGTTTGAGATCAGTCTGGCCAACATGGTGAAACCCCGTCTCTACTAAAATATAGATAGATAGATAGATAGATAGATAGATAGATAGATAGATAGACAGACAGATAGATAGATAGATTGATAGATAGATTAATTAGCTGGTCGTGCTGGCAGGTGCCTGTAATCCCAGCTACTCAGGAGGCTGAGGCAGGAGAATCGCTTGAACCTAGGAGGCGGAGGTTGCAGTGAGCCGAGATCGTGCCATTGCACTCCAGCCTGGGCGACAAGAGCAGACTCCATCTCAAATATATATGTATATATACAAAATTAGGTAGGCATGGTGGCACATGCCTGTAATCCCAGCTACTCGGGAGGCTGAGGCAGGAGAATCCCTTGAACCCAGGAGGCAGAGGTGGTGGTGAGCCAAGATCGCACCATTGCACTCCAGCCTGGGCAACAAGAGCAAACTCTGTCTCAAAAAAAAAAAAAAAAAAAAAAAAAAAAAAAAAAAAAAAAACCATCCACATTGCTTGGCTGTGTCTCTGCTCCCAAACCCTCTTTGTGATTAAGACCTGACTTCCCATGCAGCACAACTTACTAAACTGATATTCTAGGTCTGCACATTCTCAGGTACCCTTTAGTTGTAAGAGTCAGTCTCTCAAGGTCTAATCACCCTCAGATAAATGTCAATGATTGGTCCCCAGACCATCCAGACAAAGGTCTTCTCAGTTAATTTTTTCTCAGCAAACTCTGCCATGCCATCACTTCACATTTCTACAGTACATATCAGAACTAGGAAAGTATAGCTGAGACCTGATTTCAGGTCTTCTATCCCTAAGTCCAGTGTTTTTTTCCATTATAAAAAAATGTAAGACGAGTCATATGCTCTATGGCTTGAGCATAAGTTCGTTCCTTCATCTTATTCAAAGGTATTTGAAGGGGAGGATTAGGGGATTAGGGCCAGTAAGGCCCTAAAACCCAGGTGTGAACTAAAAAAAGGAAAAGTCCTGGTTAACTGTTCTTCTACCATTTACACCTAAAAATAGTTAAACTAAAATGCGATCCAGTTAGAGCACAAATGCACATCACAAGGCAGATGTGACTGCTGGCAAGCATCAAAAACCCACATTGAGAGCAAAGTTTGGGCCAAGGAGTAAGCTCTTAGCGCCTGCTAGTGGTTATCTTTTATCATTGCATGGCTGGTAAAAAACTGAAGGGAGCTGTGACTTGTAGAGAAATATGATTAACCTCAGCTTCGCACATTCCAAATGAGGGATAATTAAACCCATCTGGAATGTGCATTTCTCTGTGGAAGTTTTCTTCATATATTTAAAAAAGATGATTCACCTCTTTAGAAAACCAAACATGGAAACACAGGACATATATGAAATTACTTAAGCAAGATTATTCATTTAAAAAATCAAGTACTTCTACTAGGCTGTCATTTATTTATCTAGTTAGTTAGTTAGAGACAGAGTCTTGCTGTCCCCCTGGAGGCTGGAGTGTGGTGGCACGAACATAGCTCACTGTAACTTCAAACTTCTGGGCCCAAGTGATCCTCCCACCTCAGCCTCCTGAGTAGCTAGGACTATAGGTGCATATCACCACACCTGGCTAATTTTTTATTGTTGTATTTTTTATAGAGATGGGGGAAGGGTCTCTTTATGTTGCCCAGGTTGGTCTCAAACTCTTGGCCTCAAAAGATACCCCCATCTCAGCTCCCAATCACATCCGGCCTTTTTAAAGGATAAATTTATGTTTTGAAAGGATAAATTCCTCTGGTGGATTTTAAATATTTGATAATACACACATACACACATTTTTAGAAATACTGTAGAACAAATTCATAGCATAAAAAGAGTATCAAGCATAGGCTTTAAAAATGAAATGCCTTGTAAGTTACAGGATTTTGTCTGTTTTGTTCATCACTGAAACTGTTGAGTGTGGCACAGCACATGGCATACACAAAGGCACACAATACATACCTGTTGAATGGAGTGGGGAGAGATTGAATTTGCAAGCCTACAAGTTTCACCAGGATGAGAACCTGAAGACACCATTCAGAAGAAATCAGGAGGTGGTGATTAGAGCTGGTCTAGGGAGTGGGCAAGAGGCAGAGTAGAGCTCTTTGTGGTCTCAGGTACCCACCTGGCATCCACAGTGAAGTGAAGCCTTCCCCAGTTGAAGGGATGTGTACTGCTCAGGTCTCAAACAGAAAAGTCTCTAATTACCTAGCCATGCTGGCCTCAATGCATATACCTCCATCAGATAAGAGTGGCACCTTCGCAACTCACTTCCACCTAGAGATTCAAATTCAGATACGAGAGGGGAAAAAAATTCCTTTTCAGGAAATTTCTCCAATAATCACTGTGGAAAACACACCAGGTTCTCTAGAACAGACAACAGGGCTCCAGGTGCTCCCCCATATCATGCCCTTCCTTCCCAGTGCAACTAGAATATCTTTCCTTCAGAAGCCATTTCATCCCAAATTTCCCCTCCTTCAGCTTGTAGAATAAAATAATGAAAAACTTGTACCTGGAGTTTTAGGCTTGAATCCTCTCAGAGCGTTTTCTATCTTCTGTCTTCAGGCAGGCAATTCTATTCATCTACTTCTCTGCCAAGAGTCTCAGACTGCATTAAATGATATCCTAATTCAACCTATGAGATCATAGTTCCTGAAGAAGAGCAAAAGTCCTTATTTTTACCCCAAATTCAACTATTGATTACATTTTCAGAAAACGCAGTAGCAAAAGAGTATGTAAGTGCTGAAGGGAAAAATAAGGAAATAATGTAACTAAAAAGCTACGTCTTTAAATTCTCTATCTTAATAATTAAGGGGCAGGGCGTGGTGGTCACACCTGTAATCCTAGCACTTTGGGAGGCCAAGGCAGGCAGATCACCTGAGGTCAGGAGTCAAGACCAGCCTGGTCAACATGGTGAAACCCCGTCTCTACTAAAACTACAAAAAATAGCTCGGTGTGAAGGTGGATGCCTGTAATCCCAGCTACTCGGGAGGCTGAGAAAAGAGAATCATTTGAATCCAGGAGGCAGAGGTTGCAATGAGCCAAGATCATGCCACTGCACTTCACCCTGGGCAACAGAGTGACTCTGGCTCCCAAAAATAGTAATAATAATAATAAAGAACAGGTGTTTGTTGGCCAGGCGCGGTGGTTCACACCTGTAATCCCAGTACTTTGGGAGGCTGAGGCAGGTGAATCATGAGGTCAGGAGTTCAAGACCAGCCTGGCCAACATGGTGAAAGCCCATCTCTACTAAAAATACAAAAAAGTAGCTGGGTGTAGTGGGGAGTGCCTGTAAACCCACCTACTCGGGAAGCTGAGGCAGGAGAATCACTTGAGTCCGGGAGGTGGAGGTTGCAGTGAACTGAGATTCATGCCACTGCATTTCAGCCCAGGAGACACAGTAAGACTCTGTCTCAAAAAAAAAAAAAAAAGAACAGGTGTTTGCATTTAGCTACCTAGGACATGGAAACACTGAGCAATTTATTGACTTTTAAGTCTTTTACTGAAAACGTGAATAATAAAATGATCAAAACAATCATGTGTCCTCTTATTATTCATTTAATATATAATAAAAAATCACAAATCATGTTATCAATGCTACACTGTTCCATAAAAAACTGTCTACAAGAGAAGCCTATGTCTCGATTACACCAATTGTTTTGTTTCTTATGTAAATAAAGATTCTATTTTATTAAATTATCCTGAATGAGGACATTGTTTGGCACCAAGATCCAAAGCAGACATCAGAGTAGAGTAGTAAGGTTGGAATCCTGGCTCCATCACTAACTAGTAGGCTGTTTAACTTTTTTGTTTAGTAACTGCATTTAATAACTAATATTCTATTTCCTCACCAGAAAAATTGTATTAATAATGGTAACTGGCTGAGCACAGTAGCTCATGTCTGTAATCCCAGCGCTCTGGGAGGTTGAGACAGGAAGATTGCTTGATGCCAGGAGTTTTAGACCAGCCTCGGCAACCTGTCTCTACAAAAACAAAAATAGCTACTGATAGTCCTAGCTACTGAGGAGGCTGAGGCAGGAGGATCACTTGAGCCCAGCAGTTGGAGGTTACAACATGCTATGATCGCATCACTGCACCCCATGCTGGACAACAGATGGAGACTGTCTCAAAACAAAAAACAACAGTAACTATTTCATAATAGCTGTTAGAATGTTATAATTAAATGTTTTCCTAAATGTAAAATTATTGGAGTAGTGCCTAACACATAGTAAGTACTCAATGACTATTGGCTTCTATACCAAAAAATAACCAGTTGGTTGTAAACCTGTTTGTTTGTTTGTTTGTTTGTTTGTTTGTTTGCGGCAGGGTCTCCTTCTGTAGCCCAGGCTGGAGTGCAGTGGCGGGCTATCACGGCTCACCTCAGCCTTGATGCTCCCTGCCCACCAAGTTCAAGTGATCCTCCCACCTCTGCCTCTTGAGCAGCTGTGCCCATATGTGCCCACCACCACAGCCGACTAATTTTTTTATCATTTGTAGAGACAGGGTCTTACCATGTGGTCTCGAACTGCTGGCATCAACTGATCTGTAAACACAATCTTAACCTTCATATTACAGAGTGAAACTCAAAATGTTTCAAAATCTGGTAACATATCAATAAGAATTTGGAAGGAAAGAAAATGTGATCTCACCTACAAGTACAGCATATGGCCTTTTAAACAGCTAAAATAATTCTAGCCATCCCTTCTCTTTGCCGTTAAGATTTAACAACTGCATACAATTCCTTTTTCATTCCGATGACGGGATTTTTGCAGAAATTAGCTTGGCCACTGGAGGGCTCTTGCGGTCTCCCATTCGTTCTAGATAAATGATTTGATAAAAACTAACTTTACTGACACACAAACTTTACAAAATACCAATAGCACTGCTGACATCCCTTTTCAAAAATAATTTGCAATATATAGCAAAAGGATTTAAAATATATACATGGTTTGATCCAGCTTCTAAAAATGCATCTAATAAAGTATCAAATTGTTTTTTATTTACATTTCAATTAACTGTTCAATTAAGAAGTAATTATATGTTATAAAATATGAATCTTGGCCAAGTACTGTGGCTCATGCCTGTAATTCCAGCACTTTGGGAGGCCAAGGTAGGCAGATCACTTGAGGCCAGGAATTGAAGACCAACCTAGGCAACATGGAGAAATCCCGTCTACTAAAAATACAAAAATTAGCCAGGTGTGGTAGTGCGGGCCTGTAGCCCCAGATAGTCCGGAGACTGAGGCAGAAAATCGCTTGAACCCAGGAGGCAGAGGTTGCAGTGAGCAGAGATCGCGCCACCACACTCCAGCCTGTGCAACAGAGCAAGATCATGTCTCAAACAAAAGAAATAAATAAAACAAAACATGAATTTCAAAATACAAATTTCTAAATGTAATTCCAAAATATCTGTACAGTTGGAGATTAGTTTTTAAAATATATATAAATATATTTGGAAAATATACACCAAAATGTTAACAACTTTTTTGGGTAGTGAAATTGAGAGTTTTTCCTCTCTTTTGTTCTTCAGACATTTTCCAGTTCTCCATAATGAACGTGAATTCTTTTGATCATGAGAAAAAAAATGTTTTAAATTGTAAAATATTTTAAGTATTTTTAAATATTCATTATTATATAAGGATCTATAAAGAGTACAGGCATACCTCAGAGATAATGTGGGTTCAGTTCCAGATCACCACAGTAAAGCAAATTTCACAACAAAGCAAGTCATGCAAATTATTTGGCTTCCCAGTACATGCAAAAGTTATGTTTATGCTATACTGTAATCTATTAAGTGTAGAATAGCAGTAAGACTTGTAAAAATGTACATACCGGCCTGGCGCGGTGGCTCACGCCTGTAATCCCAGCACTTTGGGAGGCCAAGGCGGGCAGATCACAATGTCAGGAGTTCAAGACCAGCCTGGCCAATATGGTGAAACCCTGTCTCTACTAAAAATACGAAAATCAGCTGTGCGTGGTGGCACATGCTTATAGTCCCAGCTGCTCGGGAGGCTGAGGCAGGAGAATTGCTTGAACCCGGGAAGTGGAGGTTTCAGTGAGCCAAGATCGTGATACTACACTCCAGCCTGAGCAACAGAGCGAGACTCCATCTCAAAAAAGAAAAAAAAAAGGAAAGAAAAGAAAGAAAAAGAAGAAGAAAAATGTACATTCCTTAATTTAAAAATACTTTATTGCTTAAAAAAATGCTAACAATGATATGAACCTTCAGCAAGTCATAATCTTTTTGGTGGTGCAGGGTCTTGCCTCCATGTTGATGTCTGCTGACTGGTAAGGGTGGTGGTTGCTGAAGGTTGAGGTGGCTGTGGCAATTTCTTTTGGAGTGCAATGGCGCCATCTCGGTTCACCACAACCTCCACCTCCTGGGTTCAAGCGATTCTCCTGCCTCAGCCTCCCAAGTAGCTGTGCCACCACACCCGGCTAATTTTGTATTTTTAGTAGAGATGGGGTTTCTCCATGTTGGTCAGGCTGGTCTCGAACTCCCAACCTCAGTTGATTCACCCGCCTTGGCCTCCCAAAGTGCTGGGATTATGGGCATGAGCCACCGCACCCAGCCGGCAATTTCTTAGGATAAGAAAACAATGCCTGTAATCCTAGCACTTTGGGAGGCCAAGGCAGGCTGATCATCTGAGGTCGGAAGTTCGAGACCAGCCTGGCCAACACGGCAAAACACTGTCTCTCCTAAAAATACAAGAATTAGCCAGCGTGGTGGCGGGTGCCTGTAATACCAGCTACTCAGGAGGCTGAGGCAAGAGGAGAATCACTTAAGCCTGGAAGGTGGAGGTTGCAATGAGCCAGGATTGCATCACTGCACTCCAACCTGGATGACAAAGTGAGACTCTATCTCAAAAAAAAAATTTTTATCTGTAGCATGTGGTGCTATTTGATAGCATTTTACCTATAGTAAAACTTCTTTCAATAATATTCCCAGCATCGTCACCAGGAGTATATTCCACCTCAAGAAACCACTTTCTTTGTTCGTCCATAAGAAGCAACTCTGCATCTGTCCAAGTTTTATCCTGTGATTGCAGCAATTCAGTCACATCTAATTCTAGTTCTTTTACTATTTTCACCACATTTGTGGTGACTTCCTCCACTAAGGTTTTGAATCCCTCAAAGTCATGCAGGAGGGTTGGACTCTGCTTCTTAACTTGTGAATGTTGATATTTTGACCTCCTCCCATGAATCATGAGCGTTCTTAATGTCATCTAAAATGATGAATCCTTTCCAGAGGTTTTGTGTTTACCTTGCCCAGATCCAACAGAGGAATCACTATTTATGGCAGCTATAGCCTTACAAAATCTATTTCTTAAATAATAAAACTTGAGGTGGGGCACGGTGGCTCATGCCTGTAATCCCAGCACTTTGGGAGGCTGAGGCGGGTGGATCACAAGTTCAGGTGTTCAAGACCAGCCTGACCAATATGGTGAAACCCCTTCTCTACTAAAAATACAAAAATTAGCTGGGCGTGGTGGTGCGTGCCTGTAATCCCAGCTACTTGGGAGTCTGAGGCAGAAGAATTGCTTGAATCTGGGAGGCGTAGGTTACAGTGATCCAAGATCACTCAACTGCACTCCAGCCTGGGCAACAGAGTGAGACACCATCTCGAAAAATAATAATAATAATAAAACTTGAAAATCAAAATTACTTCTTGATTCATGAACTTCAGAATACATGTTGCGTAAGCAGGCATGAAAACAACATTAATCTACTTGTACATCTCCATCAGAGCTCTTGGGTGACCAGATATATTGTCAAAGAGTAGTAGTATTTTGAAAGAAACATTGTTTTCTGAGCAGTAAGTCTCAAAACTGGGCTTAAAATATTTTGTAAATCATGGTGTAAACAGATGTGCTGTCATCCAGGCTTTGTTGTAGCATTTATAGAGCACAGGCAGAGTAGATTTAGCCTAATTCTCAAGGACCCTGGGATTTTCAGAATGGTAAATAAGCATTGGCTTCAACATAAAGTCAGCAGCTGCATTCGCCCCTAAAGGGAGTCAGCCTGTCTTTCGAAGCTTTGAAACCAGGCATTGACTTCTCTCTAGCGATGAAAGTCCTAGATGGCATCTTCTTCAGATAAGATAAAGATGTTTCATCTATATTGAAAATCTGTTTGGTGTAGTCAGCTTCATCAATGATCGTAGCTGGATCTTCTGGATAACTTGCTGCAGCTTCTGTATAGGTACTTGCTGTTTCGCCTTGCACATTTATATTACAGAGATGAAGTCTTAAATCTTTGTGTGTTCACTAGAGTTGTACTTTTAATTTCCTTCAATAACTTTTCCTTTGCATTCACAGCTTGGCTAACTGTTTGGCACAAGAGGCCCAGCTTTCAGCATATCAGGGAATGTTGCAACATTCCTTCCCACTAAGCTTAATCATTTTTAAGTTTTTATTTTAAATGAGAGTTAAGTATTTATTTTTTTATTTTATATTTTAATTTTTTTTTTTTTTTTTTTTTTTTTGAGACAGAGTCTCGTGCTGTCATCCAGGCTGGAGTACAATGACTGCTCACTGCAACCTCCACCTCCCAGGTTCAAACGATTCTCCTGCCTATGCCTCCTGAGTAGCTTGGGTTTACAGGTGCACACCACCATGCCCGGCTAATTTTTGTACAAAATGGCAGTAGTAAGTCTTTACCGATCAATAATTACCTTGAATGTAAAGGATTTAAATTCCTCAATCAAAAGGCCTAGGGTGGTAGGGTGGGCTGGGTGTGGTGGCTTATGTCTGTAATCCCAGCACTTTGGAAGGCGGAGGCAGGCGGGTTGCTTGAGTTCAGGAGTTCAAGACCAGCCTGGCCAACATAGTGAAACCCAATTTTTACTAAAAATAGAGGCCAGGCATGGTGGCTCACGCCTGCAATCCCAGCACTTTGGGAGGCCAAGGCAGGCAGATGATTTGAGGTCAGGAGTTCGAGACCAACCTTGCCAACATGGAGAAACCCCACCTCTACTAAAAATATAAAAATTAGCCAGGTGTGGTGGCGGACACCTGTAATTCCAGCTACTTAGGAGGCTAAGGCAGGAAAATTGCTTGAACCTGGGAAGTGGAGGTTGCAGTGAGCCAAGATGGTGCCACTGCACTCCAGCCTAGATGACAGAGCAAGATTCCATCTCAAAAAAAAAAAAAAAAAAAAAAAAAAAAAAAAAAAAAAATTAACTATCTTTTCTGACCACAATGGTATGGAACTAGAAATAAATAAGAGGAATTTTGGAAAATTCTCAAATATGTGGAAATTAAACAACATGCTCCTGAACAACTGATGGGTCAAACAAGAAATTAAAAGGAAAATTTAAAAAAATATCTTGAGACAAATGAAAATGAAAACAAAATATACCAAGACTTATGGAATACAGCAAAAGCTGTCCTGAAATGGAAGTTTATAGAAATAAACAACTATATTAAAAGGAAATTCGATTCCCAAAAAATCAACCTAATGTTACACTTTAGGGAACTTGAAAAAGAACAAACTAAGTCCAAAGTCAGTAGAAGAAGGGAAATAATAAAAGATATGACCAGAAATAAATGAAATAGAGACTAGAAAAACAATGCTAAATATCTGTGAAACTCAGAGTTCTTTTTTAAAAAAGATAAAATTGACAAAACTTTAGCTAGACTAAGAAAAAAGAGAGGAGGCTGAAATAAAATAAATAAAAGAGATGTTACCATTGATACAACAGAAATGCAAAGGATGATACAAGACTACTATGAGGAAGTATTGAGTAGTTGAGTACTACCCAACAAATTGGATAACCTAGAGGAAATGGATAAACTCCTAGACACATGCAACCTACCAAAATGAAATAAACAAGAAATAGAAAATTTGACAGATCAATAACCAGTAGAGACTGAATCTTTTAAAAAACAAACAAAAAGTCTCCCACCAAAGAAAAACCCAGGACCTGATGGCTTCACTGCTGAATTCCACCCAACATTTAAAAAACTAATACCAGTCAGGCACAGTGTCTCATGTTTGTAATTCCAGCACTTTGGGAGGCTGTGATGGGAGGATTCCTTGAGGCCAGGAGTTTGAGACAAGCCTGGGAAACATAGCAAGACTTTGTCTCTACAAGAAAAATTTTAAAAATTAGCCAGGCGTGGTGGCACATTCCTGTGGTCTCAGCTACTCAGGAGGCTGAGGTGGGAGAACTACTTGAGCCCAGGAGTTTGAGGTTACAGTGAGCCGTGATTGTGCCATTATATACCAACCTCGGCAAAAGCAAAACCCTGTCTCAAAAAATAAAAAATAAAATAAAGAACTAATAAGGCCGGGCAGAGTGGCTCACACCTGTAATCCCAACACTTTGGGAGGCTGAGGTGGGCGGATCACCTGAGGTCAAGTCTAAAAATCATTAAAGAAAATAATCACATAATGCTGGTATTTTCATCACCCGAAATATTGCATAAAATTTCCTATTCTACAATAAAACAGGTTTTTCAAGTTAGTGTGTAATGAATAATAGACTTTTTCTTTTGAGACAGTTTCGCTCGTCACCCAGGCTGGAGTGCAATGGCACGATCTCAGCTCACTGCAACCTCTGCCTCCTGGGTTCAAGCGATTCTCATGCCTCAGCCTCCCAAGTAGCTGGGATTACAAGCATGAGTCACCGCGCCCGGCTAATTTTGTATTTTTATAGACAGCGTTTCACCATTGGCCAGGATGGTCTCAAACTCCTCACCTCAGGTAATCCGCCCGCCTTGGCCTCCCAAAGTGCTGGGATTACAGGCATGAGCCACCGCGCGCAGGCTACGAATAATAGACTTTAAAGGAACAAAGGAGAAAATGTCAATCTTAGGAAACAAGAAAGTTAAGCTCACACACGATACTGAAATAACTTGAATCAAATTGAATTGGCATTAAAAGTTTTTATTTAGAATTTGATCCACAATCTATACAAGTTATTTACAAGGCATGAAAATGGAAAACAGCACAAAATACAATTGAGGTATAAGCTCAGAGCACAGTATGTCATGTTTCAATAAATATAATTCAAAATTTGTAAACTAGGTGACCAGATACATGTCTTATTTTTAGTAAAACCATATAAAATATTTATTTCACGTGAGGTAGAGGACAGTTTTTCTGTGTCATGTAATGCAACCAACCACAGCAACTTTTAACTGTAAAACTGTACATCATTGGCAAATTTTTAAATTTAATTATGGTCAATGTAGTCAATTATTTGTTTCAACAGTTGCAGAACAGATATTTCATTTACTGCCTTCACAGATTAGAAATTCAAAAATAATTTAAGACTACTATGTTGGCTTAAAATTATCAGGATAAACAAATATTTCTAACAGGATAGTTAAAAACAAGCAAAATTTTATTTCTCATAAACTAATTCCTCAAAAGATGTCCTACATTTAGCAACTGTTTTCTAGGACATGTTTACTAGAACTACTTTAAGTATGCTGTGCTTTCTTTTCAAGTGAGGTATCTACATTGAGGAAAAAAGTCTTGTAAATTCCTTTATATTAAACTAATTTAATACACTTTTGTTTCCTGGGCTGAATTTTTAAATTTTTTTTTTTTTTTTAACATTTGATCACTTTCTAAATCAAAAATTGTAGCACTACGTAAGACATTTAATTCTATTACTAAATAGGCTCCAAACTACATTATACAGTTTAGAAGCCATTTCAATGAAAGGATTTACCCCCCCCAAAAAAAAACTGTCCTTTTAAACAAAATGCAATATAAAATACTCATATGTTTTTCTTCCAAAAGTGGAAATGCTTAAGTACCCTATACTAGAAAAAAAAAAAAAATAGGCTGTTTATTCAATTCCACAATGTATAATACAGCAGTTATATGTCCCTTATTGCTGACAGCTTCGATAAAAACTATTAACAAGTAGTTCCAAGCACAGAAATACATGGACAGTATGAGCACAATTTTTCTTTATATTAATCTCCTATCATGTGGATTAAATGCATAAAGGGCAAATAAAAATGAGGACTCTTCCCTAAGTAATCAAAACATATGTCTTATTGAAAAGAAAATTTTAGAAGCTGATTAAAACCCTTCAGCACTAGCTTTGCAATTAATTTTGGAGAAATACCTTGACACATCTTATAGTACTTGAGTTTCCTTATAACTTTACTTTCCTTCAAACAGAAGCTACCTATGTGCAAATAAACTGATTGTTCTGTCAGGACTTCTAAAAGATATGGATAGCCCACAAATATATACTTTATTTCACCTACTTTAATAGCTGCTTTACAATTCACTATGTACAAATGATTTTATATCTTAACTGGTAATATATTAAATATGTTATAAAATTAGTTCAAGAAGCATAAAACACCCTCTCATGAACACAGAAATTCAAGCAAAAGAATATGCTTAAACAAAAACTAAAGCACACAGCAAACGTAAATTGTTGGTCAAATCTTTTCATAGTGTTATAAGTTACATTTGTGAAATTTAGACCAGTTGAAGAGCTTCCTCAATAACAGCAAGAGGTTTTACATTTATTACCTTTATAGAGTAGCTACACTTTTCTCATACAGTTTAGACTACAGAAACTATCACCACCCAAATTAAACATCACCCAAGCTAATATTCTTTCTTCCTTCTAAAGATGAGCTAGCAAAACTTTTTATTAGGCTGTCCCTTTAATGCAGCTTTTTAGAGTAAACATTTTTACATTTTTCCCAAAAAGAATTATTTTTTTGAAGTCTGAGGAAAAATCTGCTTGCCTAGTGAATTTGGCACACAAAAACTAACAACAAATCAAACTTTAAGCTAGCAACCAACACACAAAATAAGCATGCAAAGAATAGAATAAGTTTTATATGGGTATTTTAGCCGAGGCCACTTATAAGGTATTACAAAATCTCTATATTGTTTTCAAGCTATGTGGTGCAGTTTAAAGTTACTTTTAACAATAATACGTATATTTACAATTGACTTAAAAAACTATTTTCAAGGAAGTTAGACACCTATGGCACATCAACACATCTTCTGAAAAATGAAGACTATACAATGTCATGTGGCAAATTTTCATTATGTGAAGGACTAGAAAAAATATTTCTTTACTCAATTCTGAATTACCAGTTCATAATAATTTAATGGTGTTTAAGCACTGCTTGAAATTTTCAAATAACATATTTCAAGGATTAAGCAATTTATTTTAGAAGTTTTGGGTTGAAACAAATTATTTTATCATTTTCTAGGTAACATAAAGCAGAAAGGTTCCAAGTGAATTAGAAATATAAATGAAATTATAGGTGTTTGAGTTTGTCTTCCAAAAAGCTGAGCTGTGACACGAATAATTCAAAATTAAAATAAAACTATATCATAAATATCTGATTTTTCTTTCTCCAGATCTAAATAGATTGTATTGGGAGAATACGTCATTTTAAATATTTGTTTCTGCATGTCATTTTAGTATTTGTTCCTCCTTGAGAAGATTCCAAGAATCAACAAATTAAATTAGTCTTAATATAGCAAAATTTAAATGGAAAACTGAAAATACACATTTAGGTCATACTCAGTAAATAAATTACATTTGGGGAAGTACAAAATTCTTTTTGGATATGTACTATTAAGCAAAATATGAAAATCACTGGTTAAATGACAACCTAGTGATTTCTTTCTACACTGTTAGATTATCTATCTTCTGTGCTGGAAATAAGAGTATAACCTTAACCCTAGCTAATTTATTTTAAAATAAATACAGCTCGCTGAAGTAATTCATACATAGTACCTTATAAGAGAACATGAAAAACATGTATTATCCCATAAAATCCATGGGGTAATAATGTCAATTAATAATAGTTTCAGGAAACTTCCTTTAAAAACAGATCTAAGAATTTTACCTAATATATTTTAAGCCAAGAATTAACAAATATGAAATTTGCCATTAGAGAATGACAGACTTTTCTGTGCAAAAAAAAAGTGCAGAAGATGTTTTCCCTCCCGAAACTATGGAATTCCTTTATCTTCTAAAACTTACCTAAAATCTTTTAGTAGCAGATAACTAAACTGTCCTATATGCACCTATCATGTACTATCAGTTGACTGTAAATTCCTGATTTTTATATTAAGTAGTAACTGAAAATGGTCCATTCGTGCAAATTTTGGTAAGACTTAACATTTAAACATACAAAAGTCCAAAATAACCTTCAAGGTGTTTAACATTTTACAACTTAAAAGAAAACAAGTCCATTATATAAATTTCAGTAAGACTCATAACTACATATAAAAACTATACAGGAGGATTATGGATTGTATAGAAACTGATATACAACAATGGTATCAGTTTTTCTCAAGAACATTAATATTTTCACACCATTATTAACAACACAAAGTTCAGAAATTATTATTTTATTTTTGAAAAGTTGCTGCTTAAAAAAAAATCTAAATATAACCACATTTAAACTGAAAAACAAACTACAACTGCTTCTTCTGTTTAGCAGCAGTGCATAATAACACATTATTCTTCCCCACTGTGCTCATGGGGTATGCTATAACCTCAATAAAATTTCTCCTAGGATACACATTAAAAAGAAGAGAACTGGTGGAAATTCATTCCACAATCTGAACCAAGTAAAAGTAAATTTGATGTATGTTAATGAGTATACTATATCAACTTAGAAAAATCATGTTAATGAGAAAAGGGGAGATTCAACTCCTTGAGTAGCTCTATATACTTAAAATATAAAGCCACATTGTATCTAAAATTGAGTCTGAAATATGGATAACAAAATTGACCACAGTTATTTTCCATCACATACTGCAGCTTTTAAAAAGTACACAATTGTTAAGTTTGCATTAGAAATATAAGCAGATTACCTACTAGTTGAAACCATATGGTATTGTTACTAAGCTGGTTTTTTAAAAAAAGTACAAAGAAACATACATTTTCATTCATTTGGAAAATGTAAAAATTTAAGTACTAATATATAATCTCTTCACTTTCTCTGATCTACAAATGGATAGAATGCCTAGTTATCTTCATGCAGATAAGTTCTTCAGAATTCAATTACCAAAGCAAGCAACAAACAAACAAAAAAAACTTGTCAATAATACACAGATGAATCTCTTTAACAGTTTCTATTCTTTAGCAGTCTTTGATGATTTCAGAATTTGCAGCTTTAGCTCTTTTATCATCATCTCTAACTTCTGTCTTGCTTCCCGTTCCTGTCTGAGTTCATCTTGGAGTTCTTGCCTATCGGCCTCAGCATGGTCCAATCTCTGTCTCAGTTCTGCCAACTATGTGATTTAAAAGGCGATGTCAATTTTAATTGTTTTGTTTTTCCACTTAATCCTCATATCATAGAAAATACCTATTTTCAAATTACTTCTTACAAAATGAACTATTTCATGTACACTAAATCCATTAAGCATCTAATACTATTAATTTGACATCTGACAGGACATTAAGTTTAAGAAAAAGCAAAGGAACGAAAGGAAGGAACATGTCCACCATGTTCATTATGCCCTATACTTTACTATATGGCTCATCACAGCCTGCTCATGTTAGTTATTTGTTCATGTTCCTTAAATTGTGAGATTCTATTAACAAAAGAGAATTGTTTATTTTTGCTCCAGTGCTTTTGAACATAATAGGCAACAGTTCCTGTTTGTTAATTTGCAGATTTGAAAGCTCATATACTACATTAAAATAATATAACATATGATATTCAGAGGGCTAGAGATTACCAATTTAGGAACTAAACTGCCGTAACCTAATAAAAGTTTAAACTAATAAAAGCAACAAATACCAAAATAATCATCTTGGACCATACAGCATAAAGCTATGTTTAACAGAATTATCTATTTTGAAATCTAGCTTAGTAAACTGAGCTTGACAAAAAGTAATTCCTTTATTAGAGAAGTAACAGTGGCTGAGCGCAGTGGCTCACGTCTGTAATTCCAGCACTTCAGGAGGCTGAGGCGGGCGGATCACAAGGCCAGCAGTTTGAGATCAGCCTGACCAACATGGTGAAACCCGATCTCTACTAACAAATACAAAAATTAGCTAGGCGTAGTGTCGCACGCCTGTAATCACACCTACAATCAGGAGGCTGAGGCAGGAGAACTGCTTGAACCCGGGAGGCGGAGGTGGTGGGGAGCTGAGATCACGCCACTGCACTCCAGCCTGGGCGACAGAGCAAGACTCTATCTCAAAAAAAAAAAAAAGAGAAGTAACAGTTTCCATTTCCATGCTGAAAGGGCACCATTATACAAACAGTAATTCTTACCTGTCCTGCATATTCAGCCTCTTTGTCTTTTTCTAAATTTGAGTCACAGGTACATTTTTGCTTCATTATCTGCTCCAATTTTTTCTCTAAGTCTTTCTGTTCAACATAAAATTCTTCCATTCTTTGAGCATGTTCATTCTGCAAAGATTCAAGTTCTTTCTGTAAATTCTGCTGTTCTTCAGTGAGTTCCTTCATAGATTTTGAACTACTCAACATTTTTACTTCCTGTAATGTAAACAATCACAATACAATTTTTACTTTATTTTCATCATCTTAAAATTTTCAGTTCTGGAAAATTCAGCACAGAAAATACCTAAAATTCAGCTATCATTTACCAGTTCTATATAGAGGTAATTATTTTTAAAAACTATTTTCTCAAAAAATTTTAAAGTATATTAAAATTGCTTATCAGTGTAAAACAATAATCTTAAGTACATTTGTAGCATCTCATCTTGACTTTTCTTACTAGGCATATACGGGGGCACTGGGTGCGATGTCTCACACCTGTAATCCCAGCACTTTGTGAGGCCAAGGCTGGTGGATCACAAGGTCAAAAGTTAAGAGCCTGGCCAACATCGCCAACACGGAGAAACTCCATCTCTACTAAGAATACACAATTTAGCCAGGCATGGTGACATGTGCCTCTAATCCCAGCTACTTGGAAGGCTAAGGCAGAAGAACTGCTTGAACCTGGGAGGCGGAGGTTGCAGTGAGCTGAGATCATGCCACTGCACTCCATCCTGGGTGACAGAGCAATATACAAAAGTATCTTTTCATAATGGACTATCATTTAGATAACAACTTTACCATCTGAAGTTGTTGCTTCTTTTGCAAAATCAAGTTTAGTTTTTCCTGTTGTTTTAAATAAGTTCTCATTACATCTTCCATGATTTTTCCCTTATCATCCTCACAAATGACATCTTTCACAAGAAGAGGAGATGAAGCAGCAGCAACAAGGCCAATTCCCACTTGGTTTATGTCTCTGACTAATTTGCAAGTGGCAGACTCAGATTTCCTTTTACTTGTAGAATTATTTGAGATTGATGCATCTTTGAGAGAAAAAAATCAAGTAACAAAGTATGAATATCACTCCATTAAAAAATCACTAGAACAATCCATAAATGAAAATTTTAAAACATTTCATTTATAAATTAGACTAAAACAAATAAAATAGGAATAAATTTAACAAAAGTAGTGCAAGTACAATTACAACTACAAAACATCACTAAAAGAAATTTAAGACCTAAATATATGGAAAGACATCCCAAATTCATGGACTGGAATTTAATATTGTTAAGACAGTAACAGTCTCCAAATTGATCTACTTATTCAGTGCAATCCCTATCAAAATCCCCACTGGATTTTTTGCAGAAATTGACAAGCAGATTCTAAAATTCATATGGAAATGCAGCAAACCCGAAATAGATAAAACAATCTTGAAAAAGAATAACAAAGTTAAAAGACTCACAATTCCCAATTTCAAAGTTTACTACAGAAATCAAGACTGTGTGGTATGACTTAAGGATAGACATACAGATCACTAAAACAGAATTCAGAGTCCAGAAATTTAAAAAACTCATACTTTACAAGGCAATTGTTGTTGACAAAGTGCCAAAGCAATTCAATCAGGAAAGAATAATCTTTTCAACATACAGACAACTATATCCACATGCAAAAGAAAAGGTTGGACCTTACACTGTATACAAAAATAAATTAACTCTAAATTAATCAAAGACCTAAATGTAAGAGCTACAACCCTTAAATATAAATTTCTTGGCTGGGTGTGGTGGCTCACGCCTATAATCCCAGCACTTTGGGAGGCCGAGGCAGGTGGATTACCTGAGGTCAGGAGTTCGCCACCAGCCTGACCAACATGGTAAAACCCTGCCTCTACTAAAAATACAAAAAAAATTAGCCGGGCATGGTGGGGTGCACCTGTAATCCCAGCTACTCGGAAGGCTGAGACAGAAAAATTGCTTGAACTCAGGAGGTGGAGGTTGCAGTGAGCTGAGATCGCACCACTGTACTCCAGCCTGGGCAACAGAGTGAGAGTCAGTCTCAAAAATAAATAAATATAAATTCCTTCGAATTGGGATTAGGCAATAGTCTTAGATATGATACCTAAAACAAGAAAAAAATTGATAAATTGGATATAATAAAAATGTAAAACTTTTGTGCTTCAAAGAACGCTAACACAGCCAAGCACAGTGGCTCACACCCTGTAATCTCAACACTTTGGGAGGCTGAGGCAGGTGGTTCTCTTGAGCTCACAAGTTTGAGACCAGCCTCAAAATGGCAAAACTCCAACTCCACCAAAAATACAAAAATTAGCTGAGCATGGTGGTACATCCCCCCTGTAGTCCCAGCTATTTGGGAGGCTGAGGTGAAAGGATGGATTGAGCCCAGGAGGTAGAGGCTGCAGTGAGCAGAGCTGGGTGATACAGCCAGACTTTGTCTCAGGGAAAAAAAAAAAAAACACACACACACACACACAAAAAGAACACTAATAAGAAAGTAAAAAGAAAACAGCATGATAAATCAAATATTTGATAAGGATCTAGTATCCAGAATATATAAAGAACTCTTACAACTCAATAGTAAAAAGACAACCTAGTTTTAAAACAGCCAAAACATCTGAATAGACATTTTCCCAAAGATATGCAATGTCCAAGAAAAACATGAAAAGATACTCAATATCATCATTCACTGAGAAACTGCAAATTACAACCATGATATACCACTTCACAACCACTAGGATGGCTATATTCAAAAGACAATAACAAGCGTTGACAAAGATATGCAAAAGTTGAAACTCCCAAGCTACCACAGGAATGTAAAATGGTGCAACTGTTTTAGAAAAGTCTGGCAGTCCCTCAAAACGTTAAAAGTAATTACCACATGACCTAGCAATTTCACTCCTAAACATATACCAGAAAAACCTGAAAATACAGTCCCACACTTAAACTGCTACACAAGTGTTTACAGCAGGATTATTCATAATTTCCAAAAAGTAGAGCCACTGCAAATGTCCACCAACTGATGAAGGGATAAACAAAATGTGGTATATCCACATAATCGAATCTTATCAGGCCATGAAAAGAAGTCCTGGTACATACAACAACATGGACTATGAAAACATTATCCTTAATGAAAGAAGCATAAGCTTTTCAGTCAGACATGAAAAGCCACATGTTGTACAATTCCTTTTATAATGAAATGTCCAGAATAAGCAAATCCATAAAGATAAGACAATAGATTAGTGGTTGCCAGAGGCTTCAAGAAAGGGAGAATCAGGGTGTGACTCCTAATGGATTACAGGGTTAATTCTTGGAGTGATGAAAATATCATGGGCCGAGGCGGGTGGATCACCTAAGGTCAGGAGTTCAAGACCAGCCTGACAAATATGGTGAAAACCCTGTCTCTACTAATAAAACAAAACAATTATCCAGGCGTGGTGATGCACGCCTGTAATCCCAGCTACTCGGAGAGCTGAGGCAGGAGAACAGCTTGAACCCAGGAGGCAGAAGTTGCAGTGAGCCGAAATCATCCCATTGCACTCCAGCCTGGGTGACAAGAATGAAACTCTTGTCTCAAGGAAAAAAAAAAAAAAAGAAAACCCCCAAGAATCTCAATTATCTATAAAAAATTAAATAAATAGAGGACCCTCCAACGGTTCCAAGGCAGCTAAAGTAACTGTTACACTGCCTAATCACTAAGCAAAGCTGCGCTGCTATATGGATGGTAACAAAGGCAGTATCTGCGGACATGTCTCATTTAATCCACAGTATTTTAAAAGGCATGGTAAGTAGCCAGCTATTTTTTTCTTTTAAACGACCAGCCAATATTCCACATTTATGCCATATGCCTGGCCCCTAGAGCTTTCAATCCTTGCTTTATTCCATAACTAAGTTTCCCTGAGTTCTATACCTAACTACTCTTACTTACATGTACTTCTTAGTATTAGTTAAATGCTGTCTCAGTTCATGGCAAATTAGAAAGAAAAATAAAGGTTGGGTGTGGTGGCTCACACCTGTAATCCCAACACTTTGAGAGGCCAAGGCAGAAGGATCACTTGAGCCCAGGAGTTCAAGACCAGCTTGAGCAACATAGCAAGACCCATCTCTACAAAAAAAAAATTAAATTAAATTAGCCAGGCACAGCGGTGTGTGCCTCTGGTCCCAGCTACTAGGGAGGCTGAGGTGGGAGGATCACTTGAGCCAAAAGGTTGAGCCTGCAGTGAGCCATGATCTCGCCACTGCACTCCAGCCTAGGCAACAGAGAAAGACTCTGTCACAAAAAAAGAAAAAAAAAAAGGAAAGAAAAACAAGGATCTCCTGAAGACTGACAGCAAATAAAAGGTAGGAAAGGAAAAAAATTCAGATCAAAATAACTTGCAGTCTGAGGCCAGGTAGCCTATCTGTATCTATCTCAGTCTCCTGAGCTATCACCACGCTAGAAAAGTATAGCAACTGAGATTAAAATAAATCACCCAGAGTTTTGAAGGGTAGCATTTTTAAAGGTAAAAGCTTTAATTATCTGAAAATTTAGCTTAAACAAAAAGTCTGTTTGAAAATGCTGAATAAATGTGTTCATTAGATATTTAATTTTAGAAAGATAATCTCTGAATACTTACCTAAACGGCTACATAATTCTCTACTTGTTTTTAAATCCATTTTCTCCTGTTCCTCAAGTGAGACATCTGGATAAGACACTGTTTTTTGAAGTTTACAACTACTGTGAGCCTTCTCTGACTGTCTTGATATGGACTTACTTGACTCTGTCTTTGTGAGCTCTTTAGACTGGGATACAGCAGAAGTAAGCGACACATTTGGGGCAACCACTTTATCACACATGTATAAGTAGTAGCTGAAAACAAGTAAAAGCAAAACAAGACATATATTACATATTACGATTAAGTAAAAATCAAATATGTAACATGCATTTCTGTGGTTAAACTTTTTTTTTTAACCAAAACAGACAATATTACAACTCAGAAAATAAAGGTCACAGTGAAGAATTCTCAGGAAAAAAATCAGCACTTTAGGCATTACAAACAAAATTATAAGGGATTTTTTGTTAGTCTGCAAGTAACCCAGGCTGGAGTGTAGTGGTGTGATCATGGCTCACTGTAACCTCTAACTCCTTGGCTCAAGCAATCTTCCTGCCTTAGCATCCCAGGTAGCTGGGAAGACACATCCCCATTTTTTTTTTAGAGATGGTGTCTTCCTAGGCTGCCAAGTTGGCCTTGAACTCCTGGGCTCAAGTGATACCCTCCCATCTCTAACTCCCAAAGCACTAGTATTACAGGCATAAGCAACCATAACCAGCTTGCAAGTAATTTCGTGGGTTTTTTTTTTTTCTTCTTGGCAAGTAATTTATAAGCACTAAAAAGATACTCAGAAAGAAAATCACAGGCCCTTCTCCTTCCCTCAGAACCACCCCAGAACTATAAGCATTAAGCACTTTATACATCTGTGTAACAACTCTGAGCAGGTAAGTTTTACTCCAGAAAGAGAATCATCTATAACTACTTTGGAGGACTTTATCTTGCCCACCACCCTTCTAAACAGGGAATCTTGGCTCTTTGCTTTGGTGAGGCTGCTGCAGTTGCAGACTGCAAGGTTATGGACTGATTCACAAGAGGCTCAATAAGGAGCTCCCAGGGCTCTTCTTATATACCTCAGAGACAGAATATGCACTCTGAATGCCACCCAGCTACTAGGCAGTTCTTATATCAAACCCCACTGAGCAATCTTCTTAAAATGCTTCACTACTTTCTATTCATTTGAGAAAATGTCAATAATATATTATGCAAAACTAAGATGGAAGAGATTACCAATTTTGATCAAAACTCACATAAAATTGCCCAGTAGACACATCTGAGAAGCTTGTGGAACAAATTTCAGCTACATATTTGTAACTATATATTCTGAGTAACACTTAGCAAAAAGATGCAACCATTTAAGACTTGACACTCCATCCCCTGAACTCCAGACAATCTCCTCTTATATTTCATTTTCTTTGTACATGACATCTATATTGTTCCCCTTTGTTAATAACATACATTTTTGAGCCAAAATCTCAGTTTTCTGACAGGACAAGAAAACCGACAGGTTTAATAGTGCTCAAAAGACTTACTGCAAATACAACAGGTAAAGTAGTGATTGTACAAACGTAAATAAGACTCGGTCTCTTTGTCACCATGCTTGGAGGGAATACAGATTTACACTAGTAGATAAAAATCTAGGACTCAACAAGAAAAACTTAAAATCTAGGGTGCACGTTTACTGAAAAAGTAAAACTCTGATTTTGAGAAGTGTGGTTATTAAGAAAGCTCTAAGTTTCAAAAGAATTTCTTTTTAAAATATCAAAGTTGCAGGCCAGGTGCAGGGGCTCATGCTTGTAATCCCAGCACTTTGGGAGGCTGACACAGGTGGATCACTTGAGGTCAGGCGTTCAAGACCAGCCTGGCCCACATGGTGAAACCTCGTCTGTACTAAAAATACTAAAATTAGCTGGGTGTAGTGGCGGGTGCCTGTAATCCCAGGTACTCAGGAGGCTGAAGCAGGAGAATCACCTGAATCCGGGAGGCGGAGGTTGCAGTGAGCCGAGATCGCACCATTGCACTCCAGCCTGGGCAACAGAGCAAGACCCCATCTCAAAAAAAAAAAAAAAAAAGTTGAAGTCGCAGCTGGGCACGGTGGCTCACGCCTATAATCCTAGCAGTACTTTGGGAGGCCAAGGGCAACAGATTACTTGAGGTCAGGAGTTCAAAACCAGCCTGGTCAACATGGTGAAACCCCGTCTGTACTAAAAATACAAAAAAATTAGCCGGAAGTGGCAGCTGGCGCTCAGGCTCAGCTACAGGATGCCATGGCAGAAGAACTGCTTGAACCTGGGAGGCGGAGGTTGCAGTGGACCAAGATCCTGCCACTGCACTCCAGTCTGGGTGACACAGTGAGACTCTGTCTCAAAAAAAAAAAAAAAAAATCAAAGTTGCACACCAAACTCTTGAAGAGTTGGTTTACCTCTTGAAGAAAAGTAAGAAATTAAAGAACTTTCATTTTTTACTTGAGGGCAAAAAGAAAATGACCTATTTCTAGAAAACACATAGAAATACATAGTAAAGGTTATTTAAAATATTCAGTGCAATTTATAATTAATTTCATTTTAGATTCTTTCCTTGAATTTTTTCTAGTAAGAGTGACTAAACACAATTCGTCTACAATTTCCCTATAAAGATAAATGAAACCAAAAAATACATTAAATACCAACGGACTTATTTTAAAATAATTTGGAATTTTCAAAGATAATCTATGATTAACAAGAAAGCCTGCAAATAAAGAAATAAATTCCTGGTCAGGCGCAGTGGCTCATGCCTATAATCCCAGCACTTTGGCAGGCTGAGGTAGGCAGATCACCTGAGGTCAGGAGGTCGAGACCAGCCTGGCCAACATTGTGAAACCCCGTCTATACTAAAAATACAAAAATTAGTTGGGCGTGGTGGTGTGAGCCTGTAGTCCCGGCTACCCGGGAGGCTGAGGCAGGAGAATCGCTTGATCCCAGGAGGCGGAGGTTGCAGTGAGCCGAGATTGCGCCATTGCACTCCAGCCTGGGTAACAGAACAAGACTCCATCTCAAAATAAATAAATAAATTAATTAATTAATTAATTAATTCCCATGTCCTAGAATAGTGCGTGGTATACAGTTGCTGAATGAAATGAATGAACGAACAAATAAATACCAACTTACCTGGGGTGTAAAAATGAATGTGTCTGAGAAACATGGTCACCTTCCTGCTTTATAACAGGATACCATGACTGTAATTCCATTCCTGATGGTGCATCTGTCTGCAGAAAAACATGGAAGCGAAACATTTATTGAAGTTTAACCTGTGAAGGCTAATTTTATGTGTCAACCTGACTGGGCCACTGAGTAAAGACAAGTAACATTATTTAGGAGTCATCATGCCAGGCACAGTGGTTCACACCTGTATTCCCGGCACTTTGGGAGGCAGAGTGGGGAAAATCCCATGAGCCCTGGAGTCAGCCTGGGCAACATAGGAAGACCCAGTCTCTTAAAAAAAAAAAGAAAAAAAATTAGCCAGGTGCGGTGGTATACACCTGTGGTCCCAGCTACTTGGGAGGCTGAGGCGGGAGAACCCCTTGAGCCCAGGAAGTTGAGGCTTGCAGTGAACCATTATTGCACCACTTCACTCTATCCTGGGCAACAGAGTGAGACCCTGTCTCAAGGGTCATCTTCCAATAAGGCAGTCTTCCCTTGAAGAAGCCTGATTGATCATCTGAAACTCAGAGACACCCACATAAACTATCCCATCACAAGAACAGTTTCAGGACACATGTTAATGTGGAGTGCCAGAAATGATTCATACAAATTTCATACTTATGAAATCTATTTTCTTTATTTATTTTGTTTTGTTTTTGAGACAGAGTCTCGCTTTGTCACCCATGCTGGAGAGCAGTGGCGAGATCTCAGCTCACTGCAACCTCCACCTCTCGGGTTCAAG